>NW_027441934.1:0-300000 GCF_048569485.1 Anomaloglossus baeobatrachus | reverse complement strand
GTCTCACTTTCTGGCTGCTTTGATGGGAAGACTGCAGTCTCACTTTCTGGCTGTTGTGATGGGATGACAGCAGTCTCACTTTCTGGCTGCTATGATGAGATGATGGCAGTCTCACTTTCTGGCTGCTGTGATGGGATGACTGCAGTCTCACTATCTGGCTGCTGTGATGGGATGACGTAAGTCACAATTTCTGGCTGCTGTGACGGAATGATGACAGTCTCACTTTCTGGCTGCTGTGATGGAATGACGACTGTCTCATTTTTGTGGCTGCTGTGATGGGATGATGGAAGTCTCATTTTCTGGCTGATGTTAAGGGATGACGGCAGTCTCACTTTCTGGCTGCTGTGTTGGGATGACGGCAGTCTCACTTTCTGGCTGCTGTGATGAGATGACGGCAGTCTCACTTTCTGACTGCTGTGATGGAATGACTGCAGTCTCACTTTCTGGCTGCTGTGATGTTATATCAACAGTCTCAATTTCTGGCTGTTGTGTTGGAATGACGAAAGTCTCACTTTCTGGCTGTTGTGATGGGATGATGGCAGTCTCATTTTCTGGCTGCTGTGATGGGACGACAGCACTCTCACTTTCTGGCTGCTGTGATGGGATGACGGCAGTTTCACTTTCTGTCTGCTGTGATGGGATGACGGCAGTCTCACTTTCTGGCTGCTGTGATGGGATGATGGCAGTCTCATTTTCTGGCTGCTGTGATAGGATGACGGCAGTCTCACTTTCTGGCTGCTGTAATGGGATGACGGCTGTCTCACTTTCCGTCTGCTGTGATGGGTGATGGCAGTCTCACTTCGAGGCTGCTGTGATGGGATGATGGCAGTCTCACTTCCTGGCTGCTGTGATGGATGACCGTAGTCTCATTTTCTAGCTGCTGTGATGGGATGATGGCAGTCTCAATTTCTGGCTGCTGTGATGGGATGACGGCAGTCTCAATATCTGGCTGCTGTGATGGGATGACTGCAGTCTCATTTTCTGGCTGTTGTAATGGGATGACTGCTATCTCAATTTCTGGCTGTTGTGATGGGATGACTGCTGTCTCACTTTCTGGCTGCTGTGGTGGGATAACGGTAGTCGCAATTTCAAGCTGTTGGGATGGGATAACGGCAGTCTCACTTTTTGGCTGCTGTGATGGGATGACGGCAGCCTAATTTTCTAGCTGATGTAATGGGATGATGGCAGTCTCCCTTTCTGTCTGCTGTGATGGGAAGACTGCATTCTCACTTTCTGGCTGCTGTGATGGGATGACGGCAGTCTCACTTTCTGGCTGCTGTGGTAGCATGATGGCAGTCTCACTGTCTGGCTGCTGTGATGGGATGACGGCAGTCTAATTTTCTAGCTGATGTAATGGGAAGATGGCAGTCTCTCTTTCTGTCTGCTGTGATGGGATAATGGCTGTCTCACTTTCTGGCTGCTGTGATGGGAAGACTGCATTCTCACTTTCTGGCTGCTGTGATGGAATGACGACAGTCTCATTTTTTAACTGATTTGATGGGATGACGGCAGTCTCACATTCTGGCTGCTGTGATGGGCTGATGGCAGTTTCACTTTCTGGCTGCTGTGATGGGATGATTGCTGTCTCACTTTCTGGCTGCTGTGATGGGATGACGGCAGTCTCACTTTCTGGCTGCTGTGATGGGCTGATGGCAGTCTAATTTTCTAGCTGATGTAATGGGCAGATGGCAGTCTCCCTTTCTGTCTGCTGTGATGGGATGATGGCTGTCTCACTTTCTGGCTGCTGTGATGGGAAGACTGCATTCTCACTTTCTGGCAGCTGTGATGGGATGACGGCAGTCTCACTTTCTGGCTGCTGTGATGGGATGATGGCAGTCTCACTGTCTGGCTGCTGTGATGGGATGACAGCAGTCTAATTTTCTAGCTGATGTAATGGGAAGATGGCAGTCTCTCTTTCTGTCTGCTGTGATGGGATAATGGCTGTCTCACTTTCTGGCTGTTGTGATGGGAAGACTGCATTCTCACTTTCTGGCTGCTGTGATGGAATGACGACAGTCTCATTTTCTGACTGATTTGATGGGATGACGGCAGTCTCACATTCTGGCTGCTGTGATGGGCTGATGGCAGTTTCACTTTCTGGCTGCTGTGATGGGATGATTGCTGTCTCACTTTCTGGCTGCTGTGATGGGCTGATGGCAGTTTCACTTTCAGGCTGCTGTGATGGGATGATTGCTGTCTCACTTGCTGGCTGCTGTGATGGGATAATTGCTGTCTCACTTTCTGGCTGCTGTGATGGGATGACTGCAGTCTCACGTTCTGGCTGTTGTGATGGGCTGACGGCAGTCTCACTTTCTGGCAGCTATGATGGAATAATGACAGTCTCACTTCGAGGCTGCTGTGATGGGACGATGGCAGCCGCACTTCCTGGCTGCTGTGATGGGATGACGGTAGTCTGATTTTCTGGCTGCTGTGATGGGATGACTGCAGTCTCACTTTCTGGCTGCTGTGATGGAATGACGACAGTCTAATTTTCTAGCTGATGTGATGGGATGATGGCAGTCTCACTTCCTGGCTGCTGTGATGGGCTGAAGGCAGTTTCACTTTCTTGCTGCTGTGATGGGATGATTGCTGTCTCACTTTATGGCTGCTGTGATGGGATGATGGATGTCTCACTTTCTGGCTGCTGTGATGGGAAGACTGCAGTCTCACTTTCTGGCTGTTGTGATGGGATGACAGCAGTCTCACGTTCTGGCTGCTATGATGAGATGATGGCAGTCTCACTTTCTGGCTGCTGTGATGGGATGACTGCAGTCTCACTATCTGGCTGCTGTGATGGGATGACAAAAGTCACACTTTCTGGCTGCTGTGACGGAATGATGACAGTCTCACTTTCTGGCTGCTGTGATGGTATGACGACTGTCTCATTTTTGTGGCTGCTGTGATGGGATGATGGCAGTCTCATTTTCTTGCTGATCTTAAGGAATGACGTCAGTCTCACTTTCTGGCTGCTGTGTTGGGATGACGGCAGTCTCACTTTCTGGCTGCTGTGATGAGATGACGGCAGTCTCACTTTCTGACTGCTGTGATGTAATTACTGCAGTCTCACTTTCTGGCTGCTGCGATGAAATGTCGACAGTCTCAATTTCTGGCTGTTGTGTTGGAATGACGAAAGTCTAACTTTCTGGCTGCTGTGATGGGATGTCGGCAGTCTCATTTTCTGGCTGCTGTGATGGGACGACGGCACTCTCACTTTCTGGCTGCTGTGATGGGATGACGGCAGTTTCACTTTCTGGCTGCTGTGATGGGATGACGGCAGTCTCACTTTCTGGCTGCTGTGATGGGATGATGGCAGACTCACTTTCTGGCTGCTGTGATGGGATGACGGCAGTCTCACTTTCTGGCTGCTGTAATGGGATGACGGCTGTCTCACTTTCCGTCTGCTGTGATGGGTGATGGCAGTCTCACTTCGAGGCTGCTGTGATGGGATGATGGCAGTCTCACTTCCTGGCTGCTGTGATGGGATGACCGTAGTCTTATTTTCTGGCTGCTGTGATGGGATGATGGCAGTCTCAATTTCTGGCTGCTGTGATGGGATGACGGCAGTCTCAATATCTGGCTGCTGTGATGGGATGACTGCAGTCTCATTTTCTGTCTGTTGTAATGGGATGACTGCTATCTCACTTTCTGGCTGTTGTGATGGGATGACTGCTGTCTCACTTTCTGGCTGCTGTGGTGGGATGGCAGAAGTTTCACTTAATGGCTTCTGTAATGGGATGACGGCAGTGTCACTTTCTTGCTCCTTCTGGCTGCTGTGATGGGATGACGGCAGTCTCACTTTCTGGCTGCTGTGATGGGATAACGGTAGTCGCAATTTCAAGCTGTTGGGATGGGATAACGGCAGTGTCACTTTTTGGCTACTGTGATGGGATGACGGCAGTCTAATTTTCTAACTGATGTAATGGGAAGATGGCAGTCTCCCTTTCTGTCTGCTGTGATGGGATGATGGCTGACTCACTTTCTGGCTGCTGTGATGGGAAGACTGCATTCTCACTTTCTGGCTGCTGTGATGGGATGACGGCAGTCTCACTTTCTGGCTGCTGTGGTGGCATGATGGCAGTCTCACTGTCTGGCTGCTGTGATGGGATGACGGAAGTCTAATTTTCTAGCTGATGTAATGGGAAGATGGCAGTCTCTCTTTCTGTCTGCTGTGATGGGATAATGACTGTCTCACTTTCTGGCTGCTGTGATGGGAAGACTGCATTCTCACTTTCTGGCTGCTGTGATGGAGTGACGACAGTCTCATTTTTTAACTGATTTGATGGGATGACGGCAGTCTCACATTCTGGCTACTGTGATGGGCTGATGGCAGTTTATCTTTCTGGCTGCTGTGATGGGATGATTCCTGTCTCACTTTCTGGCTGCTGTGATGGGATGACGGCAGTCTCACTTTCTGGCTGCTGTGATGGGCTGATGGCAGTTTCACTTTCTGGCTGCTGTGATGGGATGATTTCTGTCTCACTTGCTGGCTGCTGTGATGGGATAATTGCTGTCTCACTTTCTGGCTGCTGTGATGGGATGACGGGAGTCTCACTTTCTGGCTGCTGTAATGGAATAACGACTGTCTCATTTTTGTGGCTGCTGTGATAGGAAGATGGCAGTCTCATTTTCTGGCTGATGTGAGGGGATGATGGCAGTCTCACTTTCTAGCTGCTGTGGTAGGATGGTGGAAGATTCACTTAGTAGCTACTCTGATGGGATAACGGCAGTGTCACTTTCTGGCTCCTGTGATGGGATGACTGCAGTCTAAATTTCTGGCTGTTGGGATGGGATGACGGCAGTCTCACTTTCTGGCTGCTGTGATGGGATAACGGTAGTCTCAATTTCAAGCTGTTGGGATGGGATGACGGCAGTCTCACTTTCTGGCTGCTGTGATTTGATGACGGCAGTCTCACTTTCTGGCTGCTGTGATGGGATAACGGTAGTCTCAATTTCAAGCTGTTGGGATGGGATGACGGCAGTCTCACTTTCTGGCTGCTGTGATGGGATGACAGCAGTCCCACTTTCTGGCTGCTGTGATGGGATGACGACAGTCTCACTTTCCATCTGCTGTGAGGGGATGATGGCAGTCACAATTTCAAGCTGTTGGGATGGGATAACGGCAGTCTCACTTTTTGGCTGCTGTGATGGGATGACGGCATTCTAATTTTCTAGCTGATGTAATGGGAAGATGGCAGTCTCTCTTTTTGTCTGCTGTGATGGGATGATGGCTGTCTCACTTTCTGGCTGCTGTGATGGGAAGACTGCATTCTCACTTTCTGGCTGCTGTGATGGGATGACGGCAGTCTCACTTTCTGGCTGCTGTGATGGGATGATGGCAGTCTCACTGTCTGGCTGCTGTGATGGGATGACGGCAGTCTAATTTTATAGCTGATGTAATGGGAAGATGGCAGTCTCTCTTTTTGTCTGCTGTGATGGGATAATGGCTGTCTCACTTTCTGGCTGCTGTGATAGCAAGACTGCATTCTCACTTTCTGGCTGCTGTGATGGAATGTCGACAGTCTCATTTTCTGACTGATTTGATGGGATGACGGCAGTCTCACATTCTGGCTGCTGTGATGGGCTGATGGCAGTTTCACTTTCTGGCTGCTGTGATGGGATGATTGCTGTCGCACTTTCTGGCTGCTGTGATGGGATGACGGCAGTCTCACTTTCTGGCTGCTGTGATGGGCTGATGGCAGTTTCATTTTCTGGCTGCTGTGATGGGATGATTGCTGTCTCACTTGCTGGCTGCTGTGATGGGAAAATTGCTGTCTCACTTTCTGGCTGCTGTGATGGGATGACGGGAGTCTCACTTTCTGGCTGCTGTAATGGAATGACGACTGTCTCATTTTTGTGGCTGCGTTGATAGGAAGACGGCAGTCTCATTTTCTGGCTGATGAGAGGGGATGACGGCAGTCTCACTTTCTGGCTGCTGTCGTGGGATGGCGGAAGATTCACTTAGTAGCTTCTCTGATGGGATACCGGCAGTGTCACTTTCTGGCTCCTGTGATGGGATGACTGCAGTCTAAAATTCTGGCTGTTGGGATGGGATGACGGCAGTCTCACTTTCTGGCTGCTGTGATGGGATAACGGTAGTCTCAATTTCAAGCTGTTAGGATGGGATGACGGCAGTCTCACTTTCTGGCTGCTGTGATTTGATGATGCAGTCTCACTTTCTGGCTGCTGTGATGGGATAACGGTAGTCTCAATTTCAAGCTGTTTTGATGGGATGACGGCAGTCTCACTTTCTGGCTGCTGTGATGGGATGACGGCAGTCCCACTTTCTGGCTGCTGGGATGACGACAGTCTCACTTTCCGTCTGCTGTGATGGGATGATGGCAGTCTCACTTCGAGGCTGCTGTGATGGGATGGTTGCAGTCTCACTTCCTGGCTGTTGTGATGGGATGACGGTAGTCTCACTTTCTGGCTGCTGTGATGGGATGACTGCAGTCTCACTTTCTGGCTGCTGTGATGGAATGACAACAGTCTATTTTTCTAGCTGATGTGATGGGATGATGGCAGTCTCACTTTCTGTCTGCTGTGATGGGATGATGGCTGTCTCACTTTCTGGCTGCTGTGATGGGAAGACTGCAGTCTCACTTTCTGGCTGCTGTGATGGGATGACGGCAGTCTCACTTTCTGGCTGCTGTGATGGGCTGATGGCAGTTTCCCTTTCTGGCTGCTGTGATGGGATGATGGCTGTCTCACTTTCTGGCTGCTGTGATGGAATAATGACTGTCTCATTTTTGTGGCTGCTATGATGGGATGACGGCAGTCCCATTTTCTGGCTGTTGTGAAGGGATGACGACAGTCTCACTTTTTGGCTGCTGTGATGGGATGATGGCAGTCTCACTTACTAGCTGCTGTGATGAGATGACGGCAGTCTCACTTTCTGACTGCTGTGATGGGATGACTGCAGTCTCACTTTCTGGCTGCGGTGATGGAATGTCGACAGTCTCAATTTCTGGCTGTTTTAGTGGAATGACAAAAGTCTCACTTTCTGACTGCTGTGATGGAATGTCGACCGTCTCAATTTCTGGCTGTTTTGGTGGAATGACGAAAGTCTCACTTTCTGGCTGCTGTGATGGGTCAACGGCAGTCTCACTTTCTGGCAGCTGTGATGGAATGACGACAGTCTCACTTTCTGGCTGCTGTGATGGAATGACGACAGTCTCACTTTCTGGCTGCTGTGATGGATTGACAACAGTCTCATTTTCTAGCTGATGTGATGGGATGATGGCAGTCTCACTTTCTGTCTGCTGTGATGGGATGATGGCAGTCACTTTCTGGCTGCTATGATGGGATGTTAGCAGTCTCACTTTCTGGCTGCTGTGATGGGATGACTGCAGTCTCACTATCTGGCTGCTGTGATGGGATGACGTAAGTCACACTTTCTGGCTGCTGTGATGGAATGATGACAGTCACTTTCTGGCTGCTATGATGGAATGACGACTGTCTCATTTTTGTGGTTGCTGTGATGGGATGACGGCAGTCTCATTTTCTGGCTGATGTTAAGGGATGACGGTAGTTTCACTTTTTGGCTGCTGTGTTGGGATGACGGCAGTCTCACTTTCTGGCTGCTGTGATGAGATGACGGCAGTCTCACTTTCTGACTGCTGTGATGGGATGAATGCCGTCTCACTTTCTGGCTGCTGTGATGGAATGTCGACAGTCTCAATTTCTGGGTGTTGTGGTGGAATGACGAAAGTCTCACTTTCTGGCTGCTGTGATGAAATGTCGACAGTCTCAATTTCTGGCTGTTGTGGTGGAATGACGAAAGTCTCACTCTCTGGCTGCTGTGATGGGATGATGGCAGTCTCATTCTTTGGCTGCTGTGATGGGACGACGGCACTCTCATTTTCTGGCTGTTGTGATGGGATGACGGCAGTTTCACTTTCTGGCTGCTGTGACGGGATGACGGTTGTCTCACTTTCTGGCTGCTGTGATGGGATGACGGCAGTCTCACTTTCCGTCTGCTGTGATGGGATGATGGCAGTCTCACTTCCTAGCTGCTGTGATGGGATGACAGTAGTCTCATTTTCTGGCTGCTGTGATGGGATGAGGGCAGTCTCAATTTCTGGCTGCTGTGATGGGATGACGACTGTCTCCTTTTTGTGGCTGCTGTGATGGGATGACGGCAGTCTCATTTTCTGGCTGATGTTAAGGGATGCGGCAGTCTCACTTTCTGGCTGTTGTGTTGGGATGACGGCAGTCTCACTTTCTGGCTGCTGTGATGAGATGATGGCAGTCTCACTTTCTGACTGCTGTGATGGGATGACTGCAGTCTAACTTTCTGGCTGCTGTGATGTTATATCGACAGTCTCAATTTCCGGGTGTTGTGGTGGAATGACGAACGTCTCATTTTCTGGCTGCTGTGATGGGATGAGGACAGTCTCAATTTCTGGCTGTTGTGTTGGAATGACGAAAGTCCCACTTTCTGGCTGCTGTGATGGGATGATGGCAGTCTCATTTTCTGGCTGCTGTGATGGGACGACGGCACTCTCACTTTCTGGCTGCTGTGATGCGATGATGGCAGTTTCACTTTCTGGCTGCTGTGATGGGATGACGGCAGTCTCACTTTCTGGCTGCTGTGATGGGCTGATGGCAGTTTTACTTTCTGGCTGCTAGGTTGGGATGATGGCAGTCTCACTTTCTGGCTGCTGTGATGGGATGACTGCAGTCTCAATTTCTGGCTGTTGTGGTGGAATGACGAAAGTCTCACTTTCTGGCTGCTGTGATGGGTCAACGGCAGTCTCACTTTCTGGCAGCTGTGATGGAATGATGACAGTCTCACTTTCTGGCTGCTGTGATGGAATGACGACAGTCTCACTTTCTGGCTGCTGTGATGGAATGACAACAGTCTAATTTTCTAGCTGATGTGATGGGATGATGGCAGTCTCACTTTCTGTCTGCTGTGATGGGATGATGGCAGTCTCACTTTCTGGCTGCTGTGATGGGATGACGTAAGTCACACTTTCTGGCTGCTGTGATTTATTGATGACAGTCTCACTTTCTGGCTGCTGTGATTGAATGACGACTGTCTCATTTTTGTGTCTGCTGTGATGGGATGACGGCAGTCTCATTTTCTGGCTGATGTTAAGGGATGACGGCAGTCTCACTTTCTTGCTGCTGTGATGAGATGACGGCAGTCTCACTTTCTGACTGCTGTGATGGGATGACTGCAGTCTCACTTTTTGGCTGCTGTGATGGAATGTCGACAGTCTCAATTTCTGGGTGTTGTGGTGGAATGACGAAAGTCTCACTTTCTGGCTGCTGTGATGAAATGTCGACAGTCTCAATTTCTGGCTGTTGTGGTGGAATGACAAAACTCTCACTCTCTGGCTGCTGTGATGGGATGTCGGCAGTCTCATTTTTTGGCTGCTGTGATGGGACGACGGCACTCTCATTTTCTGGCTGCTGTGATGGGATGACGGCAGTTTCACTTTCTGGCTGCTGTGATGGAATGACGACAGTCTCATTTTCTGACTGATTTGATGGGATGACGGCAGTCTCACATTCTGGCTGCTGTGATGGGCTGATGGCAATTTCACTTTCTGGCTGCTGTGATGGGATGATTGCTCTCTCACTTTCTGGCTGCTGTGATGGGATGACGGCAGTCTCACTTTCTGGCTGCTGTGATGGGCTGATGGCAGTTTCACTTTCTGGCTGCTGTGATGGGATGATTGCTGTCTCACTTGCTGGCTGCTGTGATGGGATAATTGCTGTCTCACTTTCTGGCTGCTGTGATGGGATGACGGAAGTCTCACTTTCTGGCTGCTGTAATGGAATGACGACTGTCTCATTTTTGTGGCTGCTGTGATAGGATGACGGCAGTCTCATTTTCTGGCTGATGTGAGGGGATGACGGCAGTCTCACTTTCTGACTGCTGTGGTGGGATGGCGGAAGATTCACTTAGTAGCTTCTCTGATGGGATAACGGCAGTGTCACTTTCTGGCTCCTGTGATGGGATAACGGTAGTCTCAATTTCAAGCTGTTGGGATGGGAAGACGGCAGTCTCACTTTCTGGCTGCTGTGATGGGATGACGGCAGTCTCACTTTCTGGCTGCTGTGATGGGATAACGGTAGTCTAAATTTAAGGCTGTTGGGATGGGATGACGGCAGTCTCACTTTCTGGCTGCTGTGATGGGATGACGGCAGTCTCACTTTCTGGCTGCTGTGATGGGATTACGGCAGTCTCACTTTCCGTCTGCTGTGATGGGATGATGGCAATCTCACTTCGAGGCTGCTGTGGTGGGATGATTGCAGTCTCACTTCCTGGCTGTTGTGATGGGATGATGGTAGTCTCACTTTCTGGCTGCTGTGATGGGATGACTGCATTCTCACTTTCTGGCTGTTGTGATGGGATGATGGTAGTCTCACTTTCTGGCTGCTGTGATGGGATGACGGCAGTCTCACTTTCTGGCTGCTGTGATTTGATGATGGCAGTCTCACTTTCTGGCTGCTGTGATGGGATAACGGTAGTCTCAATTTCAAGCTGTTGGGATGGGATGACAGCAGTCTCACTTTCTGGCTGCTGTGATGGGATGACGGCAGTCCCACTTTCTGGCTGCTGGGATGACGACAGTCTCACTTTCCGTCTGCTGTGATGGGATGATGGCAGTCTCACTTCGAGGCTGCTGTGATGGGATGATTGCAGTCTCACTTCCTGGCTGCTGTGATGGGATGACTGCAGTCTCACTTTCTGGCTGCTGTGATGGAATGACAACAGTCTATTTTTCTAGCTGATGTGATGGGATGATGGCAGTCTCACTTTCTGTCTGCTGTGATGGGATGATGGCTGTCTCACTTTCTGGCTGCTGTGATGGGAAGACTGCAGTCTCACTTTCTGGCTGCTGTGATGGGATGACGGCAGTCTCACTTTCTGGCTGCTGTGATGGGCTGATGGCAGTTTCACTTTCTGGCTGCTGTGATGGGATGATGGCTGTCTCACTTTCTGGCTGCTGTGATGGAATGATGACTGTCTCATTTTTGTGGCTGCTGTGATGGGATGACAGCAGTCCCATTTTCTGGCTGATGTGAAGGGATGACGGCAGTCTCACTTTCTGACTGATGTGATGGGATGACTGCAGTCTCACTTTCTGGCTGCGGTGATGGAATATCGACAGTCTCAATTTCTGGCTGTTTTAGTGGAATGACAAAAGTCTCACTTTCTGACTGCTGTGATGGAATGTCGACCATCTCAATTTCTGGCTGTTGTGGTGGAATGACGAAAGTCTCACTTTCTGGCTGCTGTGATGGGTCAACGGCAGTCTCACTTTCTGGCAGCTGTGATGGAATGACGACAGTCTCACTTTCTGGCTGCTGTGATGGAATGACGACAGTCTCACTTTCTGGCTGCTGTGATGGAATGACAACAGTCTAATTTTCTAGCTGATGTGATGGGATGATGGCAGTCTCACTTTCTGTCTGCTCTGATGGGATGATGGCAGTCTCACTTTCTGGCTGTTGTAATGGGATGACAGCAGTCTCACTTTCTGGCTGCTATGATGGGATGATAGCAGTCTCACTTTCTGGCTGCTGTGATGGGATGACTGCAGTCTCACTATCTGGCTGCTGTGATGGGATGACGTAAGTCACACTTTCTGGCTGCTGTGATGGAATGATGACAGTCACTTTCTGGCTGCTATGATGGAATGACGACTGTCTCATTGTTGTGGTTGCTGTGATGGGATGACGGCAGTCTCATTTTCTGGCTGATGTTAAGGGATGACGGCAGTTTCACTTTTTGGCTGCTGTGTTGGGATGACGGCAGTCTCACTTTCTGGCTGCTGTGATGAGATGACGGCAGTCTCACTTTCTGACTGCTGTGATGGGATGACTGCAGTCTCACTTTCTTGCTGCTGTGATGGAATGTCGACAGTCTCAATTTCTGGGTGTTGTGGTGGAATGACGAAAGTCTCACTTTCTGGCTGCTGTGATGAAATGTCGACAGTCTCAATTTCTGGCTGTTGTGGTGGAATGACGAAAGTCTCACTCTCTGGCTGCTGTGATGGGATGACGGCAGTCTCATTTTTTGGCTGCTGTGATGGGAAGACGGCACTCTCATTTTCTGGCTGCTGTGATAGGATGACGGCAGTTTCACTTTCTGGCTGCTGTGAGAGGATGACGGTTGTCTCACTTTCTGGCTGCTGTGATGGGATGACGGCAGTCTCACTTTCTGGCTGCTGTAATGGGATGACGGCAGTCTCACTTTCCGTCTGCTGTGATGGGATGATGGCAGTCTCACTTCCTAGCTGCTGTGATGGGATGACAGTAGTCTCATTTTCTGGCTGCTGTGATGGGATGAGGGCAGTCTCAATTTCTGACAGCTGTGATGGGATGACGACTGTTTCATTTTTGTGGCTGCTGTGATGGGATGACGGCAGTCTCATTTTCTGGCTGATGTTAAGGGATGCGGCAGTCTCACTTTCTGGCTGCTGTGTTGGGATGACGGCAGTCTCACTTTCTGGTTGCTGTGATGAGATGATGGCAGTCTCACTTTCTGACTGCTGTGATGGGATGACTGCAGTCTCACTTTCTGGCTGCTGTGATGTTATATCGACAGTCTCAATTTCTGGGTGTTGTGGTGGAATGTCGAAAGTCTCATTTTCTGGCTGCTGTGATGGGATGAGGACAGTCTCAATTTCTGGCTGTTGTGTTGGAATGACGAAAGTCCCACTTTCTGGCTGCTGTGATGGGATGATGGCAGTCTCATTTTCTGGCTGCTGTGATGGGACGACGACACTCTCACTTTCTGGCTGCTGTGATGGGATGACGGCAGTTTCACTTTCTGGCTGCTGTGATGGGATGACGGCAGTCTCACTTTCTGGCTGCTGTGATGGGATGATGGCAGTCTCACTTTCTAGCTGCTGTGATGGGATGACGGCAGTCTCACTTTCTGGCTGCTGTAATGGGATGACGGCTGTCTCACTTTCCATCTGCTGTGATGGGTGATGGCAGTCTCACTTCGAGGCTGCTGTGATGGGATGATGGCAGTCTCACTTCCTGGCTGCTGTGATGGGATGACCCTAGTCTCATTTTCTGGCTGCTGTGATGGGATGATGGCAGTCTCAATTTCTGGCTGCTTTGATGGGATGACGGCAGTCTCACTATCTGGCTGCTGTGATGGGATGACTGCAGTCTCATTTTCTGGCTGTTGTAATGGGATGACTGCTATCTCACTTTCTGGCTGTTGTGATGGGATGACTGCTGTCTCACTTTCTGGCTGTTGTGGTGGAATGACGAAAGTCTCACTCTCTGGCTGCTGTGATGGGATGACGGCAGTCTCATTTTTTGGCTGCTGTGATGGGACGACGGCACTCTCATTTTCTGGCTGCTGTGATGGGATGACGGCAGTTTCACTTTCTGGCTGCTGTGAGGGGATGACGGTTGTCTCACTTTCTGGCTGCTGTGATGG
This sequence comes from Anomaloglossus baeobatrachus, assembly GCF_048569485.1. Taxonomy (NCBI): domain Eukaryota; kingdom Metazoa; phylum Chordata; class Amphibia; order Anura; family Aromobatidae; genus Anomaloglossus; species Anomaloglossus baeobatrachus. Next base: position 286,583 of record NW_027441934.1, on the reverse strand, counting down.
GATGACGGCAGTCTCACTTTCTGGCTGCTGTAATGGGATGACGGCAGTCTCACTTCCTAGCTGCTGTGATGGGATGACAGTAGTCTCATTTTCTGGCTGCTGTGATGGGATGAGGGCAGTCTCAATTTCTGGCTGCTGTGATGGGATGACGACTGTCTCATTTTTGTGGCTGCTGTGATGGGATGACGGCAGTCTCATTTTCTGGCTGATGTTAAGGGATGCGGCAGTCTCACTTCCTGGCTGCTGTGTTGGGATGACGGCAGTCTCACTTTCTGGCTGCTGTGATGAGATGATGCATAAAACAAGAATGGGGACACTTAGATCTATCATAATTGGTAAATATCACTAGACCCCATAATAAGCATGAAGAAAAGCACGAGAAAAATATGGGGGTTTCTCCTAGTGAGACCAGAGATGGTCACAAATAATGCACAAACAATCAACCTCTTGAAATATAAAAGGAATTTTTATTAACAATTATTTATAAGAGGAAAAAGTACATTTTATTATAATTTACATAAATAGCGTGAATCAGGTAAAGACGGGAAATTACCGCAACCCAGACATGCCAGGTGATGCACAGATGGGAAAACAGGAGTACGTACACTGATTGAAAAGAGTGTATAAGCTGCGCAGCTCCCCGAGGAAGGTCACGAAACGTGCGCGTCGGAGCACGCCACGCCGGGTTGTTATTCAACAGATGGGTAAGCTTTCTTTGCCTGGTGTCCACTGAAGTTCATGCTCTTTATTATTTATATGAGCATGTTCGTCCTTATATGGTCTGATATATGCTATTTAGTGGCATCAGTGCTATGCTGAGTGTTAATGTCTTTACTCAGCTGTTTATTTAAACAGGAGTATCTTGCTAATTCTTGCCTTGTGCATTCATTAAGTCAGGCTTCTTGTATTTGTCTGGCAGGGCTAATCTCATTATACCTTTTATATGCTAATATCTTTGATTGACTCTGGCTATTTTTCTCTCATTAGCTCTTTGGATGATATTGATTATCTGGGGTTTGCTCTGCATATATTTACTGATCTAGATTATATATATATATATCATTATCTGCAGACACCCCTCTATGTTTGTCAATTTTGACAATACCTATTTAGATTTTCTCTAATGAGCTTTTGGCAGATATTTAGCCCTTAACTGTCTTTTGACTATATTCAGCCTCTTATACACTCTTTTCAATCAGTGTACGTACTCCTGTTTTCCCATCTGTGCATCACCTGGCGTGTCTGGGTTGCGGTAATTTCCCGTCTTTACCTGGTTCACTCTATTTATGTAAATGATAATAAAATGTAATTTTTCCTCTTATAAATAATTGTTAATAAAAATTCCTTTTATATTTCAAGAGGTTGATTGTTTGTGCATTATTTGTGACCATCTCTGGTCTCACTAGGAGAAACCCCCGTATTTTTCGCGTGCTTTTCTCTGTGATGAGATGATGGCAGTCTCACTTTCTGACTGCTGTGATGGGTTGACTGCAGTCTCACTTTCTGGCTGCTGTGATGTTATATCGACAGTCTCAATTTCTGGGTGTTGTGGAGGAATGACGAAAGTCTCACTTTCTAGCTGCTGTGATGAAATGTCGACAGTCTCAATTTCTGGCTGTTGTGTTGGAATGACGAAAGTCCCACTTTCTGGCTGCTGTGATGGGATGATGGCAGTCTCATTTTCTGGCTGCTGTGATGGGACGACGGCACTCTCACTTTCTGGCTGCTGTGATGGGATGACGGCAGTTTCACTTTCTGGCTGCTGTGATGGGATGACGTCAGTCTCACTTTCTGGCTGCTGTGATGGGATGACGGCAGTCTCACTTTCTAGCTGCTGTGATGGGATGACGGCAGTCTCACTTTCTGGCTGCTGTAATGGGATGACGGCTGTCTCACTTTCCATCTGCTGTGATGGGTGATGGCAGTCTCAATTCGAGGCTGCTGTGATGGGATGATGGCAGTCTCACTTCCTGGCTGCTGTGATGGGATGACCGTAGTCTCATTTTCTGTGTGCTGTGATGGGATGATGGCAGTCTCAATTTCTGGCTGCTTTGATGGGATGACGGCAGTCTCACTATCTGGCTGCTGTGATGGGATGACTGCAGTCTCATTTTCTGGCTGTTGTAATGGGATGACTGCTATCTCACTTTCTGGCTGTTGTGATGGGATGACTGCTGTCTCACTTTCTGGCTGCTGTGGTGGGATGGCAGAAGTCTCACTTAATGGCTTCTGTAATGGGATGACGGCAGTGTCACTTTCTTGCTCCTTCTGGCTGCTGTGATGGAATGACGGCAGTCTCACTTTCTGGCTGCTGTGATGGGATAACGGTAGTCGCAATTTCAAGCTGTTGGGATGGGATGACGGCAGTCTCACTTTTTGGCTGCTGTGATGGGATGACGGCAGTCTAATTTTCTAGCTGATGTAATGGGAAGATGGCAGTCTCCCTTTCTGTCTGCTGTGATGGGATGATGGCTGTCTCACTTTCTGGCTGCTGTGATGGGAAGATTGCATTCTCACTTTCTGGCTGCTGTGATGGGATGATGGCAGTCTCACTTTCTGGCTGCTGTGATGGGATGATGGCAGTCTCACTTTCTGGCTGCTGGGATGGGATGACGGCAGTCTCACTTTCTGGCTGCTGTGATGGAATGATGACAGTCTAATTTTCTGACTGATTTGATGGGATGACAGCAGTCTCACATTCTGGCTGCTGTGATGGGCTGATGGCAGTTTCACTTTCTGGCTGCTGTGATGGGATGATTGCTGTCTCACTTTCTGGCTGCTGTGATGGGATGACGGCAGTCTCACTTTCTGGTTGCTGTGATGGGCTGATGGCAGTTTCACTTTCTGGCTGCTGTGATGGGATGATTGCTGTCTCACTTGCTGGCTGCTGTGATGGGATCATTGCTGTCTCACTTTCTGGCTGCTGTAATGGAATGACAACTGTCTCATTTTTGTGGCTGCTGTGATAGGAAGACGTCAGTCTCATTTTCTGGCTGATGTGAGGGGATGACGGCAGTCTCACTTTCTGGCTGCTGTGGGGGGATGGCGGAAGATTCACTTAGTAGCTTCTCTGATGGGATAACGGCAGTGTCACTTTCTGGCTCCTGTGATGGGATGACTGCAGTCTAAATTTCTGGCTATTGTAATGGGATAACGGCAGTCTCACTTTCTGGCTGCTGTGATGGGATAACGGTAGTCTCAATTTCAAGCTGTTGGGATGGGATGACGGCAGACTCACTTTCTGGCTGCTGTGATGGGATGACGGCAGTCTCACTTTCTGGCTGCTGTGATGGGATAACGGTAGTTTCAATTTCAAGCTGTTGGAATGGGATGACGGTAGTCTCACTTTCTGGCTGCTGTGATGGGATGACGGCAGTCCCACTTTCTGGCTGCTGTAATGGGATGACGACAGTCTCACTTTCCATCTGCTGTGATGGGATGATGGCAGTCTCACTTCGAGGCTGCTGTGATGGGATGATTGCAGTCTCACTTCCTGGCTGTTGTGATGCGATGACGGTAGTCTCACTTTCTGGCTGCTGTGATGGGATGACTGCAGTCTCACTTTCTGGCTGCTGTGATGGAATGACAACAGTCTATTTTTCTAGCTGATGTGATGGGATGATGGCAGTCTCACTTTCTGTCTGCTGTGATGGGATGATGGCTGTCTCACTTTCTGGCTGCTGTAATGGGAAAACTGCAGTCTCACTTTCTGGCTGCTGTGATGGGATGACGGCAGTCTCACTTTCTGGCTGCTGTGATGGGCTGATGGCTGTCTCACTTTCTGGCTGCTGTGATGGAATGATGACTGTCTCATTTTTGTGGCTGCTGTAATGGGATGACAGCAGTCCCATTTTCTGGCTGATGTGAAGGGATGATGGCAGTCTCACTTACTAGCTGCTGTGATGAGATGACGGCAGTCTCACTTTCTGACTGCTGTGATGGGATGACTGCAGTCTCACTTTCTGGCTGCGGTGATGGAATGTCGACAGTCTCAATTTCTGGCTGTTTTAGTGGAATGACGAAAGTCTCACTTTCTGACTGCTGTGATGGAATGTCGACCGTCTCAATTTCTGGCTGTTGTGGTGGAATGACGAAAGTCTCACTTTCTGGCTGCTATGATGGGTCAACGGCAGTCTCACTTTCTGGCAGCTGTGATGGAATGATGACAGTCTCACTTTCTGGCTGCTGTGATGGAATGACGACAGTCTCACTTTCTGGCTGCTGTGATGGAATGACAACAGTCTAATTTTCTAGCTGATGTGATGGGATGGTGGCAGTCTCACTTTCTGTCTGCTGTGATGGGATGATGGCAGTCTCACTTTCTGGCTGTTGTGATGGGATGACAGCAGTCTCACTTTCTGGCTGCTATGATGGGATGATGGCAGTCTCACTTTCTGGCTGCTGTGATGGGATGACGTAAGTCACACTTTCTGGCTGCTGTGATTTAATGATGACAGTCTCACTTTCTGGCTGCTGTGATGGAATGATGACAGTCACTTTCTGGCTGCTGTGATGGAATGACGACTGTCTCATTTTTGTGGCTGCTGTGATGGGATGACGGCAGTCTCATTTTCTGGCTGATGTTAAGGGATGACGGCAGTCTCACTTTTTGGCTGCTGTGTTGGGATGACGGCAGTCTCACTTTCTGGCTGCTGTGATGAGATGACGGCAGTCTCACTTTCTGACTGCTGTGATGGGATGACTGCAGTCTCACTTTCTGGCTGCGGTGATGGAATGTCGACAGTCTCAATTTCTGGCTGTTTTAGTGGAATGACGAAAGTCTCACTTTCTGACTGCTGTGATGGAATGTCGACCGTCTCAATTTCTGGCTGTTGTGGTGGAATGACGAAAGTCTCACTTTCTGGCTGCTATGATGGGTCAACGGCAGTCTCACTTTCTGGCAGCTGTGATGGAATGATGACAGTCTCACTTTCTGGCTGCTGTGATGGAATGACGACAGTCTCACTTTCTGGCTGCTGTGATGGAATGATGACAGTCACTTTCTGGCTGCTGTGATGGAATGACGACTGTCTCATTTTCTGGCTGCTGTGATGGGATGACGGCAGTCTCACATTCTGGCTGCTGTGATGGGCTGATGGCAGTTTCACTTTCTAGCTGATGTGATGGGATGGTGGCAGTCTCACTTTCTGACTGCTGTGATGGGATGACTGCAGTCTCACTTTTTGGCTGTTGTGATGGGATGACAGCAGTCTCACTTTCTGGCTGCTATGATGGGATGATGGCAGTCTCACTTTCTGGCTGCTGTGATGGGATGACGTAAGTCACACTTTCTGGCTGCTGTGATTTAATGATGACAGTCTCACTTTCTGGCTGCTGTGATGGAATGATGACAGTCACTTTCTGGCTGCTGTGATGGAATGACGACTGTCTCATTTTCTGGCTGCTGTGATGGGATGACGGCAGTCTCACATTCTGGCTGCTGTGATGGGCTGATGGCAGTTTCACTTTCTGGCTGCTGTGATGAGATGACGGCAGTCTCACTTTCTGACTGCTGTGATGGGATGACTGCAGTCTCACTTTTTGGCTGCTGTGATGGAATGTCGACAGTCTCAATTTCTGGGTGTTGTGGTGGAATGACGAAAGTCTCACTTTCTGGCTGCTGTGATGAAATGTCGACAGTCTCAATTTCTGGCTGTTGTGGTGGAATGACAAAACTCTCACTCTCTTGCTGCTGTGATGGGATGTCGGCAGTCTCATTTTTTGGCTGCTGTGATGGGCTGATGGCAGTTTCACTTTCTGGCTGCTGTGATGGGATGATTGCTCTCTCACTTTCTGGCTGCTGTGATGGGATGACGGCAGTCTCACTTGCTGGCTGCTGTGATGGGATAATTGCTGTCTCACTTTCTGGCTGCTGTGATGGGATGACGGAAGTCTCACTTTCTGGTTGCTGTAATGGAATGACGACTGTCTCATTTTTGTGGCTGCTGTGATAGGATGACGGCAGTCTCATTTTCTGGCTGATGTGAGGGGATGACGGCAGTCTCACTTTCTGGCTGCTGTGGTGGGATGGCGGAATATTCACTTAGTAGCTTCTCTGATGGGATAACGGCAGTATCACTTTCTGGCTCCTGTGATGGGATAACGGTAGTCTCAATTTCAAGCTGTTGGGATGGGATGACGGCAGTCTCACTTTCTGGCTGCTGTGATGGGATGACGGCAGTCTCACTTTCTGGCTGCTGTGATGGGATAACGGTAGTCTCAATTTAAGGCTGTTGGGATGGGATGACGGCAGTCTCACTTTCTGGCTGCTGTGATGGGATGACGGCAGTCTCACTTTCTGGCTGCTGTGATGGGATGACGGCAGTCTCACTTTCCGTCTGCTGTGATGGGATGATGGCAGTCTCACTTCGAGGCTGCTGTGGTGGGATGATTGCAGTCTCACTTCCTGGCTGTTGTGATGGGATGATGGTAGTCTCACTTTCTGGCTGCTGTGATGGGATGACTGCAGTCTCACTTTCTGGCTGCTGTGATGGAATGACAACAGTCTAATTTTCTAGCTGATGTGATGGGAAGATGGCAGTCTCCCTTTCTGTCTGCTGTGATGGGATGATCGCTGTCTCACTTTCTGGCTGCTGTGATGGGAAGACTGCATTCTCACTTTCTGGCTGCTGTGATGGGATGACGGCAGTCTCACTGTCTGGCTGCTGTGATAGGATGACGGAAATCACACTTTCTGGCTGCTATGATGGAATGACGACAGTCTCATATTCTGACTGATTTGATAGGATGACGGCAGTCTCATTTTCTGGCTGATGTGAGGGGATGACGGCAGTCTCGCTTTCTGGCTGCTGTGGTGGGATGGCGGAAGATTCACTTAGTAGCTTCTCTGATGGGATAACGGCAGTGTCACTTTCTGGTTCCTGTGATGGGATGATTGCAGTCTAAATTTCTGGCTGTTGGGATGGGATAACGGCAGTCTCACTTTCTGGCTGCTGTGATGGGATAACGGTAGTCTCATTTTCAAGCTGTTGGGATGGGATGACGGCAGTCTCACTTTCTGGCTGCTGTGATGGGATGACGGCAGTCTCACTTTCTGGCTGCTGTGATGGGATGACGGCAGTCTCACTTTCCGTCTGCTGTGATGGGATGATGGCAGTCTCACTTCCTGGCTGTTGTGATGGGATGATGGTAGTCTCACTTTCTGGCTGCTGTGATGGGATGACGGCAGTCTCACTTTCCGTCTGCTGTGATGGGATGATGGCAGTCTCACTTCCTGGCTGTTGTGATGGGATGACGGCAGTTTCACTTTCTGGCTGCTGTGATGGAATGACAACAGTCTAATTTTCTAGCTGATGTGATGGGATGATGGCAGTCTCACTTTCTGTCTGCTGTGATGGGATGATGGCTGTCTCACTTTCTGGCTCCTGTGATGGAAAGACTGCAGTCTCACTTTCTGGCTGCTGTAATGGGATGACGGCAGTCTCACTTTCTGGCTGCTGTGATGGGCTGATGGCAGTTTCACTTTCTGGCTGCTGTGATGGGATGATGGCTGTCTCACTTTCTGGCTGCTGTGATGGAATGACAACTGTCTCATTTTTGTGGCTGCTGTGATGGGATGACAGCAGTCCCATTTTCTGGCTGATGTGAAGGGATGACGGCAGTCTCACTTTTTGGCTGCTGTGATGGGATGACGGCAGTCTCACTTTCTGGCTGCTGTGATGTACTGATGGCAGTTTCACTTTCTGGCTGCTGTGATGGGATGATTGCTGTCTCACTTTCTGGCTGCTGTGATGGGATGACGGCAGTCTCACTTTCTGGCTGCTGTGATGGGCTGATGGCAGTTTCACTTTCTGGCTGCTGTGATGGGATGATTGCTGTCTCACTTGCTGGCTGCTGTGATGGGATAATTGCTGTCTCACTTTCTGGCTGCTGTGATGGGATGATGGAAGTCTCACTTTCTGGCTGCTGTAATGGAATGACGACTGTCTCATTTTTGTGGCTGCTGTGATAGGATGACGGCAGTGTCATTTTCTGGCTGATGTGAGGGGATAACGGCAGTCTCACTTTCTGGCTGCTGTGGTGGGATGGTGGAAGATTCACTTAGTAGCTTCTCTGATGGGATAACGGCAGTGTCACTTTCTGGTTCCTGTGATGGGATGATTGCAGTCTAAATTTCTGGCTGTTGGGATGGGATGACGGCAGTCTCACTTTCTGGCTGCTGTGATGGGATAACGGTAGTCTCATTTTCAAGCTGTTGGGATGGGATGACGGCAGTCTCACTTTCTGGCTGCTGTGATGGGATGACGGCAGTCTCACTTTCTGGCTGCTGTGATGGGATGACGGCAGTCTCACTTTCCGTCTGCTGTGATGGGATGATGCCAGTCTCACTTCCTGGCTGTTGTGATGGGATGATGGTAGTCTCACTTTCTGGCTGCTGTGATGGGATGACGGCAGTCTCACTTTCCGTCTGCTGTGATGGGATGATGGCAGTCTCACTTCCTGGCTGTTGTGATGGGATGACGGCAGTTTCACTTTCTGGCTGCTGTGATGGAATGACAACAGTCTAATTTTCTAGCTGATGTGATGGGATGATGGCAGTCTCACTTTCTGTCTGCTGTGATGGGATGATGGCTGTCTCACTTTCTGGCTCCTGTGATGGAAAGACTGCAGTCTCACTTTCTGGCTGCTGTAATGGGATGACAGCAGTCTCACTTTCTGGCTGCTGTGATGGGCTGATGGCAGTTTCACTTTCTGGTTGCTGTGATGGGATGATGGCTGTCTCACTTTCTGGCTGCTGTGATGGAATGACGACTGTCTCATTTTTGTGGCTGCTGTGATGGGATGACAGCAGTCCCATTTTCTGGCTGATGTGAAGGGATGACGGCAGTCTCACTTTTTGGCTGCTGTGATGGGATGACGGCAGTCTCACTTTCTGGCTGCTGTGATGGGCTGATGGCAGTTTCACTTTCTGGCTGCTGTGATGGGATGATTGCTGTCTCACTTTCTGGCTGCTGTGATGGGATGACGGCAGTCTCACTTTCTGGCTGCTGTGATGGGCTGATGGCAGTTTCACTTTCTGGCTGCTGTGATGGGATGATTGCTGTCTCACTTGCTGGCTGCTGTGATGGGATAATTGCTGTCTCACTTTCTGGCTGCTGTGATGGGATGATGGAAGTCTCACTTTCTGGCTGCTGTAATGGAATGACGACTGTCTCATTTTTGTGGCTGCTGTGATAGGATGACGGCAGTGTAATTTTCTGGCTGATGTGAGGGGATAACGGCAGTCTCACTTTCTGGCTGCTGTGGTGGGATGGTGGAAGATTCACTTAGTAGCTTCTCTGATGGGATAACGGCAGTGTCACTTTCTGGCTCCTGTGTTGGGATGACTGCAGTCTAAATTTCTGGCTGTTGGGATGGAATGACAGCAGTCTCACTTTCTGGCTGCTGTGATGGGATAACGGTAGTCTCAATTTCAAGCTGTTGGGATGGGATGACGGCAGTCTCACTTTCTGGCTGCTGTGATGGGATGACGGCAGTCTCACTTTCTGGCTGCTGTGATGGGATAACGGTAGTCTCAATTTAAGGCTGTTGGGATGGGATGACGGCAGTCTCACTTTCTGGCTGCTGTGATGGGATGACAGCAGTCTCACTTTCTGGCTGCTGTGATGGGATGACGGCAGTCTCACTTTCCGTCTGCTGTGATGGGATGATGGCAGTCTCACTTCGAGGCTGCTGTGATGGGATGATTGCAGTCTCACTTCCTGGCTGTTGTGATCGGAAGATGGTAGTCTCACTTTCTGGCTGCTGTGATGGGATGACTGCAGTCTCACTTTCTGGCTGCTGTGATGGGATGACGGCAGTCTCACTTTCTGGCTGCTGTGATGAGATGATGCATAAAACAAGAATGGGGACACTTAGATCTATCATAATTGGTAAATATCACTAGACCCCATAATAAGCATGAAGAAAAGCACGAGAAAAATATGGGGGTTTCTCCTAGTGAGACCAGAGATGGTCACAAATAATGCACAAACAATCAACCTCTTGAAATATAAAAGGAATTTTTATTAACAATTATTTATAAGAGGAAAAAGTACATTTTATTATAATTTACATAAATAGCGTGAATCAGGTAAAGACGGGAAATTACCGCAACCCAGACATGCCAGGTGATGCACAGATGGGAAAACAGGAGTACGTACACTGATTGAAAAGAGTGTATAAGCTGCGCAGCTCCCCGAGGAAGGTCACGAAACGTGCGCGTCGGAGCACGCCACGCCGGGTTGTTATTCAACAGATGGGTAAGCTTTCTTTGCCTGGTGTCCACTGAAGTTCATGCTCTTTATTATTTATATGAGCATGTTCGTCCTTATATGGTCTGATATATGCTATTTAGTGGCATCAGTGCTATGCTGAGTGTTAATGTCTTTACTCAGCTGTTTATTTAAACAGGAGTATCTTGCTAATTCTTGCCTTGTGCATTCATTAAGTCAGGCTTCTTGTATTTGTCTGGCAGGGCTAATCTCATTATACCTTTTATATGCTAATATCTTTGATTGACTCTGGCTATTTTTCTCTCATTAGCTCTTTGGATGATATTGATTATCTGGGGTTTGCTCTGCATATATTTACTGATCTAGATTATATATATATATATCATTATCTGCAGACACCCCTCTATGTTTGTCAATTTTGACAATACCTATTTAGATTTTCTCTAATGAGCTTTTGGCAGATATTTAGCCCTTAACTGTCTTTTGACTATATTCAGCCTCTTATACACTCTTTTCAATCAGTGTACGTACTCCTGTTTTCCCATCTGTGCATCACCTGGCGTGTCTGGGTTGCGGTAATTTCCCGTCTTTACCTGGTTCACTCTATTTATGTAAATGATAATAAAATGTAATTTTTCCTCTTATAAATAATTGTTAATAAAAATTCCTTTTATATTTCAAGAGGTTGATTGTTTGTGCATTATTTGTGACCATCTCTGGTCTCACTAGGAGAAACCCCCGTATTTTTCGCGTGCTTTTCTCTGTGATGAGATGATGGCAGTCTCACTTTCTGACTGCTGTGATGGGTTGACTGCAGTCTCACTTTCTGGCTGCTGTGATGTTATATCGACAGTCTCAATTTCTGGGTGTTGTGGAGGAATGACGAAAGTCTCACTTTCTAGCTGCTGTGATGAAATGTCGACAGTCTCAATTTCTGGCTGTTGTGTTGGAATGACGAAAGTCCCACTTTCTGGCTGCTGTGATGGGATGATGGCAGTCTCATTTTCTGGCTGCTGTGATGGGACGACGGCACTCTCACTTTCTGGCTGCTGTGATGGGATGACGGCAGTTTCACTTTCTGGCTGCTGTGATGGGATGACGTCAGTCTCACTTTCTGGCTGCTGTGATGGGATGACGGCAGTCTCACTTTCTAGCTGCTGTGATGGGATGACGGCAGTCTCACTTTCTGGCTGCTGTAATGGGATGACGGCTGTCTCACTTTCCATCTGCTGTGATGGGTGATGGCAGTCTCAATTCGAGGCTGCTGTGATGGGATGATGGCAGTCTCACTTCCTGGCTGCTGTGATGGGATGACCGTAGTCTCATTTTCTGTGTGCTGTGATGGGATGATGGCAGTCTCAATTTCTGGCTGCTTTGATGGGATGACGGCAGTCTCACTATCTGGCTGCTGTGATGGGATGACTGCAGTCTCATTTTCTGGCTGTTGTAATGGGATGACTGCTATCTCACTTTCTGGCTGTTGTGATGGGATGACTGCTGTCTCACTTTCTGGCTGCTGTGGTGGGATGGCAGAAGTCTCACTTAATGGCTTCTGTAATGGGATGACGGCAGTGTCACTTTCTTGCTCCTTCTGGCTGCTGTGATGGAATGACGGCAGTCTCACTTTCTGGCTGCTGTGATGGGATAACGGTAGTCGCAATTTCAAGCTGTTGGGATGGGATGACGGCAGTCTCACTTTTTGGCTGCTGTGATGGGATGACGGCAGTCTAATTTTCTAGCTGATGTAATGGGAAGATGGCAGTCTCCCTTTCTGTCTGCTGTGATGGGATGATGGCTGTCTCACTTTCTGGCTGCTGTGATGGGAAGATTGCATTCTCACTTTCTGGCTGCTGTGATGGGATGATGGCAGTCTCACTTTCTGGCTGCTGTGATGGGATGATGGCAGTCTCACTTTCTGGCTGCTGGGATGGGATGACGGCAGTCTCACTTTCTGGCTGCTGTGATGGAATGATGACAGTCTAATTTTCTGACTGATTTGATGGGATGACAGCAGTCTCACATTCTGGCTGCTGTGATGGGCTGATGGCAGTTTCACTTTCTGGCTGCTGTGATGGGATGATTGCTGTCTCACTTTCTGGCTGCTGTGATGGGATGACGGCAGTCTCACTTTCTGGTTGCTGTGATGGGCTGATGGCAGTTTCACTTTCTGGCTGCTGTGATGGGATGATTGCTGTCTCACTTGCTGGCTGCTGTGATGGGATCATTGCTGTCTCACTTTCTGGCTGCTGTAATGGAATGACAACTGTCTCATTTTTGTGGCTGCTGTGATAGGAAGACGTCAGTCTCATTTTCTGGCTGATGTGAGGGGATGACGGCAGTCTCACTTTCTGGCTGCTGTGGGGGGATGGCGGAAGATTCACTTAGTAGCTTCTCTGATGGGATAACGGCAGTGTCACTTTCTGGCTCCTGTGATGGGATGACTGCAGTCTAAATTTCTGGCTATTGTAATGGGATAACGGCAGTCTCACTTTCTGGCTGCTGTGATGGGATAACGGTAGTCTCAATTTCAAGCTGTTGGGATGGGATGACGGCAGACTCACTTTCTGGCTGCTGTGATGGGATGACGGCAGTCTCACTTTCTGGCTGCTGTGATGGGATAACGGTAGTTTCAATTTCAAGCTGTTGGAATGGGATGACGGTAGTCTCACTTTCTGGCTGCTGTGATGGGATGACGGCAGTCCCACTTTCTGGCTGCTGTAATGGGATGACGACAGTCTCACTTTCCATCTGCTGTGATGGGATGATGGCAGTCTCACTTCGAGGCTGCTGTGATGGGATGATTGCAGTCTCACTTCCTGGCTGTTGTGATGCGATGACGGTAGTCTCACTTTCTGGCTGCTGTGATGGGATGACTGCAGTCTCACTTTCTGGCTGCTGTGATGGAATGACAACAGTCTATTTTTCTAGCTGATGTGATGGGATGATGGCAGTCTCACTTTCTGTCTGCTGTGATGGGATGATGGCTGTCTCACTTTCTGGCTGCTGTAATGGGAAAACTGCAGTCTCACTTTCTGGCTGCTGTGATGGGATGACGGCAGTCTCACTTTCTGGCTGCTGTGATGGGCTGATGGCTGTCTCACTTTCTGGCTGCTGTGATGGAATGATGACTGTCTCATTTTTGTGGCTGCTGTAATGGGATGACAGCAGTCCCATTTTCTGGCTGATGTGAAGGGATGATGGCAGTCTCACTTACTAGCTGCTGTGATGAGATGACGGCAGTCTCACTTTCTGACTGCTGTGATGGGATGACTGCAGTCTCACTTTCTGGCTGCGGTGATGGAATGTCGACAGTCTCAATTTCTGGCTGTTTTAGTGGAATGACGAAAGTCTCACTTTCTGACTGCTGTGATGGAATGTCGACCGTCTCAATTTCTGGCTGTTGTGGTGGAATGACGAAAGTCTCACTTTCTGGCTGCTATGATGGGTCAACGGCAGTCTCACTTTCTGGCAGCTGTGATGGAATGATGACAGTCTCACTTTCTGGCTGCTGTGATGGAATGACGACAGTCTCACTTTCTGGCTGCTGTGATGGAATGACAACAGTCTAATTTTCTAGCTGATGTGATGGGATGGTGGCAGTCTCACTTTCTGTCTGCTGTGATGGGATGATGGCAGTCTCACTTTCTGGCTGTTGTGATGGGATGACAGCAGTCTCACTTTCTGGCTGCTATGATGGGATGATGGCAGTCTCACTTTCTGGCTGCTGTGATGGGATGACGTAAGTCACACTTTCTGGCTGCTGTGATTTAATGATGACAGTCTCACTTTCTGGCTGCTGTGATGGAATGATGACAGTCACTTTCTGGCTGCTGTGATGGAATGACGACTGTCTCATTTTTGTGGCTGCTGTGATGGGATGACGGCAGTCTCATTTTCTGGCTGATGTTAAGGGATGACGGCAGTCTCACTTTTTGGCTGCTGTGTTGGGATGACGGCAGTCTCACTTTCTGGCTGCTGTGATGAGATGACGGCAGTCTCACTTTCTGACTGCTGTGATGGGATGACTGCAGTCTCACTTTCTGGCTGCGGTGATGGAATGTCGACAGTCTCAATTTCTGGCTGTTTTAGTGGAATGACGAAAGTCTCACTTTCTGACTGCTGTGATGGAATGTCGACCGTCTCAATTTCTGGCTGTTGTGGTGGAATGACGAAAGTCTCACTTTCTGGCTGCTATGATGGGTCAACGGCAGTCTCACTTTCTGGCAGCTGTGATGGAATGATGACAGTCTCACTTTCTGGCTGCTGTGATGGAATGACGACAGTCTCACTTTCTGGCTGCTGTGATGGAATGATGACAGTCACTTTCTGGCTGCTGTGATGGAATGACGACTGTCTCATTTTCTGGCTGCTGTGATGGGATGACGGCAGTCTCACATTCTGGCTGCTGTGATGGGCTGATGGCAGTTTCACTTTCTAGCTGATGTGATGGGATGGTGGCAGTCTCACTTTCTGACTGCTGTGATGGGATGACTGCAGTCTCACTTTTTGGCTGTTGTGATGGGATGACAGCAGTCTCACTTTCTGGCTGCTATGATGGGATGATGGCAGTCTCACTTTCTGGCTGCTGTGATGGGATGACGTAAGTCACACTTTCTGGCTGCTGTGATTTAATGATGACAGTCTCACTTTCTGGCTGCTGTGATGGAATGATGACAGTCACTTTCTGGCTGCTGTGATGGAATGACGACTGTCTCATTTTCTGGCTGCTGTGATGGGATGACGGCAGTCTCACATTCTGGCTGCTGTGATGGGCTGATGGCAGTTTCACTTTCTGGCTGCTGTGATGAGATGACGGCAGTCTCACTTTCTGACTGCTGTGATGGGATGACTGCAGTCTCACTTTTTGGCTGCTGTGATGGAATGTCGACAGTCTCAATTTCTGGGTGTTGTGGTGGAATGACGAAAGTCTCACTTTCTGGCTGCTGTGATGAAATGTCGACAGTCTCAATTTCTGGCTGTTGTGGTGGAATGACAAAACTCTCACTCTCTTGCTGCTGTGATGGGATGTCGGCAGTCTCATTTTTTGGCTGCTGTGATGGGCTGATGGCAGTTTCACTTTCTGGCTGCTGTGATGGGATGATTGCTCTCTCACTTTCTGGCTGCTGTGATGGGATGACGGCAGTCTCACTTGCTGGCTGCTGTGATGGGATAATTGCTGTCTCACTTTCTGGCTGCTGTGATGGGATGACGGAAGTCTCACTTTCTGGTTGCTGTAATGGAATGACGACTGTCTCATTTTTGTGGCTGCTGTGATAGGATGACGGCAGTCTCATTTTCTGGCTGATGTGAGGGGATGACGGCAGTCTCACTTTCTGGCTGCTGTGGTGGGATGGCGGAATATTCACTTAGTAGCTTCTCTGATGGGATAACGGCAGTATCACTTTCTGGCTCCTGTGATGGGATAACGGTAGTCTCAATTTCAAGCTGTTGGGATGGGATGACGGCAGTCTCACTTTCTGGCTGCTGTGATGGGATGACGGCAGTCTCACTTTCTGGCTGCTGTGATGGGATAACGGTAGTCTCAATTTAAGGCTGTTGGGATGGGATGACGGCAGTCTCACTTTCTGGCTGCTGTGATGGGATGACGGCAGTCTCACTTTCTGGCTGCTGTGATGGGATGACGGCAGTCTCACTTTCCGTCTGCTGTGATGGGATGATGGCAGTCTCACTTCGAGGCTGCTGTGGTGGGATGATTGCAGTCTCACTTCCTGGCTGTTGTGATGGGATGATGGTAGTCTCACTTTCTGGCTGCTGTGATGGGATGACTGCAGTCTCACTTTCTGGCTGCTGTGATGGAATGACAACAGTCTAATTTTCTAGCTGATGTGATGGGAAGATGGCAGTCTCCCTTTCTGTCTGCTGTGATGGGATGATCGCTGTCTCACTTTCTGGCTGCTGTGATGGGAAGACTGCATTCTCACTTTCTGGCTGCTGTGATGGGATGACGGCAGTCTCACTGTCTGGCTGCTGTGATAGGATGACGGAAATCACACTTTCTGGCTGCTATGATGGAATGACGACAGTCTCATATTCTGACTGATTTGATAGGATGACGGCAGTCTCATTTTCTGGCTGATGTGAGGGGATGACGGCAGTCTCGCTTTCTGGCTGCTGTGGTGGGATGGCGGAAGATTCACTTAGTAGCTTCTCTGATGGGATAACGGCAGTGTCACTTTCTGGTTCCTGTGATGGGATGATTGCAGTCTAAATTTCTGGCTGTTGGGATGGGATAACGGCAGTCTCACTTTCTGGCTGCTGTGATGGGATAACGGTAGTCTCATTTTCAAGCTGTTGGGATGGGATGACGGCAGTCTCACTTTCTGGCTGCTGTGATGGGATGACGGCAGTCTCACTTTCTGGCTGCTGTGATGGGATGACGGCAGTCTCACTTTCCGTCTGCTGTGATGGGATGATGGCAGTCTCACTTCCTGGCTGTTGTGATGGGATGATGGTAGTCTCACTTTCTGGCTGCTGTGATGGGATGACGGCAGTCTCACTTTCCGTCTGCTGTGATGGGATGATGGCAGTCTCACTTCCTGGCTGTTGTGATGGGATGACGGCAGTTTCACTTTCTGGCTGCTGTGATGGAATGACAACAGTCTAATTTTCTAGCTGATGTGATGGGATGATGGCAGTCTCACTTTCTGTCTGCTGTGATGGGATGATGGCTGTCTCACTTTCTGGCTCCTGTGATGGAAAGACTGCAGTCTCACTTTCTGGCTGCTGTAATGGGATGACGGCAGTCTCACTTTCTGGCTGCTGTGATGGGCTGATGGCAGTTTCACTTTCTGGCTGCTGTGATGGGATGATGGCTGTCTCACTTTCTGGCTGCTGTGATGGAATGACAACTGTCTCATTTTTGTGGCTGCTGTGATGGGATGACAGCAGTCCCATTTTCTGGCTGATGTGAAGGGATGACGGCAGTCTCACTTTTTGGCTGCTGTGATGGGATGACGGCAGTCTCACTTTCTGGCTGCTGTGATGTACTGATGGCAGTTTCACTTTCTGGCTGCTGTGATGGGATGATTGCTGTCTCACTTTCTGGCTGCTGTGATGGGATGACGGCAGTCTCACTTTCTGGCTGCTGTGATGGGCTGATGGCAGTTTCACTTTCTGGCTGCTGTGATGGGATGATTGCTGTCTCACTTGCTGGCTGCTGTGATGGGATAATTGCTGTCTCACTTTCTGGCTGCTGTGATGGGATGATGGAAGTCTCACTTTCTGGCTGCTGTAATGGAATGACGACTGTCTCATTTTTGTGGCTGCTGTGATAGGATGACGGCAGTGTCATTTTCTGGCTGATGTGAGGGGATAACGGCAGTCTCACTTTCTGGCTGCTGTGGTGGGATGGTGGAAGATTCACTTAGTAGCTTCTCTGATGGGATAACGGCAGTGTCACTTTCTGGTTCCTGTGATGGGATGATTGCAGTCTAAATTTCTGGCTGTTGGGATGGGATGACGGCAGTCTCACTTTCTGGCTGCTGTGATGGGATAACGGTAGTCTCATTTTCAAGCTGTTGGGATGGGATGACGGCAGTCTCACTTTCTGGCTGCTGTGATGGGATGACGGCAGTCTCACTTTCTGGCTGCTGTGATGGGATGACGGCAGTCTCACTTTCCGTCTGCTGTGATGGGATGATGCCAGTCTCACTTCCTGGCTGTTGTGATGGGATGATGGTAGTCTCACTTTCTGGCTGCTGTGATGGGATGACGGCAGTCTCACTTTCCGTCTGCTGTGATGGGATGATGGCAGTCTCACTTCCTGGCTGTTGTGATGGGATGACGGCAGTTTCACTTTCTGGCTGCTGTGATGGAATGACAACAGTCTAATTTTCTAGCTGATGTGATGGGATGATGGCAGTCTCACTTTCTGTCTGCTGTGATGGGATGATGGCTGTCTCACTTTCTGGCTCCTGTGATGGAAAGACTGCAGTCTCACTTTCTGGCTGCTGTAATGGGATGACAGCAGTCTCACTTTCTGGCTGCTGTGATGGGCTGATGGCAGTTTCACTTTCTGGTTGCTGTGATGGGATGATGGCTGTCTCACTTTCTGGCTGCTGTGATGGAATGACGACTGTCTCATTTTTGTGGCTGCTGTGATGGGATGACAGCAGTCCCATTTTCTGGCTGATGTGAAGGGATGACGGCAGTCTCACTTTTTGGCTGCTGTGATGGGATGACGGCAGTCTCACTTTCTGGCTGCTGTGATGGGCTGATGGCAGTTTCACTTTCTGGCTGCTGTGATGGGATGATTGCTGTCTCACTTTCTGGCTGCTGTGATGGGATGACGGCAGTCTCACTTTCTGGCTGCTGTGATGGGCTGATGGCAGTTTCACTTTCTGGCTGCTGTGATGGAATGATTGCTGTCTCACTTGCTGGCTGCTGTGATGGGATAATTGCTGTCTCACTTTCTGGCTGCTGTGATGGGATGATGGAAGTCTCACTTTCTGGCTGCTGTAATGGAATGACGACTGTCTCATTTTTGTGGCTGCTGTGATAGGATGACGGCAGTGTAATTTTCTGGCTGATGTGAGGGGATAACGGCAGTCTCACTTTCTGGCTGCTGTGGTGGGATGGTGGAAGATTCACTTAGTAGCTTCTCTGATGGGATAACGGCAGTGTCACTTTCTGGCTCCTGTGTTGGGATGACTGCAGTCTAAATTTCTGGCTGTTGGGATGGAATGACAGCAGTCTCACTTTCTGGCTGCTGTGATGGGATAACGGTAGTCTCAATTTCAAGCTGTTGGGATGGGATGACGGCAGTCTCACTTTCTGGCTGCTGTGATGGGATGACGGCAGTCTCACTTTCTGGCTGCTGTGATGGGATAACGGTAGTCTCAATTTAAGGCTGTTGGGATGGGATGACGGCAGTCTCACTTTCTGGCTGCTGTGATGGGATGACAGCAGTCTCACTTTCTGGCTGCTGTGATGGGATGACGGCAGTCTCACTTTCCGTCTGCTGTGATGGGATGATGGCAGTCTCACTTCGAGGCTGCTGTGATGGGATGATTGCAGTCTCACTTCCTGGCTGTTGTGATCGGAAGATGGTAGTCTCACTTTCTGGCTGCTGTGATGGGATGACTGCAGTCTCACTTTCTGGCTGCTGTGATGGGATGATGGCAGTCTCACTTTCTGTCTGCTGTGATGGGATGATGGCTGTCTCACTTTCTGGCTGCTGTAATGGGAAGACTGCAGTCTCACTTTCTGGCTGCTGTGATGGGATGACGGCAGTCTCACTTTCTGGCTGCTGTGATGGGCTGATGGCTGTCTCACTTTCTGGCTGCTGTGATGGAATGATGACTGTCTCATTTTTGTGGCTGCTGTGATGGGATGACAGCAGTCCCATTTTCTGGCTGATGTGAAGGGATGACGGCAGTCTCACTTTTTGGCTGCTGTTATGGGATGATGGCAGTCTCACTTACTAGCTGCTGTGATGAGATGACGGCAGTCTCACTTTCTGACTGCTGTGATGGGATGACTGCAGTCTCACTTTCTGGCTGCGGTGATGGAATGTCGACAGTCTCAATTTCTGGCTGTTTTAGTGGAATGACGAAAGTCTCACTTTCTGACTGCTGTGATGGAATGTCGACCGTCTCAATTTCTGGCTGTTGTGGTGGAATGACGAAAGTCTCACTTTCTGGCTGCTATGATGGGTCAACGGCAGTCTCACTTTCTGGCAGCTGTGATGGAATGATGACAGTCTCATTTTCTGGCTGCTGTGATGGAATGACGACAGTCTCACTTTCTGGCTGCTGTGATGGAATGACAACAGTCTAATTTTCTAGCTGATGTGATGGGATGGTGGCAGTCTCACTTTCTGTCTGCTGTGATGGGATGATGGCAGTCTCACTTTCTGGCTGTTGTGATGGGATGACAGCAGTCTCACTTTCTGGCTGCTATGATGGGATGATGGCAGTCTCACTTTCTGGCTGCTGTGATGGGATGACGTAAGTCACACTTTCTGGCTGCTGTGATTTAATGATGACAGTCTCACTTTCTGGCTGCTGTGATGGAATGATGACTGTCTCATTTTTGTGGCTGCTGTGATGGGATGACGGCAGTCTCATTTTCTGGATGATGTTAAGGGATGACGGCAGTCTCACTTTTTGGCTGCTGTGTTGGGATGACGGCAGTCTCACTTTCTGGCTGCTGTGATGAGATGACGGCAGTCTCACTTTCTGACTGCTGTGATGGGATGACTGCAGTCTCACTTTTTGGCTGCTGTGATGGAATGTCGACAGTCTCAATTTCTGGGTGTTGTGGTGGAATGACGAAAGTCTCACTTTCTGGCTGCTGTGATGAAATGTCGACAGTCTCAATTTCTGGCTGTTGTGGTGGAATGACGAAACTCTCACTCTCTGGCTGCTGTGATGGGATGTCGGCAGTCTCATTTTTTGGCTGCTGTGATGGGACGACGGCACTTTCATTTTCTGGCTGCTGTGATGGGATGACGGCACTCTCACATTCTGGCTGCTGTGATGGGCTGATGGCAGTTTCACTTTCTGGCTGCTGTGATGGGATGATTGCTCTCTCACTTTCTGGCTGCTGTGATGGGATGACGGCAGTCTCACTTTCTGGCTGCTGTGATGGGCTGATGGCAGTTTCACTTTCTGGCTGCTGTGATGGGATGATTGCTGTCTCACTTGCTGGCTGCTGTGATGGGATAATTGCTGACTCACTTTCTAGCTGCTGTGATGGGAT
Organism: Anomaloglossus baeobatrachus; assembly: GCF_048569485.1. NCBI lineage: Eukaryota > Metazoa > Chordata > Amphibia > Anura > Aromobatidae > Anomaloglossus > Anomaloglossus baeobatrachus. Next base: position 265,626 of record NW_027441934.1, on the reverse strand, counting down.
GACGGAAGTCTCACTTTCTGGTTGCTGTAATGGAATGACGACTGTCTCATTTTTGTGGCTGCTGTGATAGGATGACGGCAGTCTCATTTTCTGGCTGATGTGAGGGGATGACGGCACTCTCACTTTCTGGCTGCTGTGGTGGGATGGCGGAAGATTCACTTAGTAGCTTCTCTGATGGGATAACGGCAGTATCACTTTCTGGCTCCTGTGATGGGATAACGGTAGTCTCAATTTCAAACTGTTGGGATGGGATGACGGCAGTCTCACTTTCTGGCTGCTGTGATGCGATGACGGCAGTCTCACTTTCTGGCTGCTGTGATGGGATAACGGTAGTCTCAATTTAAGGCTGTTGGGATGGGATGACGGCAGTCTCACTTTCTGGCTGCTGTGATGGGATGACGGCAGTCTCACTTTCTGGCTGCTGTGATGGGCTGATGGCAGTTTCACTTTCTGGCTGCTGTGATGGGATGATTGCTGTCTCACTTTCTGGCTGCTGTGATGGGATGACGGCAGTCTCACTTTCTGGCTGCTGTGATGGGCTGATGGCAGTTTCACTTTCTGGCTGCTGTGATGGAATGATTGCTGTCTCACTTGCTGGCTGCTGTGATGGGATAATTGCTGTCTCACTTTCTGGCTGCTGTGATGGGATGATGGAAGTCTCACTTTCTGGCTGCTGTAATGGAATGACGACTGTCTCATTTTTGTGGCTGCTGTGATAGGATGACGGCAGTGTAATTTTCTGGCTGATGTGAGGGGATAACGGCAGTCTCACTTTCTGGCTGCTGTGGTGGGATGGTGGAAGATTCACTTAGTAGCTTCTCTGATGGGATAACGGCAGTGTCACTTTCTGGCTCCTGTGTTGGGATGACTGCAGTCTAAATTTCTGGCTGTTGGGATGGAATGACAGCAGTCTCACTTTCTGGCTGCTGTGATGGGATAACGGTAGTCTCAATTTCAAGCTGTTGGGATGGGATGACGGCAGTCTCACTTTCTGGCTGCTGTGATGGGATGACGGCAGTCTCACTTTCTGGCTGCTGTGATGGGATAACGGTAGTCTCAATTTAAGGCTGTTGGGATGGGATGACGGCAGTCTCACTTTCTGGCTGCTGTGATGGGATGACAGCAGTCTCACTTTCTGGCTGCTGTGATGGGATGACGGCAGTCTCACTTTCCGTCTGCTGTGATGGGATGATGGCAGTCTCACTTCGAGGCTGCTGTGATGGGATGATTGCAGTCTCACTTCCTGGCTGTTGTGATCGGAAGATGGTAGTCTCACTTTCTGGCTGCTGTGATGGGATGACTGCAGTCTCACTTTCTGGCTGCTGTGATGGGATGATGGCAGTCTCACTTTCTGTCTGCTGTGATGGGATGATGGCTGTCTCACTTTCTGGCTGCTGTAATGGGAAGACTGCAGTCTCACTTTCTGGCTGCTGTGATGGGATGACGGCAGTCTCACTTTCTGGCTGCTGTGATGGGCTGATGGCTGTCTCACTTTCTGGCTGCTGTGATGGAATGATGACTGTCTCATTTTTGTGGCTGCTGTGATGGGATGACAGCAGTCCCATTTTCTGGCTGATGTGAAGGGATGACGGCAGTCTCACTTTTTGGCTGCTGTTATGGGATGATGGCAGTCTCACTTACTAGCTGCTGTGATGAGATGACGGCAGTCTCACTTTCTGACTGCTGTGATGGGATGACTGCAGTCTCACTTTCTGGCTGCGGTGATGGAATGTCGACAGTCTCAATTTCTGGCTGTTTTAGTGGAATGACGAAAGTCTCACTTTCTGACTGCTGTGATGGAATGTCGACCGTCTCAATTTCTGGCTGTTGTGGTGGAATGACGAAAGTCTCACTTTCTGGCTGCTATGATGGGTCAACGGCAGTCTCACTTTCTGGCAGCTGTGATGGAATGATGACAGTCTCATTTTCTGGCTGCTGTGATGGAATGACGACAGTCTCACTTTCTGGCTGCTGTGATGGAATGACAACAGTCTAATTTTCTAGCTGATGTGATGGGATGGTGGCAGTCTCACTTTCTGTCTGCTGTGATGGGATGATGGCAGTCTCACTTTCTGGCTGTTGTGATGGGATGACAGCAGTCTCACTTTCTGGCTGCTATGATGGGATGATGGCAGTCTCACTTTCTGGCTGCTGTGATGGGATGACGTAAGTCACACTTTCTGGCTGCTGTGATTTAATGATGACAGTCTCACTTTCTGGCTGCTGTGATGGAATGATGACTGTCTCATTTTTGTGGCTGCTGTGATGGGATGACGGCAGTCTCATTTTCTGGATGATGTTAAGGGATGACGGCAGTCTCACTTTTTGGCTGCTGTGTTGGGATGACGGCAGTCTCACTTTCTGGCTGCTGTGATGAGATGACGGCAGTCTCACTTTCTGACTGCTGTGATGGGATGACTGCAGTCTCACTTTTTGGCTGCTGTGATGGAATGTCGACAGTCTCAATTTCTGGGTGTTGTGGTGGAATGACGAAAGTCTCACTTTCTGGCTGCTGTGATGAAATGTCGACAGTCTCAATTTCTGGCTGTTGTGGTGGAATGACGAAACTCTCACTCTCTGGCTGCTGTGATGGGATGTCGGCAGTCTCATTTTTTGGCTGCTGTGATGGGACGACGGCACTTTCATTTTCTGGCTGCTGTGATGGGATGACGGCACTCTCACATTCTGGCTGCTGTGATGGGCTGATGGCAGTTTCACTTTCTGGCTGCTGTGATGGGATGATTGCTCTCTCACTTTCTGGCTGCTGTGATGGGATGACGGCAGTCTCACTTTCTGGCTGCTGTGATGGGCTGATGGCAGTTTCACTTTCTGGCTGCTGTGATGGGATGATTGCTGTCTCACTTGCTGGCTGCTGTGATGGGATAATTGCTGACTCACTTTCTAGCTGCTGTGATGGGATGACGGAAGTCTCACTTTCTGGTTGCTGTAATGGAATGACGACTGTCTCATTTTTGTGGCTGCTGTGATAGGATGACGGCAGTCTCATTTTCTGGCTGATGTGAGGGGATGACGGCACTCTCACTTTCTGGCTGCTGTGGTGGGATGGCGGAAGATTCACTTAGTAGCTTCTCTGATGGGATAACGGCAGTATCACTTTCTGGCTCCTGTGATGGGATAACGGTAGTCTCAATTTCAAACTGTTGGGATGGGATGACGGCAGTCTCACTTTCTGGCTGCTGTGATGCGATGACGGCAGTCTCACTTTCTGGCTGCTGTGATGGGATAACGGTAGTCTCAATTTAAGGCTGTTGGGATGGGATGACGGCAGTCTCACTTTCTGGCTGCTGTGATGGGATGACGGCAGTCTCACTTTCTGGCTGCTGTGATGGGATGACGGCAGTCTCACTTTCCATCTGCTGTGATGGGATGATGGCAGTCTCACTTCGAGGCTGCTGTGGTGGGATGATTGCAGTCTCACTTCCTGGCTGTTGTGATGGGATGATGGTAGTCTCACTTTCTGGCTGCTGTGATGGGATGACTGCAGTCTCACTTTCTGGCTGCTGTGATGGAATGACAACAGTCTAATTTTCTAGCTGATGTGATGGGAAGATGGCAGTCTCCCTTTCTGTCTGCTGTGATGGGATGATCGCTGTCTCACTTTCTGGCTGCTGTGATGGGAAGACTGCATTCTCACTTTCTGGCTGCTGTGATGGGATGACGGCAGTCTCACTGTCTGGCTGCTGTGATAGGATGACGGAAGTCACACTTTCTGGCTGCTATGATGGAATGACGACAGTCTCATTTTCTGACTGATTTGATAGGATGACGGCAGTCTCATTTTCTGGCTGATGTGAGGGGATGACGGCAGTCTAACTTTCTGGCTGCTGTGGTGGGATGGCGGAAGATTCACTTAGTAGCTTTTCTGATGGGATAACGGCAGTGTCACTTTCTGGTTCCTGTGATGGGATGATTGCAGTCTAAATTTCTGGCTGTTGGGATGGGATGACGGCAGTCTCACTTTCTGGCTGCTGTGATGGGATAACGGTAGTCTCATTTTCAAGCTGTTGGGATGGGATGACGGCAGTCTCACTTTCTGGCTGCTGTGATGGGATGACGGCAGTCTCACTTTCTGGCTGCTGTGATGGGATGACGGCAGTCTCACTTTCCATCTGCTGTGATGGGATGATGGCAGTCTCACTTCCTGGCTGTTGTGATGGGATGATGGTAGTCTCACATTCTGGCTGCTGTGATGGGATGACGGCAGTCTCACTTTCCGTCTGCTGTGATGGGATGATGGCAGTCTCACTTCCTGGCTGTTGTGATGGGATGACGGCAGTTTCACTTTCTGGCTGCTGTGATGGAATGACAACAGTCTAATTTTCTAGCTGATGTGATGGGATGATGGCAGTCTCACTTTCTGTCTGCTGTGATGGGATGATGGCTGTCTCACTTTCTGGCTCTTGTGATGGAAAGACTGCAGTCTCACTTTCTGGCTGCTGTAATGGGATGACGGCAGTCTCACTTTCTGGCTGCTGTGATGGGCTGATGGCAGTTTCACTTTCTGGCTGCTGTGATGGGATGATGGCTGTCTCACTTTCTGGCTGCTGTGATGGAATGACGAAAGTCTCATTTTCTGGCTGCTGTGATGGGATGACAGCAGTCTTATTTTCTGGCTGATGTGAAGGGATGACGGCAGTCTCACTTTTTGGCTGCTGTGATGGGATGACGGCAGTCTCACTTTCTGGCTGATGTGATGGTACGACGGCACTCTCACTTTCTGGCTGCTGTGATGGGATGACAGCAGTCTCATTTTCTGGCTGCTGCGATGGGATGATGGCAGTCTCACTTTCTGGATGCTGAGATGGGATGACGGCAGTCTCACTATCTGGCTGCTGTGATGGGATGACTGCAGTCTCCCTTTCTGACTGCTGTGATGAAATGACGGCAGTCTCACTTTCTGGCTGTTGTGATGAGATGATGGCAGTCTCACTTTCTGGCTGCTGTGGTGGGATGGCGGAAGTCTCACTTAATGGCTTCTGTGATGGGATGACGTCAGTCTCATTTTCTAGCTGCTTTGATGGGATTACGGCAGTCTCACTTTCTGGCTGCTGTGATTGGATGACGTTAGTCTCATTTTATGGCTCCTGTTTTGGGATGACGGCAGTCCGACTTTCCATCTGCTGTGATGGGATGATGGCAGTCTCACTTCGAGGCTGCTGTGATGGGATGATGGCATTCTCACTATCTGGCTGCAGTGATGGGATGACGGTAGTCTCACTTTCTGGCTGCTTTGAAGGGATGATTGCAGTCTCACTTTCTGGCTGCTGTGATGGAATGACGACAGTCTAATTTTTTAGCTGATGTGATGGGATGATGGCAGTCTCCCTTCCTGGCTGCTGTGATGGGCTGATGGCAGTTTCACTTTCTGGCTGCTGTGATGGGATGATTGCTGTCCCACTTTATGGCTGCAGTGATGGGATGATGGCAGTCTCACGTTCTGGCTGCTGTGATGGGCTGATGGCAGACTCACTTTCTGGCAGTTGTGATGGAATGACGACAGTCTCATTTTCTGGCCGCTGTGATGGAATGACGACAGTCTCACTTTCTGGCTGCTGTGATGGAAAGACGACGATCTAATTTTCCAGCTGATGTGATGGGATGATGGCAGTCTCACTTTCTGTCTGCTGTGATGGGATGATGCCTGTCTCACTTTCTGGCTGCTGTGATGGGATGACAGCAGTCTCACTTTCTGGCTGCTATGATGGGATGATGGCAGTCTCACTTTCTGGCTGCTGTGTTGGGATGACTGCAGTCTCACTATCTGGCTGCTGTGATGGGATGACGGAAGTCACTCTTTCTGGCTGCTGTGATGGAATGACGACAGTCTCATTTTCTGGCTGCTGTGATGGAATGACGGCAGTCTCACTTTCTGGCTGCTTTGAAGGGCTGATGGCAGTTTCACTTTCTGGCTGCTGTGATGGGATGACGACAGTCTCATTTTCTGGATGCTGTGATGGAATGACGACAGTCTCACTTTCTGGCTGCTGTGATAGAATGACGACAGACTTATTTTCTGGCTGATGTGATGAAACGACGGCACTCTCACTTTCTGGCTGCTGTGATGGGATGACTGCTGTCTCACTTTCTGGCTGCTGTGATGAGATGATGGCAGTCTCACTTTCTGGCTGCTGTGATGGGATGATGGCATTCTCACTATCTGGCTGCAGTGATATTATACTGTATGTTGTAACATCAATCATACATTTTTTGTCACACACATGTCTTTGATGTTGTCGCTTATCCTCTCCTGTGCCAGTCCTTTTCAATAAATGATAATTTTGCAACACACTCCGTTTTGTTCTCCTTGTTCTCATATGTCTAGAGTGTGCCATGTAGGAAGGTGTATCATTGTAAAATGATTGAAATTAATACATCAAGTTATCAAATATTTCATAGTAAGACATATACGTTCATAGTTCTGTTTATGTTGGAGGGCATAGGTTATTAATAAAGTTTATAAGGGATAAATATGCCCATATGGAATATACTTGAGTGATGAGCATGGAGGGATATATTTGAATCCTTCCCGAAGCTTTCCGAAGTTTCCAGAAGGTTACGTAATATGGAACTATATTCAACTGTGTTACACTAGAATGCCCTATATGGTCTGAACAGCTGGTATATAATGCACGATGGAGGGGGCTACTGGTCGCTCTCCACACTGCCTGCGGTAAGAAGACTCCAGTGCTGCAAGATATGACACGTTGTCCAGGCTAAGAGATGACATCCCCAGCATTGCCGTTCAGGAGCCAAAGAGAGATGGGTAAAGACTTCCCATTGTTCAATATGGACTAAATGAACTCTTTTTACATAAGCTATCAAAGTATATTATTTTTTTCCTTTCTGTAACTGAACCCTGGCAACCATTTTTAAATAGATAAAATACATTTATTTTTTACATCTTTGGAAGTTCTTTCTTTCATGCGGCCTTTACGTATTTGACGAAAAATATATTTAAGAGAATATTTTTTAACATTTGGTGAGCCACCCATTCGTAATTTTTTACGTTTTTTGTTGTTCCTTCACTTTGCATAAGGGGGGTCGAAGTTATCAAAGTCATAAGTATTTTAAATATCTCCTGCAAAGGATCAGGAATCGACAATTTATAAAAAATCACGCAGAACCTAGGAAATACGTATGAGTCAGGTTGCATGAATGTTTTTTTTAATGAACTTTAAAGACTTTATAAAGCCACAGAAGTTAACTTTTGACGTATTTTTGAGCAAGAAAGATAAAGTCAGTCCATAAGAAGTATTGGACGTGCTGAACAAGGTGGATCAAGTCTTACAGGATCATCCATCAGATCATCTGATCATTTCAGGTAAGAAAATGGATTTTATCTCTTCATATGTAAAGCAAAGTAAACTTCAGTTCACTTATCCAGATATTTCTAATGTAGAAGAGATTTGGTTACGCTTTTATGGGGAGTGTGAACTTGAGAATTCACGTATAGAATGTGCAAGGTCTTTTAATAGAGAGAAACAGAAAATCAGAAATGTCTGTCATTTAGTCTATGATTTTCACAAGTTAATCGTAGAAAAGTGTAAAAATGGTGGGAATAGACAACCTGAATGGTCAGGAGAGTTAGTGACAGAGAAATCCAAAGACTGCTTAGAACCTGGAATGTCAGTCAGTGATATTGTGAATTCTGACTGTAATGTTGGCTGTAATTTTGTAAATCAGAATTTTGATAATGGCGGCAGACATGTGCTACGTAATCGAGGTCATTTTCAGGACACTGGGAAAGACGCAGGAAATGACGTAGAGAAGCCAGGAGGGGGAGGAGCCAGAGTGGGAGACGTGCAGACAGGACATGTGGAGAGAGAAAATGGCGACGATCAGTTTCTAAAAATAGAACAGGCTAAGTTAGGGATTATACTTAGAAAAAATTTATTGAACATATGCAAATTAATTCCCGCATATAATCCTAAAATACATGTTTGCAGAAACTCAGAGATATTTGAAAGTTCCATCGAGAAATTTAATTTAACCAATAGTGAGACGAATCAGTTATTCCGTATGTGGTTACCTCAGCATTTTTTTAGACAATTGGCATTAAAAAAGTCTTCTGGCAATGAGACATTTGATTGTTCAAATGATAACGACATCATAAGGCTAAAATATCTCATCTTCTGTGCAAGGAATGAATCTGATCCAAACTATGAGATGTTGAAGGAATTACAAATTGAACAGAATGAGAGTACGTTCTCATTTATGTCCGTTTTTGAACGTTTATATAGGGCGGTTATTCCAAATGTCAGATTGGATGGAATGATACGTTTATTCATCAAGAAATTTAATTTCCTTGACAATGCAGCCTGTGCGGTGGCATTAAATAAAAAGTCCCTATTCGAATGTACGACATTTATCGATTTTGTTAGAAATCGCCAAAGTCAATCAAAACAGAAATTAATTAATTCTGAAAAACCAACACAAAAAAGGGTGAGTTTTTGTGAAAAACCAACAGTGTCTCCCAGATCCAAATATTTTTGTGACAAAATTTATGAAATTCGCAGGAAATTTCATGTGAATTATAAGTCATACACCCCCCCTCTTTCCTTGTCACCTTCAATGAAAGAGAAAATTGTCACAAAATCTGATACCGATTATCTCAGACAAGCGATTTTTAAAAGCCCTGAAAGACAGAAACAGGTGTCTTGTGCGGATTCTCTCCCCTGGTCACTAGTGAAAGAAAAAAAAGTCGTCCAGAGAATTTGATAGGCAGCGACAGCTGGGTGGTTTTCCAGAGAAAGATATTTTTCCTCATTTAAGGAAAAAAATTGAGTTACAAAATAACTTCAATTCCAATTTTCTGGAAATTACTGTAATAAATCGAATCTTGCAAAAATTGAGGTTTGGTTTTTAGCTGGATAAAAGGGGATTTCTGGATAAATTAATTTTGCTGTTTGATAATCATAATTTTTCATATACAGTGAATATATATATATATATATATATGTATATATATATATATATATATATATATATATATATATATTAAAGGTAGTGATAGTAAATCAAGGTCATATTTTCATTTAAGTCAAATGATAGTTTAATGTTATAAATTAATAATTTGATCTCTGTATATGAATAATAATATTTAAAATAAAATAATAAGAGAAAGTAACGGATTTTAAGTGTTTCATTTTTATCATAAATATGATAATAATTTTATTCTTTTATTTCCCTCAGAATTTATCAGTAAAACAGATAAATGTTTGTTATTAACTTTTTATTTTTACATATGTTCTTGTCCTCAATCAGGTAACATATATTTTCTGGTGTAAGGTTAATTCGCGAAAGCATGATTGGATAATAATTATTATTTTCTCAGGTACCAATGGTCAGAGAAGTATACTTGAACGTTTTTTTTATGAATATATATATCTCCTTTAGAGTTATTAGAAATGTAATCTGAGCTTTGGAGTGTTATAAAACTGCTTGCTGTCTTGGAATGGTGTTCCTTGCACGTGACCAAAGCATGTGACTTGATACTAAAGCTAAAAATAAATGTTTGTTCCATGGTCATATGTACAGTCTGTAATTCATTGGAATTTGTTTTTTTCGAGAAGTACTTCAAATTAGTAACATAATCTTTGAAATGCGCATAGAATAATTGGGAATACAGGGATTTGTGTCCGTCAATGTTTTTATGTGAAAGTATGTTACAGTCTTGTGTGCATAGATGTGTCAATGAATGATTGATTGTTTGAGCAGCTGCTAAAGTCAAAGTATTTGGATCCAGAGAGAGAGAAAAAAAAAAGAGAATTTTTTGTTTTAACTTAGAAGTTATAAGATATGTATGTATACTATATAGAATAAATAAGTTATAGTACATAAGTATAAATAATGAAGGAATTTATACAAGATATATTTTAATTCTTAGACATATTTCTTTAGAGATATTAGGATTTTTATTAAGGGTTTATTCTGAATAGTTACATTCTAGAATAAGGTTATAACGTTTTGATTTTCTTATATCTTTTTGTGTTAGTCACTTCTTTTACTGATACACAGATTGGTAATCATTTTTTCTTTTCAAATATGGAAGTGATATTGATAATATGGTCTTGAAGATATACCACACAAATTTTAATTTAATTTAATCTAAATATATTAATTTTTATAATATCATATTTCATGATATTGAAAGGGGGAGGTTTGGTCTCAATCACACACATTTATATTTGATAAATATATGTGTTTACAGGATACTTTAATAATTAATATTTCGAGTACAAAGGAAGAATTGGGAAAAAAAAATATATTTGAAGTATATCATAATGCATTTATATACTAAGAGAAGTGTATTATTTGCAAGGTTACATGACTTAATTATTTTTATTGGTTATTGATAGGCTTGGTAATTTTATAAGATACTGGTAACATTAAGGTTATGTATTATTAAAGACATAGAAGGCCTTATTTTTATTTCAAGTTTTATTTTTATTCCGATTTTCATTTTTCTTTTTATTCCTATTTTTTATATTAATTATTTTAATATTCACATTTTTAAATTAAAATCTTAATTCTACAATTTTATTTTTTTCTTCAGATTTTAAATATCTCAATTGAGAAAACACTTCAATATTTAGTTCAGTAATATCTAATATAAGAATATTACTTTATTAAATATGAATCACATGAAAAGGGGAAAAGTTCCATTTTTTTTTTTTGGAAGAAAAGATACTTCCTTCATCAATACATACAATTGTTTACTTTCTGGTAATACATTATTTTTATATTAGTATGTTAACACATTAAGGGTGAAATATTACTTATAGTTACACATTTTCTTATAGTAGGTTATTTAATAATAATAGACAAATCAAATAAATTAAATTAGAGTAATAAAGATGAAAGATTAAGGTACATCTAGGTTTACCTTCCTATATTTACAAATAATATATTATATTTTTAATCAATAATAATTTATAATGGGTATTATTGTGTTTTGATGGTATCATCCAGTCTTTTCTAAAAGGTTATTTGCTTTGGTTTATAATTTACAAATGATCTAACTAAAAGCCACATTGTTGCTTTCATATTTATAATATGATACATGTTATAGGTACACATTATATTGTTTCATACTTTATATTATATTTTGGTTACATTCAACACATTGCCACCTATGGGTTTGGAAGGGTAATGCACCAATGACAAAAAAGGTCATTACAAGAAAATACTATTGTCTATACCATTATGCAATATTTTATCATTCTGAGTATCAATTATATTAATACTTTTACGATAATAATAATAATGACATGGTATTATAGTATTAGAGTTATGGTACGCTGTGACATTTATTAGTGATAGTTATTGCCATATTTGGTATTTAGATTAGGGAATGAATCAGTCTTCAATCAAGATTAGAGAAGATAAAAAGACTTTATATTTTTCCTAAATTTAAAAGGGATTCTGCAAAAAGGTCCAAAAGGTAACGTCTCAAATAAGACTGTGTAACATACAAAATACACTTACCGTGCTTGCATCTCAGAAACACAATAGTCCTATGATTTCAGGATGGACAATGACACATGGTCTGTGCATTAAGACCTCCCTAAAGTTACTAAGAAGAGCAATGACGTGTTAAAGTTAACCCCTGTCGTGCTGACCAAGAACGTCTGAACATCTGTTATTCGACAACAGGCAGCATGGAGGATAAAAGGTGACTAATGTAAATTGCACTGCACAGACATCAAAGACTTTTGCTATTCTTCTTCTACACTCATGAACTGTGGTTTATCAACATTGGCTATGGACTTTGTAATAAAGAATAAAGTTTATGGACTTTGATCTAACAATGATAAACGCAATACGGGACTGTACTAAATCGGTAACCATTCATTTTTATCAAAGGATTTATTTCTAAGAGATTGTGTTTATGCTGGATTATATCGGAGATAAGAAGACATCAACTCAGAGGACATCATTTGGTGACCGGATTTGGTTTTTTGCATTTCTTTTTAGGTCTAGCGAAGTATAGTTTTATACATTTTTATATGATCAGTCACAGCCTGTCATAACATGAATCCACATTATTATATTATTGAACTTACATGAATAATACAAATTAATTGTTCTTCATCATTATTATTGATATTAATCCGTTATTGCCAAATAAGGAAAGAAGATTTGTTATTTTTTTTGATGTATTAATTAATTTTCGGGGTTGCTCCACCCACTTCAAGGGGGAATTGTACAATGATTGAAATTAATACATCAAGTTATCAAATATTTCATAGTAAGACATATACGTTCATAGTTCTGTTTATGTTGGAGGGCATAGGTTATTAATAAAGTTTATAAGGGATAAATATGCCCATATGGAATATACTTGAGTGATGAGCATGGAGGGATATATTTGAATCCTTCCCGAAGCTTTCCGAAGTTTCCAGAAGGTTACGTAATATGGAACTATATTCAACTGTGTTACACTAGAATGCCCTATATGGTCTGAACAGCTGGTATATAATGCACGATGGAGGGGGCTACTGGTCGCTCTCCACACTGCCTGCGGTAAGAAGACTCCAGTGCTGCAAGATATGACACGTTGTCCAGGCTAAGAGATGACATCCCCAGCATTGCCGTTCAGGAGCCAAAGAGAGATGGGTAAAGACTTCCCATTGTTCAATATGGACTAAATGAACTCTTTTTACATAAGCTATCAAAGTATATTATTTTTTTCCTTTCTGTAACTGAACCCTGGCAACCATTTTTAAATAGATAAAATACATTTATTTTTTACATCTTTGGAAGTTCTTTCTTTCATGCGGCCTTTACGTATTTGACGAAAAATATATTTAAGAGAATATTTTTTAACAATCATGCTGTCCCCTTCCTATTTATATTGTGTGGCCTTTTGCCTTGTGATGGGATGATGCAGTCTCACTTTCTGGCAGTTGTGATGGAATGGCGACAGTCTCATTTTCTGGTTGCTGTGATGGAATGAAGACAGTCTCACTTTCTGGCTGCTGTGATGGAATGACGGCAGTCTCACTTTCTGGCTGCTGTGATGGGCTGATGGCAGTTTCACTTTCTGGCTGCTGTGATGGGATGACTGCAGTCTCACTTTCTGGCAGCTGTGATGGAATGTCGACAGTTTCAATTTCTGGCTGTTGTAATGGAGTGACGAAAGTCTTACTTTCTGGCTGCTGAGATGAAATGTAGACAGTCTCAATTTCTGGCTGTTGAGGTGGAATGACGAAAGTCTCACTTTCTGGCTGCTGTGATGGGATGACGGAAGTCTCACTTTCTGGCTGCTGTGATGGAATGACGACAGTCTCATTTTTATGGCTGCTGTGATGGGATGATGGCAGTCTCATTTTCTGGCTGCTGTGATGGGATGACAGTAGTCTCATTTTCTGGCTGCTGTGATGGGATGATAGCAGTCTCACTTTCTGGCTGGTGTGATGGGATGATGGCAGTCTAATTTTTTGGCTGTGTTGATGGGATGACTGCTATCTCACTTTCTGGCTGTTGTGATGGGATGACTGCTGTCTCACTTTCTGGCTGCTGTGATGAGATGATGGCAGTCTCACTTTCTGGCTGCTGTGATGAGATGATGGCAGTCTCACTTTCTGGCTGCTGTAATGGAATGATGACTGTCTCATTTTTTTGGCTGCTGTGATGGGATGGTGGAAGATTCACTTAATAGCTTCTGTGATGGGATGACGGCAGTGTAACTTTCTGGCTGCTGTGATGGGATGACTGTAGTCTAAATTTCTGGCTGTTGGGATGGGATGGCAGCAGTCTCACTTTCTGGCTGCTGTGATGGAATGACGACTGTCTCATTTTTATGGCTGCTGTGATGGGATGATGGCAGTCTCATTTTCTGGCTGATGTGAAGGGATGACGACAGTCTTACTTTCTGGTTGCTGTGATGAGATGACGGCAGTCTCACTTTCTGACTGCTGTGATGGGATGACTGCAGTCTCACTTTCTGGCAGCTGTGATGGAATGTCGACAGTCTCAATTTCTGGCTGTTGTAATGGAGTGACGAAAGTCTTACTTTCTGGCTGCTGAGATGAAATGTAGACAGTCTCAATTTCTGGCTGTTGAGGTGGAATGACGAAAGTCTCACTTTCTGGCTGCTGTGATGGGATGATGGCAGTCTCATTTTCTGGCTGCTGTGATGGGATGACAGTAGTCTCATTTTCTGGCTGCTGTGATGGGATGATAGCAGTCTCACTTTCTGGCTGGTGTGATGGGATGATGGCAGTCTAATTTTCTGGCTGTTGTGATGGGATGACTGCTATCTCACTTTCTGGCTGTTGTGATGGGATGACTGCTGTCTCACTTTCTGGCTGCTGTGATGAGATGATGGCAGTCTCACTTTCTGGCTGCTGTGATGAGATGATGGCAGTCTCACTTTATGGCTGCTGTGATGGGATGACAGCAGTCTCACTTTCTGGCTGCTGTGATGGGATGATGGCAGTCTCACTTTCTTGCTGCTGTGATGGGATGACTGCATTCTCACTATCTGGCTGCTGTGATGGGATGACGGAAGTCTCACTTTCTGGCTGCTGTGATAGGCTGATGGCAGTTTCACTTTCTGGCTGCTGTGATGGGATGATTGCTGTCTCACTTTCTGGCTGCTGTGATGGGATGACGGCAGTCTCACTTTCTGGCTGCTGTGATGGGCTGATGGCAGTTTCACTTTCTGGCTGCTTTGATGGGATGATTGCTTTCTCACTTGCTGGCTGCTGTGATGGGATGATTGCTGTATTACTTTCTGGCTGCTGTGATGGGATAATGGCACTCTCACTTTCTGGCTGCTGTAATGGAATGATGACTGTCTAATTTTTTTGGCTTCTGTGATGGGATGACGGCAGTCTCATTTTCTGGCTGATGTGAGGGGATGACAGCAGTCTCACTTTCTGGCTGCTGTGGTGGGATGGTGGAAGATACACTTAATAGCTTCTGTAATGGGATGACGGCAGTGTCACTTTCTGGCTGCTGTGATGGGATGACTGCAGTCTAAATTTCTGGCTGTTGGGATGGGATGGCGGCAGTCTCACTTTCTGGCTGCTGTGATGGGATGACGGCATTCTCACTTTCTGGCTGCTGTGATGGGATGACAACAATCTAATTTTCTAGCTGATGTGATGGGATGATGGCAGTCTCACTTTCTGTCTGCTGTGATGGGATGATGGCTGTCTCACTTTCTGGCTGCTGTGATGGGAAGACTGCAGTCTCACTTTCTTGCTGCTATGATGGGATGACAGCAGTCTCACTTTCTGGCTGTTGTGATGGGATGATGGCAGTCTCACTTTCTGGCTGCTGTGATGGAATGACGACAGTCTCATTTTCTGGCTGATTTGATGGGATGACGGCTGTCTCACTTTCTGGCTGCTGTGATGGGCTGAAAGCAGTTTCACTTTCTGGCTGCTGTGATGGGATGACAGCAGTCTTACTTTCTGGCTGCTGTGATGTAATGACGACTGTCTCATTTTTGTGGCTGCTGTGATGGGATGACGACAGTCTCATTTTCTGGCTGATGTGAAGGGATGACGGCAGTCTCACTTTTTGGCTGATGTGATGGGATGACGACAGTCTTACTTTCTGGCTGCTGTGATGAGATGACGGCAGTCTCACTTTCTGACTGCTGTGATGGGATGACTGCAGTCTCACTTTCTGGCTGCTGTGATGGAATGTTGACAGTCTCAATTTCTGGCTGTTGTGGTGGAATGACGAAAGTCTCACTTTCTGGCTGCTGTGATGGGATGACTGCAGTCTCATTTTCTGGCTGCTGTGATGGAATGACGACAGTCTCACTTTCTGGCTGCTGTGATAGAATGATGACAGTCTCATTTTCTGGGTGATGTGATGGGATGATGGCAGTCTCACTTTCTGGCTGCTGTGATGGGATCATGGCAGTCTCACTATCTGGCTGCTGTGATGGGATGACTGCAGTCTCCCTTTCTCACTGCTGTGATGGGATGACGGCAGTCTCATTTTTTGGCTGTTGTGATGGGATGACTGCTGTCTCACTTTCTGGCTGCTGTGGTGGGATGGCGGAAGTCTCACTTAATGGCATCTGTGATGGGATGATGGCAGTGTCACTTTCTGGCTCTTTCTGACTGCTGTGATGGGATGACAGCAGTCTCATTTTCTGGCTGCTGTGATGGGATGACGGCAGTCTCATTTTCTGGCTGTTGTGATGGGATGAATGCTATCTCACTTTCTGGCTGTTGTGATGGGATGACTGCTGTCTCACTTTCTGGCTGCTGTGATGAGATGATGGCAGTCTCACTTTCTGGCTGCTGTGGTGGGATGGTGGAAGTCTCACTTAATGGCTTCTGTGATGGGATGACGGCAGTGTCACTTTCTGGCTCTTTCTGGCTGCTGTGATGGGATGACGGCAGTCTCACATTCTGGCTGCTGTGATGGGAGGATGGCAGTCTCACTTCGAGGCTGCTGTGATGGGATGATGGCAGTCTCACTTCTTGGCTGCTGTGATGGGATGACGGTAGTCTCACATTCTGGCTGTTGTGATGGGATGACTGCAGTCTCACTTTCTGGCTGCTGTGATGGAATGACAACAGTCTAATTTTCTAGCTGATGTTATGAGATGATGGCATTCTCACTTTCTGGCCGCTGTGATGGGATGATGGCAGTCTCACTTTCTTGCTGCTGTGATGGGATGACTGCAGTCTCACTATCTGGCTGCTGTGATAGGATGACGGAAGTCACGCTTTCTGGCTGCTGTGATAGAATGACGACAGTCTCATTTTCTGGCTGATTTGATGTGATGACGGCAATCTCACTTTCTGGCTGCTGTGATGGAATGTCGACAGTCTCAATTTCTGGCTGTTGAGATGGTATGACGGCAGTCTCATTTTCTGGATGCTGTGATGGAATGACGACAGTCTCACTTTCTGGCTGCTGTGATAGAATGACGACAGTCTCATTTTCTGGCTGATGTGATGGGACGACGGCACTCTCACTTTCTGGCTGCTGTGATAGGATGACAGTAGTCTCATTTTCTGGCTGCTGTGATGGGATGATGGCAGTCTCACTTTCTGGCTTTTGTGATGGGATGACTGCTATCTCACTTTCTGGCTGTTGTGATGGGATGACTGCTGTCTCACTTTCTGGCTGCTGTGATGAGATGATGGCAGTCTTACTTTCTGGCTGCTGTGGTGGGATGGCAGAAGTCTCACTTAATGTCTTCTGTGATGAGATGACGGCAGAGACACTTTCTGGCTCCTTCTGGCTGCTGTGATGGGATGACGGCAGTCTCACTTTCTGGCTGCTGTGATGGGATATCGGTAGTCTCAATTTCAAGCTGTTGGGATGAGATGACGGCAGTGTCACTTTCTGGCTGCTGTGATGGGATGACGGCAGTCTCACTTTATGGCTGCGGTGATGGGATGACGGCAGTCTCACTTTCCCTCTGCTGTGATGGGATGATGGCAGTCTAACTTCGAGGCTGCTTTAATGGGATGATGGCAGTCTCACTTCCTGGCTGCTGTGATGGGATGACTGCAGTCTCACTTTCTGGCTGCTGTGATGGAATGACAACAGTCTAATTTTCTAGCTGATGTGATGGGATGATGGCAGTCTCACTTTCTGGATGCTCTGATGGGATGACAGCAGTCTCACTTTCTGGCTGCTGTGATGAGATGATGGCAGTCTCACTTTCTGGCTGCTGTGGTGGGATGGCGTAAGTCTCTCTTAATGGCTTCTGTGATGGGATGACGGCAGTCTCATTTTCTAGCTGCTGTGATGGGATTACGGCAGTCTCACTTTCCATCTGCTGTGATGGGATGATGGCAGTCTCACTTCGAGGCTGCTGTGATGGGATGATGCAGTCTCACTTTCTGGCAGTTGTGATGGAATGGCGACAGTCTCATTTTCTGGTTGCTGTGATGGAATGAAGACAGTCTCACTTTCTGGCTGCTGTGATGGAATGACGGCAGTCTCACTTTCTGGCTGCTGTGATGGGCTGATGGCAGTTTCACTTTCTGGCTGCTGTGATGGAATGACGGCAGTCTCACTTTCTGGCTGCTGTGATGGGCTGATGGCAGTTTCACTTTCTGGCTGCTGTGATGGGATGGTGGCAGTCTCACTTTTTGGCTGTTGTGATGGAATGACGACTGTCTCATTTTTATGGCTGCTGTGATGGGATGATGGCAGTCTCATTTTCTGGCTGATGTGAAGGGATGACGGCAGTCTCACTTTCTGGCTGCTGTGATGAGATGACGGCAGTCTCACTTTCTGACTGCTGTGATGGGATGACTGCAGTCTCACTTTCTGGCAGCTGTGATGGAATGTCGACAGTTTCAATTTCTGGCTGTTGTAATGGAGTGACGAAAGTCTTACTTTCTGGCTGCTGAGATGAAATGTAGACAGTCTCAATTTCTGGCTGTTGAGGTGGAATGACGAAAGTCTCACTTTCTGGCTGCTGTGATGGGATGACGGAAGTCTCACTTTCTGGCTGCTGTGATGGAATGACGACAGTCTCATTTTTATGGCTGCTGTGATGGGATGATGGCAGTCTCATTTTCTGGCTGCTGTGATGGGATGACAGTAGTCTCATTTTCTGGCTGCTGTGATGGGATGATAGCAGTCTCACTTTCTGGCTGGTGTGATGGGATGATGGCAGTCTAATTTTTTGGCTGTGTTGATGGGATGACTGCTATCTCACTTTCTGGCTGTTGTGATGGGATGACTGCTGTCTCACTTTCTGGCTGCTGTGATGAGATGATGGCAGTCTCACTTTCTGGCTGCTGTGATGAGATGATGGCAGTCTCACTTTCTGGCTGCTGTGATGGGACGACTGCAGTCTCACTATCTGGCTGCTGTGATGAGATGATGGCAGTCTCACTTTCTGGCTGCTGTGATGAGATGATGGCAGTCTCACTTTCTGGCTGCTGTAATGGAATGATGACTGTCTCATTTTTTTGGCTGCTGTGATGGGATGGTGGAAGATTCACTTAATAGCTTCTGTGATGGGATGACGGCAGTGTAACTTTCTGGCTGCTGTGATGGGATGACTGTAGTCTAAATTTCTGGCTGTTGGGATGGGATGGCGGCAGTCTCACTTTCTGGCTGCTGTGATGGAATGACGACTGTCTCATTTTTATGGCTGCTGTGATGGGATGATGGCAGTCTCATTTTCTGGCTGATGTGAAGGGATGACGACAGTCTTACTTTCTGGTTGCTGTGATGAGATGACGGCAGTCTCACTTTCTGACTGCTGTGATGGGATGACTGCAGTCTCACTTTCTGGCAGCTGTGATGGAATGTCGACAGTCTCAATTTCTGGCTGTTGTAATGGAGTGACGAAAGTCTTACTTTCTGGCTGCTGAGATGAAATGTAGACAGTCTCAATTTCTGGCTGTTGAGGTGGAATGACGAAAGTCTCACTTTCTGGCTGCTGTGATGGGATGATGGCAGTCTCATTTTCTGGCTGCTGTGATGGGATGACAGTAGTCTCATTTTCTGGCTGCTGTGATGGGATGATAGCAGTCTCACTTTCTGGCTGGTGTGATGGGATGATGGCAGTCTAATTTTCTGGCTGTTGTGATGGGATGACTGCTATCTCACTTTCTGGCTGTTGTGATGGGATGACTGCTGTCTCACTTTCTGGCTGCTGTGATGAGATGATGGCAGTCTCACTTTCTGGCTGCTGTGATGAGATGATGGCAGTCTCACTTTATGGCTGCTGTGATGGGATGACAGCAGTCTCACTTTCTGGCTGCTGTGATGGGATGATGGCAGTCTCACTTTCTTGCTGCTGTGATGGGATGACTGCATTCTCACTATCTGGCTGCTGTGATGGGATGACAGAAGTCTCACTTTCTGGCTGCTGTGATAGGCTGATGGCAGTTTCACTTTCTGGCTGCTGTGATGGGATGATTGCTGTCTTACTTTCTGGCTGCTGTGATGGGATGACGGCAGTCTCACTTTCTGGCTGCTGTGATGGGCTGATGGCAGTTTCACTTTCTGGCTGCTTTGATGGGATGATTGCTTTCTCACTTGCTGGCTGCTGTGATGGGATGATTGCTGTATTACTTTCTGGCTGCTGTGATGGGATGATGGCACTCTCACTTTCTGGCTGCTGTAATGGAATGACGACTGTCTAATTTTTTTGGCTTCTGTGATGGGATGACGGCAGTCTCATTTTCTGGCTGATGTGAGGGGATGACTGCATTCTCACTATCTGGCTGCTGTGATGGGATGACGGAAGTCTCACTTTCTGGCTGCTGTGATAGGCTGATGGCAGTTTCACTTTCTGGCTGCTGTGATGGGATGATTGCTGTCTCACTTTCTGGCTGCTGTGATGGGATGACGGCAGTCTCACTTTCTGGCTGCTGTGATGGGCTGATGGCAGTTTCACTTTCTGGCTGCTTTGATGGGATGATTGCTTTCTCACTTGCTGGCTGCTGTGATGGGATGATTGCTGTATTACTTTCTGGCTGCTGTGATGGGATAATGGCACTCTCACTTTCTGGCTGCTGTAATGGAATGATGACTGTCTAATTTTTTTGGCTTCTGTGATGGGATGACGGCAGTCTCATTTTCTGGCTGATGTGAGGGGATGACAGCAGTCTCACTTTCTGGCTGCTGTGGTGGGATGGTGGAAGATACACTTAATAGCTTCTGTAATGGGATGACGGCAGTGTCACTTTCTGGCTGCTGTGATGGGATGACTGCAGTCTAAATTTCTGGCTGTTGGGATGGGATGGCGGCAGTCTCACTTTCTGGCTGCTGTGATGGGATGACGGCATTCTCACTTTCTGGCTGCTGTGATGGGATGACAACAATCTAATTTTCTAGCTGATGTGATGGGATGATGGCAGTCTCACTTTCTGTCTGCTGTGATGGGATGATGGCTGTCTCACTTTCTGGCTGCTGTGATGGGAAGACTGCAGTCTCACTTTCTTGCTGCTATGATGGGATGACAGCAGTCTCACTTTCTGGCTGTTGTGATGGGATGATGGCAGTCTCACTTTCTGGCTGCTGTGATGGAATGACGACAGTCTCATTTTCTGGCTGATTTGATGGGATGACGGCTGTCTCACTTTCTGGCTGCTGTGATGGGCTGAAAGCAGTTTCACTTTCTGGCTGCTGTGATGGGATGACAGCAGTCTTACTTTCTGGCTGCTGTGATGTAATGACGACTGTCTCATTTTTGTGGCTGCTGTGATGGGATGACGACAGTCTCATTTTCTGGCTGATGTGAAGGGATGACGGCAGTCTCACTTTTTGGCTGATGTGATGGGATGACGACAGTCTTACTTTCTGGCTGCTGTGATGAGATGACGGCAGTCTCACTTTCTGACTGCTGTGATGGGATGACTGCAGTCTCACTTTCTGGCTGCTGTGATGGAATGTTGACAGTCTCAATTTCTGGCTGTTGTGGTGGAATGACGAAAGTCTCACTTTCTGGCTGCTGTGATGGGATGACTGCAGTCTCATTTTCTGGCTGCTGTGATGGAATGACGACAGTCTCACTTTCTGGCTGCTGTGATAGAATGATGACAGTCTCATTTTCTGGGTGATGTGATGGGATGATGGCAGTCTCACTTTCTGGCTGCTGTGATGGGATCATGGCAGTCTCACTATCTGGCTGCTGTGATGGGATGACTGCAGTCTCCCTTTCTCACTGCTGTGATGGGATGACGGCAGTCTCATTTTTTGGCTGTTGTGATGGGATGACTGCTGTCTCACTTTCTGGCTGCTGTGGTGGGATGGCGGAAGTCTCACTTAATGGCATCTGTGATGGGATGATGGCAGTGTCACTTTCTGGCTCTTTCTGACTGCTGTGATGGGATGACAGCAGTCTCATTTTCTGGCTGCTGTGATGGGATGACGGCAGTCTCATTTTCTGGCTGTTGTGATGGGATGAATGCTATCTCACTTTCTGGCTGTTGTGATGGGATGACTGCTGTCTCACTTTCTGGCTGCTGTGATGAGATGATGGCAGTCTCACTTTCTGGCTGCTGTGGTGGGATGGTGGAAGTCTCACTTAATGGCTTCTGTGATGGGATGACGGCAGTGTCACTTTCTGGCTCTTTCTGGCTGCTGTGATGGGATGACGGCAGTCTCACATTCTGGCTGCTGTGATGGGAGGATGGCAGTCTCACTTCGAGGCTGCTGTGATGGGATGATGGCAGTCTCACTTCTTGGCTGCTGTGATGGGATGACGGTAGTCTCACATTCTGGCTGTTGTGATGGGATGACTGCAGTCTCACTTTCTGGCTGCTGTGATGGAATGACAACAGTCTAATTTTCTAGCTGATGTTATGAGATGATGGCATTCTCACTTTCTGGCCGCTGTGATGGGATGATGGCAGTCTCACTTTCTTGCTGCTGTGATGGGATGACTGCAGTCTCACTATCTGGCTGCTGTGATAGGATGACGGAAGTCACGCTTTCTGGCTGCTGTGATAGAATGACGACAGTCTCATTTTCTGGCTGATTTGATGTGATGACGGCAATCTCACTTTCTGGCTGCTGTGATGGAATGTCGACAGTCTCAATTTCTGGCTGTTGAGATGGTATGACGGCAGTCTCATTTTCTGGATGCTGTGATGGAATGACGACAGTCTCACTTTCTGGCTGCTGTGATAGAATGACGACAGTCTCATTTTCTGGCTGATGTGATGGGACGACGGCACTCTCACTTTCTGGCTGCTGTGATAGGATGACAGTAGTCTCATTTTCTGGCTGCTGTGATGGGATGATGGCAGTCTCACTTTCTGGCTTTTGTGATGGGATGACTGCTATCTCACTTTCTGGCTGTTGTGATGGGATGACTGCTGTCTCACTTTCTGGCTGCTGTGATGAGATGATGGCAGTCTTACTTTCTGGCTGCTGTGGTGGGATGGCAGAAGTCTCACTTAATGTCTTCTGTGATGAGATGACGGCAGAGACACTTTCTGGCTCCTTCTGGCTGCTGTGATGGGATGACGGCAGTCTCACTTTCTGGCTGCTGTGATGGGATATCGGTAGTCTCAATTTCAAGCTGTTGGGATGAGATGACGGCAGTGTCACTTTCTGGCTGCTGTGATGGGATGACGGCAGTCTCACTTTATGGCTGCGGTGATGGGATGACGGCAGTCTCACTTTCCCTCTGCTGTGATGGGATGATGGCAGTCTAACTTCGAGGCTGCTTTAATGGGATGATGGCAGTCTCACTTCCTGGCTGCTGTGATGGGATGACTGCAGTCTCACTTTCTGGCTGCTGTGATGGAATGACAACAGTCTAATTTTCTAGCTGATGTGATGGGATGATGGCAGTCTCACTTTCTGGATGCTCTGATGGGATGACAGCAGTCTCACTTTCTGGCTGCTGTGATGAGATGATGGCAGTC
This sequence comes from Anomaloglossus baeobatrachus, assembly GCF_048569485.1. Lineage (NCBI taxonomy): Eukaryota > Metazoa > Chordata > Amphibia > Anura > Aromobatidae > Anomaloglossus > Anomaloglossus baeobatrachus. Next base: position 242,272 of record NW_027441934.1, on the reverse strand, counting down.
TCACTTTCTGGCTGCTGTGGTGGGATGGCGTAAGTCTCTCTTAATGGCTTCTGTGATGGGATGACGGCAGTCTCATTTTCTAGCTGCTGTGATGGGATTACGGCAGTCTCACTTTCCATCTGCTGTGATGGGATGATGGCAGTCTCACTTCGAGGCTGCTGTGATGGGATGATGCAGTCTCACTTTCTGGCAGTTGTGATGGAATGGCGACAGTCTCATTTTCTGGTTGCTGTGATGGAATGAAGACAGTCTCACTTTCTGGCTGCTGTGATGGAATGACGGCAGTCTCACTTTCTGGCTGCTGTGATGGGCTGATGGCAGTTTCACTTTCTGGCTGCTGTGATGGAATGACGGCAGTCTCACTTTCTGGCTGCTGTGATGGGCTGATGGCAGTTTCACTTTCTGGCTGCTGTGATGGGATGGTGGCAGTCTCACTTTTTGGCTGTTGTGATGGAATGACGACTGTCTCATTTTTATGGCTGCTGTGATGGGATGATGGCAGTCTCATTTTCTGGCTGATGTGAAGGGATGACGGCAGTCTCACTTTCTGGCTGCTGTGATGAGATGACGGCAGTCTCACTTTCTGACTGCTGTGATGGGATGACTGCAGTCTCACTTTCTGGCAGCTGTGATGGAATGTCGACAGTTTCAATTTCTGGCTGTTGTAATGGAGTGACGAAAGTCTTACTTTCTGGCTGCTGAGATGAAATGTAGACAGTCTCAATTTCTGGCTGTTGAGGTGGAATGACGAAAGTCTCACTTTCTGGCTGCTGTGATGGGATGACGGAAGTCTCACTTTCTGGCTGCTGTGATGGAATGACGACAGTCTCATTTTTATGGCTGCTGTGATGGGATGATGGCAGTCTCATTTTCTGGCTGCTGTGATGGGATGACAGTAGTCTCATTTTCTGGCTGCTGTGATGGGATGATAGCAGTCTCACTTTCTGGCTGGTGTGATGGGATGATGGCAGTCTAATTTTTTGGCTGTGTTGATGGGATGACTGCTATCTCACTTTCTGGCTGTTGTGATGGGATGACTGCTGTCTCACTTTCTGGCTGCTGTGATGAGATGATGGCAGTCTCACTTTCTGGCTGCTGTGATGAGATGATGGCAGTCTCACTTTCTGGCTGCTGTGATGGGACGACTGCAGTCTCACTATCTGGCTGCTGTGATGAGATGATGGCAGTCTCACTTTCTGGCTGCTGTGATGAGATGATGGCAGTCTCACTTTCTGGCTGCTGTAATGGAATGATGACTGTCTCATTTTTTTGGCTGCTGTGATGGGATGGTGGAAGATTCACTTAATAGCTTCTGTGATGGGATGACGGCAGTGTAACTTTCTGGCTGCTGTGATGGGATGACTGTAGTCTAAATTTCTGGCTGTTGGGATGGGATGGCGGCAGTCTCACTTTCTGGCTGCTGTGATGGAATGACGACTGTCTCATTTTTATGGCTGCTGTGATGGGATGATGGCAGTCTCATTTTCTGGCTGATGTGAAGGGATGACGACAGTCTTACTTTCTGGTTGCTGTGATGAGATGACGGCAGTCTCACTTTCTGACTGCTGTGATGGGATGACTGCAGTCTCACTTTCTGGCAGCTGTGATGGAATGTCGACAGTCTCAATTTCTGGCTGTTGTAATGGAGTGACGAAAGTCTTACTTTCTGGCTGCTGAGATGAAATGTAGACAGTCTCAATTTCTGGCTGTTGAGGTGGAATGACGAAAGTCTCACTTTCTGGCTGCTGTGATGGGATGATGGCAGTCTCATTTTCTGGCTGCTGTGATGGGATGACAGTAGTCTCATTTTCTGGCTGCTGTGATGGGATGATAGCAGTCTCACTTTCTGGCTGGTGTGATGGGATGATGGCAGTCTAATTTTCTGGCTGTTGTGATGGGATGACTGCTATCTCACTTTCTGGCTGTTGTGATGGGATGACTGCTGTCTCACTTTCTGGCTGCTGTGATGAGATGATGGCAGTCTCACTTTCTGGCTGCTGTGATGAGATGATGGCAGTCTCACTTTATGGCTGCTGTGATGGGATGACAGCAGTCTCACTTTCTGGCTGCTGTGATGGGATGATGGCAGTCTCACTTTCTTGCTGCTGTGATGGGATGACTGCATTCTCACTATCTGGCTGCTGTGATGGGATGACAGAAGTCTCACTTTCTGGCTGCTGTGATAGGCTGATGGCAGTTTCACTTTCTGGCTGCTGTGATGGGATGATTGCTGTCTTACTTTCTGGCTGCTGTGATGGGATGACGGCAGTCTCACTTTCTGGCTGCTGTGATGGGCTGATGGCAGTTTCACTTTCTGGCTGCTTTGATGGGATGATTGCTTTCTCACTTGCTGGCTGCTGTGATGGGATGATTGCTGTATTACTTTCTGGCTGCTGTGATGGGATGATGGCACTCTCACTTTCTGGCTGCTGTAATGGAATGACGACTGTCTAATTTTTTTGGCTTCTGTGATGGGATGACGGCAGTCTCATTTTCTGGCTGATGTGAGGGGATGACAGCAGTCTCACTTTCTGGCTGCTGTGGTGGGATGGTGGAAGATACACTTAATAGCTTCTGTAATGGGATGACGGCAGTGTCACTTTCTGGCTGCTGTGATGGGATGACTGCAGTCTAAATTTCTGGCTGTTGAGATGGGATGGCGGCAGTCTCACTTTCTGGCTGCTGTGATGGGATGACGGCATTCTCACTTTCTGGCTGCTGTGATGGGATGACAACAATCTAATTTTCTAGCTGATGTGATGGGATGATGGCAGTCTCACTTTCTGTCTGCTGTGATGGGATGATGGCTGTCTCACTTTCTGGCTGCTGTGATGGGAATACTGCAGTCTCACTTTCTTGCTGCTATGATGAGATGACAGCAGTCTCACTTTCTGGCTGTTGTGATGGGATGATGGCAGTCTCACTTTCTGGCTGCTCTGATGGAATGACGACAGTCTCATTTTCTGGCTGATTTGATGGGATGACGGCTGTCTCACTTTCTGGCTGCTGTGATGGGCTGAAAGCAGTTTCACTTTCTGGCTGTTGTGATGGGATGACAGCAGTCTTACTTTCTGGCTGCTGTGATGTAATGACGACTGTCTCATTTTTGTGGCTGCTGTGATGGGATGACGACAGTCTCATTTTCTGGCTGATGTGAAGGGATGACGGCAGTCTCACTTTTTGGCTGATGTGATGGGATGACGACAGTCTTACTTTCTGGCTGCTGTGATGAGATGACGGCAGTCTCACTTTCTGACTGCTGTGATGGGATGTTGACAGTCTCAATTTCTGGCTGTTGTGGTGGAATGACGAAAGTCTCACTTTCTGGCTGCTGTGATGGGATGACTGCAGTCTCATTTTCTGGCTGCTGTGATGGAATGACGACAGTCTCACTTTCTGGCTGCTGTGATAGAATGATGACAGTCTCATTTTCTGGGTGATGTGATGGGATGATGGCAGTCTCACTTTCTGGCTGCTGTGATGGGATCATGGCAGTCTCACTATCTGGCTGCTGTGATGGGATGACTGCAGTCTCCCTTTCTCACTGCTGTGATGGGATGACGGCAGTCTCATTTTTTGGCTGTTGTGATGGGATGACTGCTGTCTCACTTTCTGGCTGCTGTGGTGGGATGGCGGAAGTCTCACTTAATGGCATCTGTGATGGGATGATGGCAGTGTCACTTTCTGGCTCTTTCTGACTGCTGTGATGGGATGACAGCAGTCTCATTTTCTGGCTGCTGTGATGGGATGACGGCAGTCTCATTTTCTGGCTGTTGTGATGGGATGAATGCTATCTCACTTTCTGGCTGTTGTGATGGAATGACTGCTGTCTCACTTTCTGGCTGCTGTGATGAGATGATGGCAGTCTCACTTTCTGGCTGCTGTGGTGGGATGGTGGAAGTCTCACTTAATGGCTTCTGTGATGGGATGACGGCAGTGTCACTTTCTGGCTCTTTCTGGCTGCTGTGATGGGATGACGGCAGTCTCACATTCTGGCTGCTGTGATGGGAGGATGGCAGTCTCACTTCGAGGCTGCTGTGATGGGATGTTGGCAGTCTCACTTCTTGGCTGCTGTGATGGGATGACGGTAGTCTCACTTTCTGGCTGTTGTGATGGGATGACTGCAGTCTCACTTTCTGGCTGCTGTGATGGAATGACAACAGTCTAATTTTCTAGCTGATGTTATGAGATGATGGCATTCTCACTTTCTGGCCGCTGTGATGGGATGATGGCAGTCTCACTTTCTTGCTGCTGTGATGGGATGACTGCAGTCTCACTATCTGGCTGCTGTGATAGGATGACGGAAGTCACGCTTTCTGGCTGCTGTGATAGAATGACGACAGTCTCATTTTCTGGCTGATTTGATGGGATGACGGCAATCTCACTTTCTGGCTGCTGTGATGGAATGTCGACAGTCTCAATTTCTGGCTGTTGAGATGGTATGACGGCAGTCTCATTTTCTGGATGCTGTGATGGAATGACGACAGTCTCACTTTCTGGCTGCTGTGATAGAATGACGACAGTCTCATTTTCTGGCTGATGTGATGGGACGACGGCACTCTCACTTTCTGGCTGCTGTGATAGGATGACAGTAGTCTCATTTTCTGGCTGCTGTGATGGGATGATGGCAGTCTCACTTTCTGGCTTTTGTGATGGGATGACTGCTATCTCACTTTCTGGCTGTTGTGATGGGATGACTGCTGTCTCACTTTCTGGCTGCTGTGATGAGATGATGGCAGTCTTACTTTCTGGCTGCTGTGGTGGGATGGCGGAAGTCTCACTTAATGGCTTCTGTGATGGGATGACGGCAGAGACACTTTCTGGCTCTTTCTGGCTGCTGTGATGGGATGACGGCAGTCTCACTTTCTGGCTGCTGTGATGGGATATCGGTAGTCTCAATTTCAAGCTGTTGGGATGGGATGACGGCAGTGTCACTTTCTGGCTGCTGTGATGGTATGACGGCAGTCTCACTTTATGGCTGCGGTGATGGGATGACGGCAGTCTCACTTTCCCTCTGCTGTGATGGGATGATGGCAGTCTAACTTCGAGGCTGCTTTAATGGGATGATGGCAGTCTCACTTCCTGGCTGCTGTGATGGGATGACGGTAGTCTCACTTTCTGGCTGCTGTGATGGCATGACTGCAGTCTCACTTTCTGGCTGCTGTGATGGAATGACAACAGTCTAATTTTCTAGCTGATGTGATGGGATGATGGCAGTCTCACTTTCTGGCTGCTGTGATGGGATGAAGGCAGTCTCACTTTCTGGCTGCTCTGATGGGATGACAGCAGTCTCACTTTCTGGCTGCTGTGATGAGATGATGGCAGTCTCACTTTCTGGCTGCTGTGGTGGGATGGCGTAAGTCTCTCTTAATGGCTTCTGTGATGGGATTACGGCAGTCTCACTTTCTGGCTGCTGTGATTGGATGACGTTAGTCTCACTTTATGGCTCCTGTGTTGGGATGACGGCAGTCCCACTTTCCATCTGCTGTGATGGGATGATGGCAGTCTCACTTCGAGGCTGCTGTGATGGGATGATGCAGTCTCACTTTCTGGCAGTTGTGATGGAATGACGACAGTCTCATTTTCTGGTTGCTGTGATGGAATGAAGACAGTCTCACTTTCTGGCTGCTGTGATGGAATGACGGCAGTCTCACTTTCTGGCTGCTGTGATGGGCTGATGGCAGTTTCACTTTCTGGCTGCTGTGATGGAATGACGGCAGTCTCACTTTCTGGCTGCTGTGATGGGCTGATGGCAGTTTCACTTTCTGGCTGCTGTGATGGGATGGTGGCAGTCTCACTTTTTGGCTGTTGTGATGGAATGACGACTGTCTCATTTTTATGGCTGCTGTGATGGGATGATGGCAGTCTCATTTTCTGGCTGATGTGAAGGGATGACGGCAGTCTCACTTTTTGGCTGATGTGATGGAATGACGACAGTCTTACTTTCTGGCTGCTGTGATGAGATGACGGCAGTCTCACTTTCTGACTGCTGTGATGGGATGACTGCAGTCTCACTTTCTGGCAGCTGTGATGGAATGTCGACAGTTTCAATTTCTGGCTGTGGTAATGGAGTGACGAAAGTCTTACATTCTGGCTGCTGAGATGAAATGTAGACAGTCTCAATTTCTGGCTGTTGAGGTGGAATGACGAAAGTCTCACTTTCTGGCTGCTGTGATGGGATGACGGAAGTCTCACTTTCTGGCTGCTGTGATGGAATGACAGTAGTCTCATTTTCTGGCTGCTGTGATGGGATGATAGCAGTCTCACTTTCTGGCTGGTGTGATGGGATGATGGCAGTCTAATTTTTTGGCTGTTGTGATGGGATGACTGCTATCTCACTTTCTGGCTGTTGTGATGGGATGACTGCTGTCTCACTTTCTGGCTGCTGTGATGAGATGATGGCAGTCTCACTTTCTGGCTGCTATGATGGGATGACAGCAGTCTCACTTTCTGGCTGCTGTGATGGGATGATGGCAGTCTCACTTTCTTGCTGCTGTGATGGGATGACTGCAGTCTCACTATCTGGCTGCTGTGTTGAGATGATGGCAGTCTCACTTTCTGGCTGCTGTGATGAGATGATGGCAGTCTCACTTTCTGGCTGCTGTAATGGAATGATGACTGTCTCATTTTTTTGGCTGCTGTGATGGGATGGTGGAAGATTCACTTAATAGCTTCTGTGATGGGATGACGGCAGTGTAACTTTCTGGCTGCTGTGATGGGATGACTGTAGTCTAAATTTCTGGCTGTTGGGATGGGATGGCGGCAGTCTCACTTTCTGGCTGCTGTGATGGAATGACGACTGTCTCATTTTTATGGCTGCTGTGATGGGATGATGGCAGTCTCATTTTCTGGCTGATGTGAAGGGATGACGGCAGTCTCACTTTTTGGCTGATGTGATGGAATGACGACAGTCTTACTTTCTGGCTGCTGTGATGAGATGACGGCAGTCTCATTTTCTGACTGCTGTGATGCGATGACTGCAGTCTCACTTTCTGGCAGCTGTGATGGAATGTCGACAGTCTCAATTTCTGGCTGTTGAGGTGGAATGACGAAAGTCTCACTTTCTGGCTGCTGTGATGGGATGACGGCAGTCTCATTTTCTGGCTGCTGTGATGGAATGACGACAGTCTCATTTTTATGGCTGCTGTGATGGGATGATGGCAGTCTCATTTTCTGGCTGCTGTGATGGGATGACAGTAGTCTCATTTTCTGGCTGCTGTGATGGGATGATAGCAGTCTCACTTTCTGGCTGGTGTGATGGGATGATGGCAGTCTAATTTTCTGGCTGTTGTGATGAGATGACTGCTATCTCACTTTCTGGCTGTTGTGATGGGATGACTGCTGTCTCACTTTCTGGCTGCTGTGATGAGATGATGGCAGTCTCACTTTCTGGCTGCTGTGATGAGATGATGGCAGTCTCACTTTATGGATGCTGTGATGGGATGACTGCAGTCTCACTATCTGGCTGCTGTGATGGGATGACGGAAGTCTCACTTTCTGGCTGCTGTGATAGGCTGATGGCAGTTTCACTTTCTGGCTGCTGTGATGGGATGATTGCTGTCTCACTTTCTGGCTGCTGTGATGGGATGACGGTAGTCTCACTTTCTGGCTGCTGTGATGGGATGATTGCTTTCTCACTTGCTGGCTGCTGTGATGGGATGATTGCTGTCTTACTTTCTTGCTGCTGTGATGGGATGATGGCAGTCTCACTTTCTGGCTGCTGTAATGGAATGACGACTGTCTCATTTTTTTGGCTTCTGTGATGGGATGACGGCAGTCTCATTTTCTGGCTGATGTGAGGGGATGACAGCAGTCTCACTTTCTGGCTGCTGTGGTGGGATGGTGGAAGATACACTTAATAGCTTCTGTAATGGGATGACGGCAGTGTCACTTTCTGGCTGCTGTGATGGGATGACTGCAGTCTAAATTTCTGGCTGTTGGGATGGGATGGCGGCAGTCTCACTTTCTGGCTGCTGTGATGGGATGACGGCATTCTCACTTTCTGGCTGCTGTGATGGGATGACAACAATCTAATTTTCTAGCTGATGTGATGGGATGATGGCAGTCTCACTTTCTGTCTGCTGTGATGGGATGATGGCTGTCTCACTTTCTGGCTGCTGTGATGGGAAGACTGCAGTCTCACTTTCTGGCTGCTATGATGGGATGACGGCAGTCTCACTTTCTGGCTGTTGTGATGGGATGATGGCAGTCTCACTTTCTGGCTGCTGTGATGGAATGACGACAGTCTCATTTTCTGGCTGATTTGAGGGGATGACGGCTGTCTCACTTTCTGGCTGCTGTGATGGGCTGAAAGCAGTTTCACTTTCTGGCTGCTGTGATGGGATGAAGGCAGTCTTACTTTCTGGCTGCTGTGATGTAATGACTGTCTCATTTTTGTGGCTGCTGTGATGGGATGACGACAGTCTCATTTTCTGGCTGATGTGAAGGGATGACGGCAGTCTCACTTTTTGGCTGATGTCATGGGATGACGACAGTCTTACTTTCTGGCTGCTGTGATGAGATGACGGCAGTCTCACTTTCTGACTGCTGTGATGGGATGACTGCAGTCTCACTTTCTGGCTGCTGTGATGGAATGTTGACAGTCTCAATTTCTGGCTGTTGTGGTGGAATGACGAAAGTCTCACTTTCTGGCTGCTGTGATGGGATGACTGCAGTCTCATTTTCTGGCTGCTGTGATGGAATGACGACAGTCTCACTTTCTGGCTGCTGTGATAGAATGATGACAGTCTCATTTTCTGGGTGATGTGATGGGATGATGGCAGTGTCACTTTCTGGCTGCTGTGATGGGATCACGGCAGTCTCACTATCTGGCTGCTGTGATGGGATGACTGCAGTCTCCCTTTCTCACTGCTGTGATGGGATGACGGCAGTCTCATTTTTTGGCTGTTGTGATGGGATGACTGCTGTCTCACTTTCTGGCTGCTGTGATGAGATGATGGCAGTCTCACTTTCTGGCTGCTGTGATGGGATGACAGCAGTCTCACTTTCTGGCTGCTGTGATGGGATGATGGCAGTCTCACTTTCTTGCTGCTGTGATGGGATGACTGCAGTCTCACTATCTGGCTGCTGTGATGAGATGATGGCAGTCTCACTTTCTGGCTGCTGTGATGAGATGATGGCAGTCTCACTTTCTGGCTGCTGTAATGGAATGATGACTGTCTCATTTTTTTGGCTGCTGTGATGGGATGGTGGAAGATTCACTTCATAGCTTCTGTGATGGGATGACGGCAGTGTAACTTTCTGGCTGCTGTGATGGGATGACTGTAGTCTAAATTTCTGGCTGTTGGGATGGGATGGCGGCAGTCTCACTTTCTGGCTGCTGTGATGGAATGACGACTGTCTCATTTTTATGGCTGCTGTGATGGGATGATGGCAGTCTCATTTTCTGGCTGATGTGAAGGGATGACGGCAGTCTCACTTTTTGGCTGATGTGATGGAATGACGACAGTCTTACTTTCTGGCTGCTGTGATGAGATGACGGCAGTCTCACTTTCTGACTGCTGTGATGCGATGACGACAGTCTCACTTTCTGGCAGCTGTGATGGAATGTCGACAGTCTCAATTTCTGGCTGTTGTAATGGAGTGACGAAAGTCTTACTTTCTGGCTGCTGAGATGAAATGTAGACAGTCTCAATTTCTGGCTGTTGAGGTGGAATGACGAAAGTCTCACTTTCTGGCTGCTGTGATGGGATGACGGCAGTCTCATTTTCTGGCTGCTGTGATGGAATGACGACAGTCTCATTTTTATGGCTGCTGTGATGGGATGATGGCAGTCTCATTTTCTGGCTGCTGTGATGGGATGACAGTAGTCTCATTTTCTGGCTGCTGTGATGGGATGATAGCAGTCTCACTTTCTGGCTGGTGTGATGGGATGATGGCAGTCTAATTTTCTGGCTGTTGTGATGAGATGACTGCTATCTCACTTTCTGGCTGTTGTGATGGGATGACTGCTGTCTCACTTTCTGGCTGCTGTGATGAGATGATGGCAGTCTCACTTTCTGGCTGCTGTGATGAGATGATGGCAGACTCACTTTATGGCTGCTGTGATGGGATGACAGCAGTCTCACTTTCTGGCTGCTGTGATGGGATGATGGCAGTCTCACTTTCTTGCTGCTGTGATGGGATGACTGCAGTCTCACTATCTGGCTGCTGTGATGGGATGACGGAAGTCTCACTTTCTGGCTGCTGTGATAGGCTGATGGCAGTTTCACTTTCTGGCTGCTGTGATGGGATGATTGCTGTCTCACTTTCTGGCTGCTGTGATGGGATGACGGTAGTCTCACTTTCTGGCTGCTGTGATGGGCTGATGGCAGTTTCACTTTCTGGCTGCTGTGATGGGATGATTGCTTTCTCACTTGCTGGCTGCTGTGATGGGATGATTGCTGTCTTACTTTCTGGCTGCTGTGATGGGATGATGGCAGTCTCACTTTCTGGCTGCTGTAATGGAATGACGACTGTCTCATTTTTTTGGCTTCTGTGATGGGATGACGGCAGTCTCATTTTCTGGCTGATGTGAGGGGATGACAGCAGTCTCACTTTCTGGCTGCTGTGGTGGGATGGTGGAAGATACACTTAATAGCTTCTGTAATGGGATGACGGCAGTGTCACTTTCTGGCTGCTGTGATGGGATGACTGCAGTCTAAATTTCTGGCTGTTGGGATGGGATGGCGGCAGTCTCACTTTCTGGCTGCTGTGATGGGATGACGGCATTCTCACTTTCTGGCTGCTGTGATGGGATGACAACAATCTAATTTTCTAGCTGATGTGATGGGATGATGGCAGTCTCACTTTCTGTCTGCTGTGATGGGATGATGGCTGTCTCACTTTCTGGCTCCTGTGATGGGAAGACTGCAGTCTCACTTTCTGGCTGCTATGATGGGATGACGGCAGTCTCACTTTCTGGCTGTTGTGATGGGATGATGGCAGTCTCACTTTCTGGCTGCTGTGATGGAATGACGACAGTCTCATTTTCTGGCTGATTTGAGGGGATGACGGCTGTCTCACTTTCTGGCTGCTGTGATGGGCTGAAAGCAGTTTCACTTTCTGGCTGCTGTGATGGGATGAAGGCAGTCTTACTTTCTGGCTGCTGTGATGTAATGACTGTCTCATTTTTGTGGCTGCTGTGATGGGATGACGACAGTCTCATTTTCTGGCTGATGTGAAGGGATGACGGCAGTCTCACTTTTTGGCTGATGTGATGGGATGACGACAGTCTTACTTTCTGGCTGCTGTGATGAGATGACGGCAGTCTCACTTTCTGACTGCTGTGATGGGATGACTGCAGTCTCACTTTCTGGCTGCTGTGATGGAATGTTGACAGTCTCAATTTCTGGCTGTTGTGGTGGAATGACGAAAGTCTCACTTTCTGGCTGCTGTGATGGGATGACTGCAGTCTCATTTTCTGGCTGCTGTGATGGAATGACGACAGTCTCACTTTCTGGCTGCTGTGATAGAATGATGACAGTCTCATTTTCTGGGTGATGTGATGGGATGATGGCAGTCTCACTTTCTGGCTGCTGTGATGGGATCACGGCAGTCTCACTATCTGGCTGCTGTGATGGGATGACTGCAGTCTCCCTTTCTCACTGCTGTGATGGGATGACGGCAGTCTCATTTTTTGGCTGTTGTGATGGGATGACTGCTGTCTCACTTTCTGGCTACTGTGGTGGGATGGCGGAAGTCTCACTTAATGGCATCTGTGATGGGATGAAGGCAGTGTCACTTTCTGGCTCTTTCTGACTGCTGTGATGGGATGACAGCAGTCTCACTTTCTGGCTGCTGTGATGGGATGACAGCAGTCTCATTTTCTGGCTGTTGTGATGGGATGAATGCTATCTCACTTTCTGGCTGTTGTGATGGGATGACTGCTGTCTCACTTTCTGGCTGCTGTGATGAGATGATGGCAGTCTCACTTTCTGGCTGCTGTGGTGGGATGGTGGAAGTCTCACTTAATGGCTTCTGTGATGGGATGACGGCAGTGTCACTTTCTGGCTCTTTCTGGCTGTTGTGATGGGATGACGGCAGTCTCACATTCTGGCTGCTGTGATGGGAGGATGGCAGTCTCACTTCGAGGCTGCTGTGATGGGATGATGGCAGTCTCACTTCTTGGCTGCTGTGATGGGATGACGGTAGTCTCACTTTCTGGCTGTTGTGATGGGATGACTGCAGTCTCACTTTCTGGCTGCTGTGATGGAATGACAACAGTCTAATTTTCTAGCTGATGTTATGAGATGATGGCATTCTCACTTTCTGGCCGCTGTGATGGGATGATGGCAGTCTCACTTTCTTGCTGCTGTGATGGGATGACTGCAGTCTCACTATCTGGCTGCTGTGATAGGATGACGGAAGTCACGCTTTCTGGCTGCTGTGATAGAATGACGACAGTCTCATTTTCTGGCTGATTTGATGGGATGACGGCAATCTCACTTTCTGGCTGCTGTGATGGAATGTCGACAGTCTCAATTTCTGGCTGTTCTAATGGAATGACGAAAGTCTTACTTTCTGGCTGCTGTGATGAAATGTCGACAGTCTCAATTTCTGGCTGTTGTGGTGGAATGACGAAAGTCTCACTTTCTGTCTGTTGTGATGGGATGACGGCAGTCTCATTTTCTGGCTGATGTGATGGGACGACGGCACTCTCAGTTTCTGGCTGCTGTGATAGGATGACAGTAGTATAATTTTCTGGCTGCTGTGATGGGATGATGGCAGTCTCACTTTCTGGCTGCTGTGATGGGATGACGGCAGTCTCACTATCTGGCTGCTGTGATGGGATGACTGCAGTCTCCCTTTCTGACTGCTGTGATGGGATGACGGCAGTCTCATTTTCTGGCTTTTGTGATGGGATGACTGCTATCTCACTTTCTGGCTGTTGTGATGGGATGACTGCTGTCTCACTTTCTGGCTGCTGTGATGAGATGATGGCAGTCTTACTTTCTGGCTGCTGTGGTGGGATGTCGGCAGTCTCACATTCTGGCTGCTGTGATGGGATATCGGTAGTCTCAATTTCAAGCTGTTGAGATGGGATGACGGCAGTGTCACTTTCTGGCTGCTGTGATGGGATGACGGCAGTCTCACTTTATGGCTGCGGTGATGGGATGACGGCAGTCTCACTTTCCCTCTGCTGTGATGGGATGATGGCAGTCTAACTTCGAGGCTGCTTTAATGGGATGATGGCAGTCTCACTTCCTGGCTGCTGTGATGGGATGACGGTAGTCTCACTTTCTGGCTGCTGTGATGGCATGACTGCAGTCTCACTTTCTGGCTGCTGTGATGGAATGACAACAGTCTAATTTTCTAGATGATGTGATGGGATGATGGCACTCTCACTTTCTGGCTGCTGTGATGGGATGATGGCAGTCTCACTTTCTGGCTGCTCTGATGGGATGACAGCAGTCTCACTTTCTGGCTGCTGTGATGAGATGATGGCAGTCTCACTTTCTGGCTGCTGTGGTGGGATGGCGGAAGTCTCTTTTAATGGCTTCTGTGATGGGATGATGGCAGTCTCATTTTCTAGCTGCTGTGATGGGATTACGGCAGTCTCACTTTCTGGCTGCTGTGATTGGATGAGGTTAGTCTCACTTTATGGCTCCTGTGTTGTGATGACGGCAGTCCCACTTTCCATCTGCTGTGATGGGATGATGGCAGTCTCACTTCGAGGCTGCTGTGATGGGATGATGCAGTCTCACTTTCTGGCAGTTGTGATGGAATGACGACAGTCTCATTTTCTGGTTGCTGTGATGGAATGAAGACAGTCTCACTTTCTGGCTGCTGTGATGGAATGACGGCAGTCATACTTTCTGGCTGCTGTGATGAGCTGATGGCAGTTTCACTTTCTGGCTGCTGTGATGGGATGATTGCTGTCTCACTTTCTGGCTGCTGTGATGGGATGACGGCAGTCTCACTTTCTGGCTGCTGTGATGGGCTGATGGCAGTTTCACTTTCTGGCTGCTGTGATGGGATGATTGCTTTCTCACTTGCTGGCTGCTGTGATGGGATGATTGCTGTCTTACTTTCTGGCTGCTGTGATGGGATGATGGCAGTCTCACTTTCTGGCTGCTGTAATGGAATGACGACTGTCTCATTTTTTTGGCTTCTGTGATGGGATGACGGCAGTCTCATTTTCTGGCTGATGTGAGGGGATGACAGCAGTCTCACTTTCTGGCTGCTGTGGTGGGATGGTGGAAGATACACTTAATAGCTTCTGTAATGGGATGACGGCAGTGTCACTTTCTGGCTGCTGTGATGGGATGACTTCAGTCTAAATTTCTGGCTGTTGGGATGGGATGGCGGCAGTCTCACTTTCTGGCTGCTGTGATGGGATGACGGCATTCTCACTTTCTGGCTGCTGTGATGGGATGACAACAATCTAATTTTCTAGCTGATGTGATGGGATGATGGCAGTCTCACTTTCTGTCTGCTGTGATGGGATGATGGCTGTCTCACTTTCTGGCTGCTGTGATGGGAAGACTGCAGTCTCACTTTCTGGCTGCTATGATGGGATGACGGCAGTCTCACTTTCTGGCTGTTGTGATGGGATGATGGCAGTCTCACTTTCTGGCTGCTGTGATGGAATGACGACAGTCTCATTTTCTGGCTGATTTGAGGGGATGACGGCTGTCTCACTTTCTGGCTGCTGTGATGGGCTGAAAGCAGTTTCACTTTCTGGCTGCTGTGATGGGATGAAGGCAGTCTTACTTTCTGGCTGCTGTGATGTAATGACTGTCTCATTTTTGTGGCTGCTGTGATGGGATGACGACAGTCTCATTTTCTGGCTGATGTGAAGGGATGACGGCAGTCTCACTTTTTGGCTGATGTGATGGGATGACGACAGTCTTACTTTCTGGCTGCTGTGATGAGATGACGGCAGTCTCACTTTCTGACTGCTGTGATGGGATGACTGCAGTCTCACTTTCTGGCTGCTGTGATGGAATGTTGACAGTCTCAATTTCTGGCTGTTGTGGTGGAATGACGAAAGTCTCACTTTCTGGCTGCTGTGATGGGATGACTGCAGTCTCATTTTCTGGCTGCTGTGATGGAATGACGACAGTCTCACTTTCTGGCTGCTGTGATAGAATGATGACAGTCTCATTTTCTGGGTGATGTGATGGGATGACGGCAGTCTCACTTTCTGGCTGCTGTGATGGGATCACGGCAGTCTCACTATCTGGCTGCTGTGATGGGATGACTGCAGTCTCCCTTTCTCACTGCTGTGATGGGATGACGGCAGTCTCATTTTTTGGCTGTTGTGATGGGATGACTGCTGTCTCACTTTCTGGCTGCTGTGGTGGGATGGCGGAAGTCTCACTTAATGGCATCTGTGATGGGATGAAGGCAGTGTCACTTTCTGGCTCTTTCTGACTGCTGTGATGGGATGACAGCAGTCTCACTTTCTGGCTGCTGTGATGGGATGACGGCAGTCTCATTTTCTGGCTGTTGTGATGGGATGAATGATATCTCACTTTCTGGCTGTTGTGATGGGATGACTGCTGTCTCACTTTCTGGCTGCTTTGATGAGATGATGGCAGTCTCACTTTCTGGCTGCTGTGGTGGGATGGTGGAAATCTCACTTAATGGCTTCTGTGATGGGATGACGGGAGTGTCACTTTCTGGCTCTTTCTGGCTGCTGTGATGGGATGACGGCAGTCTCACATTCTGGCTGCTGTGATGGGAGGATGGCAGTCTCACTTCGAGGCTGCTGTGATGGGATGATGGCAGTCTCACTTCTTGGCTGCTGTGATGGGATGACGGTAGTCTCACTTTCTGGCTGTTGTGATGGGATGACTGCAGTCTCACTTTCTGGCTGCTGTGATGGGATGATGGCAGTCTCACTTTCTTGCTGCTGTGATGGGATGACTGCAGTCTCACTATCTGGCTGCTGTGATAGGATGACGGAAGTCACGCTTTATGGCTGCTGTGATAGAATGACGACAGTCTCATTTTCTGGCTGATTTGATGGGATGACGGCAATCTCACTTTCTGGCTGCTGTGATGGAATGTCGACAGTCTCAATTTCTGGCTGTTGTAATGGAATGACGAAAGTCTTACTTTCTGGCTGCTGTGATGAAATGTCGACAGTCTCAATTTCTGGCTGTTGTGGTGGAATGACGAAAGTCTCACTTTCTGTCTGTTGTGATGGGATGACGGCAGTCTCATTTTCTGGCTGATGTGATGGGACGACGGCACTCTCACTTTCTGGCTGCTGTGATGGGATGACAGTAGTCTCATTTTCTGGCTGCTGTGATGGGATGATGGCAGTCTCACTTTCTGGCTGCTGTGATGGGATGATGGCAGTCTCATTTTCTGGCTTTTGTGATGGGATGACTGCTATCTCACTTTCTGGCTGTTGTGATGGGATGACTGCTGTCTCACTTTCTGGCTGCTGTGATGAGATGATGGCAGTCTTACTTTCTGGCTGCTGTGGTGGGATGGCGGAAGTCTCACTTAATGGCTTCTGTGATGGGATGACGGCAGAGACACTTTCTGGCTCTTTCTGGCTGCTGTGATGGGATGACGGCAGTCTCACTTTCTGGCTGCTGTGATGGGATATCGGTAGTCTCAATTTCAAGCTGTTGAGATGGGATGACGGCAGTGTCACTTTCTGGCTGCTGTGATGGGATGACGGCAGTCTCACTTTATGGCTGCGGTGATGGGATGACGGCAGTCTCACTTTCCCTCTGCTGTGATGGGATGATGGCAGTCTAACTTCGAGGCTGCTTTAATGGGATGATGGCAGTCTCACTTCCTGGCTGCTGTGATGGGATGACGGTAGTCTCACTTTCTGGCTGCTGTGATGGCATGACTGCAGTCTCACTTTCTGGCTGCTGTGATGGAATGACAACAGTCTAATTTTCTAGCTGATGTGATGGGATGATGGCAGTCTCACTTTCTGGCTACTGTGATGGGATGATGGCAGTCTCACTTTCTGGCTGCTCTGATGGGATGACAGCAGTCTCACTTTCTGGCTGCTGTGATGAGATGATGGCAGTCTCACTTTCTGGCTGCTGTGGTGGGATGGCGGAAGTCTCTCTTAATGGCTTCTGTGATGGGATGATGGCAGTCTCATTTTCTAGCTGCGGTGATGGGATTACGGCAGTCTCACTTTCTGGCTGCTGTGATTGGATGAGGTTAGTCTCACTTTATGGCTCCTGTGTTGGGATGACGGCAGTCCCACTTTCCATCTGCTGTGATGGGATGATGGCAGTCTCACTTCGAGGCTGCTGTGATGGGATGATGCAGTCTCACTTTCTGGCAGTTGTGATGGAATGACGACAGTCTCATTTTCTGGTTGCTGTGATGCAATGAAGACAGTCTCACTTTCTGGCTGCTGTGATGGGCTGATGGCAGTTTCACTTTCTGGCTGCTGTGATGGAATGACGGCAATCTCACTTTCTGGCTGCTGTGATGGGCTGATGGCAGTTTCACTTTCTGGCTGCTGTGATGGGATGGTGGCAGTCTCACTTTTTGGCTGTTGTGATGGGATGACTGCTATCTCACTTTCTGGCTGTTGTGATGGGATGACTGCTGTCTCACTTTCTGGCTGCTGTGATGAGATGATGGCAGTCTCACTTTCTGGCTGCTGTGATGAGATGATGGCAGTCTCACTTTCTTGCTGCTGTGATGGGATGACTGCAGTCTCACTATCTGGCTGCTGTGATGAGATGATGGCAGTCTCACTTTCTGGCTGCTGTGATGAGATAATGGCAGTCTCACTTTCTGGCTGCTGTAATGGAATGATGACTGTCTCATTTTTTTGGCTGCTGTGATAGGATAGTGGAAGATTCACTTAATAGCTTCTGTGATGGGATGACGGCAGTGTAACTTTCTGGCTGCTGTGATGGGATGACTGTAGTCTAAGTTTCTGGCTGTTGGGATGGGATGGCGGCAGTCTCACTTTCTGGCTGCTGTGATGGAATAACGACTGTCTCATTTTTATGGCTGCTGTGATGGGATGATGGCAGTCTCATTTTCTGGCTGATGTGAAGGGATGACGGCAGTCTCACTTTTTGGCTGATGTGATGGAATGACGACAGTCTTACTTTCTGGCTGCTGTGATGAGATGACGGCAGTCTCACTTTCTGACTGCTGTGATGGGATGACTGCAGTCTCACTTTCTGGCAGCTGTGATGGAATATCGACAGTCTCAATTTCTGGCTGTTGTAATGGAGTGACGAAAGTCTTACTTTATGACTGCTGAGATGAAATGTAGACAGTCTCAATTTCTGGCTGTTGAGGTGGAATGACGAAAGTCTCACTTTCTGGCTGCTGTGATGGGATGACGGCAGTCTCATTTTCTGGCTGCTGTGATGGAATGACGACAGTCTCATTTTTATGGCTGCTGTGATGGGATGATGGCAGTCTCATTTTCTGGCTGCTGTGATGGGATGACAGTAGTCTCATTTTCTGGCTGCTGTGATGGGATGATAGCAGTCTCACTTTCTGGCTGGTGTGATGGGATGATGGCAGTCTAATTTTCTGGCTGTTGTGATGGGATGACTGCTATCTCACTTTCTGGCTGTTGTGATGGGATGACTGCTGTCTCACTTTCTGGCTGCTGTGATGAGATGATGGCAGTCTCACTTTCTGGCTGCTGTGATGAGATGATGGCAGTCTCACTTTCTGGCTGCTGTGATAGGATGACAGCAGTCTCACTTTATGGCTGCTGTGATGGGATGATGGCAGTCTCACTTTCTTGCTGCTGTGATGGGATGACTGCAGTCTCACTATCTGGCTGCTGTGATGAGATGATGGCAGTCTCACTTTCTGGCTGCTGTGATGAGATGATGGCAGTCTCACTTTCTGGCTGCTGTAATGGAATGATGACTGTCTCATTTTTTTGGCTGCTGTGATGGGATGGTGGAAGATTCACTTAATAGCTTCTGTGATGGGATGACGGCAGTGTAACTTTCTGGCTGCTGTGATGGGATGACTGTAGTCTAAGTTTCTGGCTGTTGGGATGGGATGGCGGCAGTCTCACTTTCTAGCTGCTGTGATGGAATGACGACTGTCTCATTTTTATGGCTGCTGTGATGGGATGATGGCAGTCTCATTTTCTGGCTGATGTGAAGGGATGACGGCAGTCTCACTTTTTGGCTGATGTGATGAAATGACGACAGTCTTACTTTCTGGCTGCTGTGATGAGATGACGGCAGTCTCACTTTCTGACTGCTGTGATGGGATGACTGCAGTCTCACTTTCTGGCAGCTGTGATGGAATGTCGACAGTCTCAATTTCTGGCTGTTGTAATGGAGTGACGAAAGTCTTACTTTCTGGCAGCTGAGATGAAATGTAGACAGTCTCAATTTCTGGCTGTTGAGGTGGAATGACGAAAGTCTCACTTTCTGGCTGCTGTGATGGGATGACGGCAGTCTCATTTTCTGGCTGCTGTGATGGAATGACGACAGTCTCATTTTTATGGCTGCTGTGATGGGATGATGGCAGTCTCATTTTCTGGCTGCTGTGATGGGATGACAGTAGTCTCATTTTCTGGCTGCTGTGATGGGATGATAGCAGTCTCACTTTCTGGCTGGTGTGGTGGGATGATGGCAGTCTAATTTTCTGGCTGTTGTGATGGGATGACTGCTATCTCATTTTCTGGCTGTTGTGATGGGATGACTGCTGTCTCACTTTCTGGCTGCTGTGATGAGATGATGGCAGTCTCACTTTCTGGCTGCTGTGATGAGATGATGGCAGTCTCACTTTATGGCTGCTGTGATGGGATGACAGCAGTCTCACTTTCTGGCTGCTGTGATGGGATGATGGCAGTCTCACTTTCTTGCTGCTGTGATGGGATGACTGCAGTCTCACTATCTGGCTGATGTGATGGGATGACGGAAGTCTCACTTTCTGGCTGCTGTGATAGGCTGATGGCATTTTCACTTTCTGGCTGCTGTGATGGGATGATTGCTGTCTCACTTTCTGGCTGCTGTGATGGGATGACGGCAGTCTCACTTTCTGGCTGCTGTGATGGGCTGATGGCAGTTTCACTTTCTGGCTGCTGTGATGGGATGATTGCTTTCTCACTTGCTGGCTGCTGTGATGGGATGATTGCTGTCTTACTTTCTGGCTGCTGTGATGGGATGATGGCAGTCTCACTTTCTGGCTGCTGTACTGGAATGACGACTGTCTCATTTTTTTGGCTGCTGTGATGGGATGATGGCAGTCTCATTTTCTGGCTGATGTGAGGGGATGACAGCAGTCTCACTTTCTGGCTGCTGTGGTGGGATGGTGGAAGATACACTTAATAGCTTCTGTGATGGGATGACGGCAGTGTCACTTTCTGGCTGCTGTGATGGGATGACTGCAGTCCAAATTTCTGGCTGTTGGGATGGGATGGCGGCAGTCTCACTTTCTGGCTGCTGTGATGGGATGACGGCATTCTCACTTTCTGGCTGCTGTGATGGGATGACAACAATCTAATTTTCTAGCTGATGTGATGGGATGATGGCAGTCTCACTTTCTGTCTGCTGTGATGGGATGATGGCTTTCTCACTTTCTGGCTGCTGTGATGGGAAGACTGCAGTCTCACTTTCTGGCTGCTATGATGGGATGACGGCAGTCTCACTTTCTGGCTGTTGTGATGGGATGATGGCAGTCTCACTTTCTGGCTGCTGTGATGGAATGACGACAGTCTCATTTTCTGGCTGATTTGATGGGATGACGGCTGTCTCACTTTCTGGCTGCTGTGATGGGCTGAAAGCAGTTTCACTTTCTGGCTGCTGTGATGGGATGACGGCAGTCTTACTTTCTGGCTGCTGTGATGTAATGACGACTGTCTCATTTTTGTGGCTGCTGTGATGGGATGACGACAGTCTCATTTTCTGGCTGATGTGAAGGGATGACGGCAGTCTCACTTTTTGGCTGATGTGATGGGATGACGACAGTCTTACTTTCTGGCTGCTGTGATGAGATGACGGCAGTCTCACTTTCTGACTGCTGTGATGGGATGACTGCAGTCTCACTTTCTGGCTGCTGTGATGGAATGTTGACAGTCTCAATTTCTGGCTGTTGTGGTGGAATGACGAAAGTCTCACTTTCTGGCTGCTGTGATAGAATGATGACAGTCTCATTTTCTGGGTGATGTGATGGGATGATGGCAGTCTCACTTTCTGGCTGCTGTGATGGGATCACGGCAGTCTCACTATCTGGCTGCTGTGATGGGATGACTGCAGTCTCCCTTTCTCACTGCTGTGATGGGATGACGGCAGTCTCATTTTTTGGCTGTTGTGATGGGATGACTGCTGTCTCACTTTCTGGCTGCTGTGGTGGGATGACGGAAGTCTCACTTAATGGCTTCTGAGATGGGATGACGGCAGTGTCACTTTCTGGCTCTTTCTGACTGCTGTGATGGGATGACAGCAGTCTCACTTTCTGGCTGCTGTGATGGGATGACGGCAGTCTCATTTTCTGGCTGTTGTGATGAGATGATGGCAGTCTCACTTTCTGGCTGCTGTGGTGGGATGGTGGAAGTCTCACTTAATGGCTTCTGTGATGGGATGACGGCAGTGTCACTTTCTGGCTCTTTCCGCTGCTGTGATGGGATGACGGCAGTCTCACATTCTGGCTGCTGTGATGGGAGGATGGCAGTCTCACTTCGAGGCTGCTGTGATGGGATGACGGTAGTCTCACTTTCTGGCTGCTGTGATGGAATGACGACAGTCTCACTTTCTGGCTGCTGTGATGGAATGACAACAGTCTAATTTTCTAGCTGATGTTATGAGATGATGGCATTCTCACTTTCTGGCCGCTGTGATGGGATGATGGCAGTCTCACTTTCTTTCTGCTGTGATGGGATGACTGCAGTCTCACTATCTGGCTGCTGTGATAGGATGACGGAAGTCACGCTTTCTGGCTGCTGTGATAGAATGACGACCGTCTCATTTTCTGGCTGATTTGATGGGATGACGGCAATCTCACTTTCTGGCTACTGTGATGGAATGTCGACAGTCTCAATTTCTGGCTGTTGTAATGGAATGACGAAAGTCTTACTTTCTGGCTGCTGTGATGAAATGTCGACAGTCTCAATTTCTGGCTGTTGTGGTGGAATGACGAAAGTCTCACTTTCTGTCTATTTTGATGGGATGACGGCAGTCTCATTTTCTGGCTGATGTGATGGGACGACGGCACTCTCACTTTCTGGCTGCTGTGATGGGATGACAGCAGTCTCATTTTATGGCTGCTGTGATGGGATGATGGCAGTCTCACTTTCTGGCTGCTGTGATGTGATGACGGCACTCTCATTTTCTGGCTGTTGTGATGGGATTACTGCTATCTCACTTTCTGGCTGTTGTGATGGGATTACTGCTATCTCACTTTCTGGCTGTTGTGATGAGATGATGGCAGTCTCACTTTCTGGCTGCTGTGGTGGGATGGCGGAAGTCTCACTTAATGGCTTTTGTGATGGGATGACGGCCGTGTCACTTTCTGGCTGCTGTGATGGTATGACTGCAGTCTAAATTTCTGGCTGTTGGGATGGGATGACGGCAGTCTCACTTTCTGGCAGCTGTGATGCGATGACGGCAGTCTCACTTTCTGGCTGCTGTGATGGGATAATGGTAGTCTCAATTTCTAGCTCTTGGGATGGGATGACGGCAGTCTCATTTTCTGGCTGCTGTGATGGGATGACTGCTATCTCGCTTTCTGGCTGTTGTGATAGGTTGACGGCAATCTCACTTTCTGGCTGCTGTGATGGGATGACGGCAGTCTCACTTTCTGGCTGCTGTGATGGGATAATTGCTGTCTCACTTTCTGGCTGCTGTGATGGGATGACGGCAGTCACACTTTCTGGCTGCTGTGATGGGCTGATGGCAGTTTCACTTTCTAGCTGCTGTGATGGGATGATTGCTGTCTCACTTGCTGGCTGCTGTGATGGGATGATTGCTGTCTCACTTTCTGGCTGCTGTGATGGGATGACGGAAGTCTCACTGTCTGGCTGGATTGATGGAATGACGACTGTCTCATTTTTGTGGCTGCTGTGATGGGATGACGGCAGTCTCATTTTCTGGCTGATGTGAGGGGATGACGGCAGTCTCACTTTTTGGCTGCTGTGATGGGATGACGGCAGCTTTACTTTCTGGCTGCTGTGATGAGATGACGGCAGTCTCGCTTTCTGATTACTGTGATGGGATGACTGCAGTCTCAATTTCTGGCTGCTGTGATGGAATGTCGACAGTCTCAATTTCTGGCTGTTGTGGTGGAATGACGAAAGTCTCACTTTCTGGCTGCTGTGGTAGAATTACGACAATCTCATTTTCTGGTTGATGTGATGGGACGACAGCACTCTCACTTTCTGGCTGCTGTGATGGGATAACAGCAGTCCCATTTTCTGGCTGCTGTGATGAGATGATGGCAGTCTCACTTTCTGGCTGCTGTGATGGGATGATGGCAGTTTCAGTATCTGGCTGCTGTAATGGGATGACTGCAGTCTCCATTTCTGACTGCTGTGATGGGATGACGGCAGTCTCATTTTCTAGCTGCTGTGATGGGATTATGGCAGTCTCACTTTCTGGCTGCTGTGATTGGATGACGTCAGTCTCACTTTCTGGCTGCTGTGTTGGGATGGCGGCAGTCTCACTTAATGGCTTCTGTGATGGGATGACGGCAGTCTCACTTTCTGTCTACTGTGATGGGATGACGGCTGTGTCACTTTCGGGCTGCTGTGTTGGGATGGCTGCAGTCTCACTTAATGGCTTCTGTGATGGGATAACGGCAGTCTCATTTTCTGGCTGCTGTGATGGAATGACGACAATCTCATTTTCTGGCTGATGTGATGGGACGACAGCACTCTCACTTTCTGGCTGCTGTGATGGGATAATGGCAGTCTCACTTTCTGGCTGCTCTGATGGGATGATGGCAGTCTCACTATCTGGCTGCTGTGATGGGATGAATGCAGTCTCCCTTTCTGACTGCTGTGATGTGATGAAGGCAGTCTCATTTTCTGGCTGTTGTGATGGGATGACTGCTATCTCACTTTCTGGCTGTTGTGATGGGATGACTGCTGTCTCACTTTCTGGCTGTTGTGATGAGATTATGGCAGTCTCACTTTCTGGCTGCTGTGGTGGGATGGCGGAAGTCTCACTTAATGGCTTCTGTGATGGGATGACTGCAATGTCACTTTCTTGCTGCTGTAATTGGGATGACTGCAGTCTAAATTTCTGACTGTTGGGATGGGATGACGGCAGTCTCACTTTCTGGCTGCTGTGATGCGATGACGGCAGTCTCACTTTCTGGCTGCTGTGATGGGATAACGGTAGTCTCAATTTCTAGCTGTTGGGATGGGATAACGGCAGTCTCACTTTCTGGCTGCTGTGATGGGATGACTGCTGTCTCGCTTTCTGGCTGTTGTGATGGCATGACTGCTGTCTCACTTTCTGGGTGTTGTGATGGGTTGACAGCAATCTCACTTTCTGTCTGCTGTGATGGGATTACGGCATTCTCACTTTTTGGCTGCTGTGATGAGTTGCCGGCAGTCTCATTTTCTGTCTACTGTGGTGGGATGGCAGCAGTGTCACTTTCTGGCTGCTGTGATGGGATGACGGCAGTTTCACTTTCCGTCTGGTGTGATGGGATGATGGAAGTCTCACTTCGAGGCTGCTGTGATGGGATGATGGCAGTCTCACTTCCTGGCTGCTGTGATGGGATGACGGTAGTCTCACTTTCTGGCTGCTGTGATGGAATGACGACAGTCTCATTTTCTGGCTGATTTGATGGGATGACGGCAGTCTCACTTTCTGGCTGCCGTGATGGGCTAATGGCAGTTTTACTTTCTGGCTGCTGTGATGGGATGATTGCTGTCTCACTTTCTGCCTGCTGTGATGGGATGACGGCAGTCTCACTTTCTGGCTGCTGTGATGGGCTGTTGGCAGTTTCACTTTCTGGTTGCTGGTATGGGATGATTGCTGTCTTACTTGCTGGCTGCTGTGATAAGATGATGGCTATCTCACTTTCTGGCTGCTGTGATGGGATGACGGCAGTCTCACTTTCTGGCTGCTGTAATGGAATGACGAGTTTCTCATTTTTGTGGCTGCTGTGATGGGATGACAGCAGTCTCATTTTCTGGCTGATATGAGGGGATGACGGCAGTCTCACTTTCTGGCGGCTGTGGTGGGATGGCGGAAGATTAACTTAATAGCTTCTGTGATGGAATGACGACAGTCCCACTTTCTGGCTGCTGTGATAGAATGACGACAGTCTCATTTTCTGGCTGATGTGATGGGACGACGGCACTCTCACTTTCTGGCTGCTGTGATGGGATGACAGCAGTCTCATTTTCTGGCTGCTGTGATGGGATGATGGCAGTCTCACTTTCTGGCTGCTGAGATGGGATGATGGCAGTCTCACTATCTGGCTGCTGTGATGGGATGAATAAAGTCTCCCTTTCTGACTGCTGTGATGTGATGACGGCAGTCTCATTTTCTGGCTGTTGTTATGGGATGACTGCTATCTCACTTTCTGGCTGTTGTAATGAGATGACGGCAGTCTCACTTTCTGGCTCCTGTGGAGGGATGGCGGAATATTCACTTAATAGCTTCTGTGATGGGATGACGGCAGTGTCAATTTCTGGCTGCTGTGATGGAATGACTGCAGTCTAAATTTCTGGCTGTTGGGATAGGATGACGGCAGTCTCACTTTCTGGCTGCTGTAATGGGATGATGGCAGTCTCACTTTCTGGCTGCTTTGATGGGATAACGGTAGTCTCAATTTCAAACTGTTGAGATGGGATGACGGCAGTCTCACTTTATGGCTGCTGTGATGCAATGTCGACAGTCTCAATTTCTGACTGTTGTTGTGGAATGACGAAAGTCTTACTTTTTGGCTGCTGTGATGGGTGATGGAATGACGGCAGTCTCATTTTCTGGCTGCTGTGATGGCATGACGACATTCTCATTTTCTGGCTGATGTGATGGGATGATGGCAGTCTCACTTTCTAGCTGCTGTGATGTGATGACGGCAGTCTCATTTTCTGGATGTTGTGATGGGATGACTGCTATCTCACTTTCTGGCTGTTGTGATGGGATGACTGCTGTCTCCCTTTCTGGCTGTTGTGATGGGATGATGGCAGTCTCACTTTCTGGCTGCTGTGGTGGGATGGCGGAAGTCTTACTTAATGGCTTCTGTGATGGGATGACGGCAGTGTCACTTTCTGGCTGCTGTTATGGGATGTCGGCAGTCTCACTTTCTGGCTGCTGTGATGGGCTGATAGCAGTTTCACTTTCTGGCTGCTGTGATGGGATGATTGCTGTCTCACTTGCTGGCTGCTGTGATGGGATGATTGCTGTCTCACTTTCTGGCTGCTTTGATGGGATGACGGCAGTATCACTTTCTGGCTGCTGTGATGGAATGACGACTGTCTCATTTTTGTGGCTGCTGTGATGGGATGACGGCAGTCTCATTTTCTGGCTGATGTAAGGGGATGAAGGCAGTCTCACTTTTTGGCTGCTGTGATGGGATGATGGCAGTCTTACTTTCTGGCTGCTGTGATGAGATGACGGCAATCTCACTTTCTGACTGCTGTGATGGGATGACTGCAGTCTCACTTTCTGGCTGCTGTGATGCAATGTCGACAGTCTCAATTTCTGGCTGTTGTTGTGGAATGACGAAAGTCTCACTTTCTGGCTGCTGTGATGGGTGATGGAATGACGGCAGTCTCATTTTCTGGCTGCTGTGATGGAATGACGACAGTCTCACTTTCTGGCTGCTGTGATAGAATGACGACATTCTCATTTTCTGGCTGATGTGATGGGACGACGGCACTCTCACTTTCTGGCTGCTGTGATGGGATGACAGCAGTCTCATTTTCTTCCTGTTGTGATGGGATGATGGCAGTCTCACTTTCTAGCTGCTGTGATGTGATGACGGCAGTCTCATTTTCTGGCTGTTGTGATGGGATGACTGCTATCTCACTTTCTGGCTGTTGTGATGGGATGACTGCTGTCTCATTTTCTGGCTGTTGTGATGGGATGATGGCAGTCTCACTTTCTGGCTGCTGTGATGGGATGACTGTAGTCTAAATTTCTGGCTGTTGGGATGGGATGACGGCAGTCTCACTTTCTGGCTGCTGTGCTGCGATGACGGCAGTCTCACTTTCTGGCTGCTGTGATGGGATAACGGTAGTCTCAATTTCTAGCTATTGGGATGTGATGACGGAAGTCTCACTTTCTGGCTGCTGTGATGGGATGACTGCTGTCTCGCTTTCTGGCTGTTGTGATAGGTTGACGGCAATCTCACTTTCTGGCTGCTGTGATGGGATGACGGCAGTCTCACTTTCTGGCTGCTGTGATGTGATAATTGCTGTCTCACTTTCTGGCTGTTGTGATGGGATGACGGCAGTCTCACTTTCTGGCTGCTGTGATGGGCTGATGGCAGTTTCACTTTCTAGCTGCTGTGATGGGATGATTGCTGTCTCACTTGCTGGCTGCTGTGATGGGATGATTGCTGTCTCACTTTCTGGCTGCTGTGATGGGATGACGGAAGTCTCACTTTCTGGCTGAATTGATGGAATGACGACTGTCTCATTTTTGTGGCTGCTGTGATGGGATGACGGCAGTCTCATTTTCTGGCTGATGTGAGGGGATGACGGCAGTCTCACTTTTTGGCTGCTGTGATGGGATGACGGCAGCCTTACTTTCTGGCTGCTGTGATGAGATGACGGCAGTCTCGATTTCTGACTACTGTGATGGGATGACTGCAGTCTCACTTTCTGGCTTCTGTGATGGAATGTCGACAGTCTCACTTTCTGGCTCCTGTGGTAGAATGACGACAATCTCATTTTCTGGCTGATGTGATGGGACGACAGCACTCTCACTTTCTGGCTGCTGTGATGGGATAACAGCAGTCCCATTTTCTGGCTGCTGTGATAGGATGATGGCAGTCTCACTTTCTGGCTGCTGTGATGGGATGACTGCAGTCTAAATTTCTGGCTGTTGGGATGCGATGACGGCAGTCTCACTTTCTGGCTGCTGTGATGCGATGACGGCAGTCTCACTTTCTGGCTGCTGTGATGAGATGACGGCAGTCTCATTTTCTGTCTACTGTGGTGGGATGGCAGCAGTCTCTTTTAATGGCTGCTCTGATGGGGTGACAGCAGTCTTACTTTCTGGCTGCTGTGATCGGATGACGGCGGTCTCACTTTCTGGCTGCTGTGATGGGATGACGGCAGTCTCATTTTCTAGCTGCTGTGATGGGATTACGGCAGTCTCACTTTCTGGCTGCTGTGATTGGATGACGTCAGTCTCACTTTCTGGCTGCTGTGTTGGGATGGCGGCAGTCTCACTTAATGGCTTCTGTGATGGGATGACGGCAGTCTCACTTTCTGTCTACTATGATTGGATCACGGCAGTGTCACTTCCTGACTGCTGTGATGGGATGACGGCAGTTTCACATTCCGTCTGCTGTGATGTGATGATGGAAGTCTCACTTCGAGGCTGCTGTGATGGGATGACGGTAGTCTCACTTTTTGGCTGCTGTAATGGGATGACTGCAGTCTCACTTTCTGGCTGTTGTGATAGGATGATGGCAGTCTCACTTTCTGGCTGCTGTAATTTAATGACGACAGTCTCATTTTCTGGCTGATGTGATGGGATGATGGCAGTCTTACATTCTGGCTGCTGTGATGAGATGACGGCAGTCTCACTTTCTTACTGCTGTGATGGGATGACTGCAGTTTCACTTTCTGGCTGCTGTGATGGAATGTCGACAGTCTCAATTTCTGGCTGTTGTGGTGGAATGACGAAAGTCTCACTTTCTGGCTGCTGTGATGGAACGTCGACAGTCTTTATTTCTGGCTGTTGTGGTGGAATGACGGCAGTCTCATTTTCTGGCTGCTGTGATGGAATGACGACAGTCTCATTTTCTGGCTGATGTGATGGGACGACGGCACTCTCACATTCTGGCTGCTGTGATGGGATGACAGCAGTCTCATTTTCTGGCTGCTGTGATGGGATGATGGCAGTCTCACTATCTGGCTGCTGTGATGGGATCACTGCAGTCTCCCTTTCTGACTGCTGAGATGACGGCAGTCTCATTTTCTGGCTGTTGTGATAAGATGACTGCTATCTCACTTTCTGGCTGTTGTGATGGGTTGACGGCAATCTCACTTTCTGGCTGCTGTGATGGGATTACGGCATTCTCACTTTCTGGCTGCTGTGATGAGATGACGGCAGTCTCATTTTCTGTCTACTGTGATGGGATGGCAGCAGTCTCTTTTAATGGCTGCTCTGATGGGGTGACAGCAGTCTTACTTTCTGGCTGCTGTGATCGGATGATGGCGGTCTCACTTTCTGGCTGCTGTGATGGGATGACGGCAGTCTCATTTTCTAGCTGCTGTGATGGGATGACGTCAGTCTCACTTTCTGGCTGCTGTGTTGGGATGGCGGCAGTCTCACTTAATGGCTTCTGTGATGGGATGACGGCAGTCTCACTTTAAGGCTGCTATGATGCGATGACGGCAGTCTCACTTTCTGGCTCCTGTGATGGAATAACGGTAGGCTCAATTTTTAGCTGTTGGGATGGGATGATGGCAGTCTCACTTTCTGGCTGCTATGATGGGATGACTGCTGTCTCACTTTCTGGGTGTTGTGATGGGTTGACAGCAATCTCACTTTCTGTCTGCTGTGATGGGATTACGGCATTCTAACTTTTTGGCTTCTGTGATGAGTTGACGGCAGTCTCATTTTCTGTTTACTGTGGTGGGATGGCAGCAGTGTCACTTTCTGGCTGCTGTGATGGGATGACGGCAGTTTCACTTTCCGTCTGCTGTGATGGGATGATGGAAGTCTCACTTCGAGGCTGCTGTGATGGGATGATGGCAGTCTCACTTCCTGGCTGCTGTGATGGGATGACGGTAGTCTCACTTTCTGGCTGCTGTGATGGAATTACTGCAGTCTCAATATCTGTCTGCTGTGAAGGGATGACGTAAGTCACACTTTTTGGCTGCTGTGATGGAATGACGACAGTCTCATTTTCTGGCTGATTTGATGGGATGACGGCAGTCTCACTTTCTGGCTGCCGTGATGGGCTAATGGCAGTTTCATTTTCTGGCTGCTGTGATGGGATGATTGCTGTCTCACTTTCTGCCTGCTGTGATGGGATGATTGCTGTCTCACTTTCTGCCTGCTGTGATGGGATGACGGCAGTTTCACTTTCTGGTTGCTGGTATGGGATGATTGCTGTCTTACTTGCTGGCTGCTGTGATAAGATGATGGCTATCTCACTTTCTGGCTGCTGTGATGGGATGACGGCAGTCTCACTTTCTGGCTGCTGTAATGGAATGACGAGTTTCTCATTTTTGTGGCTGCTGTGATGGGATGACGGCAGTCTCATTTTCTGGCTGATATGAGGGGATGACGGCAGTCTCACTTTCTGGCGGCTGTGGTGGGATGGCGGAAGATTAACTTAATAGCTTCTGTGATGGGATGACGGCAGTGTCACTTCCTGGCTGCTATGATGGGATGACTGCAGTCTCATTTTCTGGCTGCTGTGATGGAATGACGACAGTCCCACTTTCTGGCTGCTGTGATAGAATGACGACAGTCTCATTTTCTGGCTGATGTGATGGGATGACAGCAGTCTCATTTTCTGGCTGCTGTGATGGGATGATGGCAGTCTCACTTTCTGGCTGCTGAGATGGGATGATGGCAGTCTCACTATCTGGCTGCTGTGATGGGATGAATAAAGTCTCCCTTTCTGACTGCTGTGATGTGATGACGGCAGTCTCATTTTCTGGCTGTTGTTATGGGATGACTGCTATCTCACTTTCTGGCTGTTGTAATGAGATGACGGCAGTCTCACTTTCTGGCTGCTGTGATGGCATGACGACAGTCTCACTTTCTGGCTGCTGTGATAGAATGACGACATTCTGATTTTCTGGCTGATGTGATGGGACGACGGCACTCTCACTTTCTGGCTGCTGTGATGGGATGACAGCAGTCTCATTTTCTTCCTGCTGTGATGGGATGATGGCAGTCTCACTTTCTAGCTGCTGTGATGTGATGACGGCAGTCTCATTTTCTGGCTGTTGTGATGGGATGACTGCTATCTCACTTTCTGGCTGTTGTGATGGGATGACTGCTGTCTCCCTTTCTGGCTGTTGTGATGGGATGATGGCAGTCTCACTTTCTGGCTGCTGTGGTGGGATGGCGGAAGTCTTACTTAATGGCTTCTGTGATGGGATGACGGCAGTGTCACTTTCTGGCTGCTGTGATGGGACGACGGCAGTCTCACTTTCTGGCTGCTGTGATGGGCTGATAGCAGTTTCACTTTCTGGCTGCTGTGATGGGATGATTGCTGTCTCACTTGCTGGCTGCTATGATGGGATGATTGCTGTCTCACTTTCTGGCTGCTCTGATGGGATGACGGCAGTATCACTTTCTGGCTGCTGTGATGGAATGACGACTGTCTCATTTTTGTGGCTGCTGTGATGGGATGATGGCAGTCTCATTTTCTGGCTGATGTAAGGGGATGACGGCAGTCTCACTTTTTGGCTGCTGTAATGGGATGATGGCAGTCTTACTTTCTGGCTGCTGTGATGAGATGACGGCAGTCTCACTTTCTGACTGCTGTGATGGGATGACTGCAGTCTCACTTTCTGGCTGCTGTGATGCAATGTCGACAGTCTCAATTTCTGGCTGTTGTTGTGGAATGACGAAAGTCTCACTTTCTGGCTGCTGTGATGGGTGATGGAATGACGGCAGTCTCATTTTCTGGCTGCTGTGATGGAATGACGACAGTCTCACTTTCTGGCTGCTGTGATAGAATGACGACATTCTCATTTTCTGGCTGATGTGATGGGACGACGGCACTCTCACTTTCTGGCTGCTGTGATGGGATGACAGCAGTCTCATTTTCTTCCTGTTGTGATGGGATGATGGCAGTCTCACTTTCTAGCTGCTGTGATGTGATGACGGCAGTCTCATTTTCTGGCTGTTGTGATGGGATGACTGCCATCTCACTTTCTGGCTGTTGTGATGGGATGACTGCTGTCTCACTTTCTGGCTGTTGTGATGGGATGATGGCAGTCTCACTTTCTGGCTGCTGTGATGGGATGACTGCAGTCTAAATTTCTGGCTGTTGGGATGGGATGACGGCAGTCTCACTTTCTGGCTGCTGTGCTGCGATGACGGCAGTCTCACTTTCTGGCTGCTGTGATGGGATAACGGTAGTCTCAATTTCTAGCTATTGGGATGTGATGATGGCAGTCTCACTTTCTGGCTGCTGTGATGGGATGACTGCTGTCTCGCTTTCTGGCTGTTGTGATAGGTTGACGGCAATCTCACTTTCTGGCTGCTGTGATGGGATGACGGCAGTCTCACTTTCTGGCTGCTGTGATGTGATAATTGCTGTCTCACTTTCTGGCTGTTGTGATGGGATGACGGCAGTCTCACTTTCTGGCTGCTGTGATGGGCTGATGGCAGTTTCACTTTCTAGCTGCTGTGATGGGACGATTGCTGTCTCACTTGCTGGCTGCTGTGATGGGATGATTGCTGTCTCACTTTCTGGCTGCTGTGATGGGATGACGGAAGTTTCACTTTCTGGCTGAATTGATGGAATGACGACTGTCTCATTTTTGTGGCTGCTGTGATGGGATGACGGCAGTCTCATTTTCTGGCTGATGTGAGGGGATGACGGCAGTCTCACTTTTTGGCTGCTGTGATGGGATGACGGCAGCCTTACTTTCTGGCTGCTGTGATGAAATGACGGCACTCTCGATTTCTGACTACTGTGATGGGATGACTGCAGTCTCACTTTCTGGCTTCTGTGATGGAATGTCGAAAGTCTCAATTTCTGGCTGTTGTGGTGGAATGACGAAAGTCTCACTTTCTGGCTCCTGTGGTAGAGTGACGACAATCTCATTTTCTGGCTGATGTGATGGGATGACAGCACTCTCACTTTCTGGCTGCTGTGATGGGATAACAGCAGTCCCATTTTCTGGCTGCTGTGATGGGATGATGGCAGTCTCACTTTCTGGCTGCTGTGATGGGATGACTGCAGTCTAAATTTCTGGCTGTTGGGATGGGATGACGGCAGTCTCAATTTCTGGCTGCTGTGATGCGATGACGGCAGTCTCACTTTCTGGCTGCTGTGATGGGATAACGGTAGTCTCAATTTCTAGCTGCTGTGATGGGATGACTGCAGTCTAAATTTCTGGCTGTAGGGATGGGATGACGGCAGTCTCACTTTCTGGCTGCTGTGATGCGATGACGGCAGTTTTACTTTCTGGCTGCTGTGATGGGATAACGGTAGTCTCAATTTCTAGCTGTAGGGATGGGATGACGGCAGTCTCACTTTCTGGTTGCTGTGGTGGGATGGCGGAAGTCTCACTTAATGGCTTCTGTGATGGGATGACGGCAATGTCACTTTCTTGCTGCTGTGATGGGATGACTGCAGTCTAAATTTCTGGCTGTTGGGATGGGATGACGGCAGTCTCACTTTCTGGCTGCTGTGATGCGATGACGGCAGTCTCACTTTCTGGCTGCTGTGATGGGATAACGGTAGTCTCAATTTCTAGCTGCTGTGATGGGATGACTGCAGTCTAAATTTCTGGCTGCTGTGATGCGATGACGGCAGTCTCACTTTCTGGCTGCTGTGATGGGATGACTGCTGTCTCGTTTTCTGGCTGTTGTGATGGGATGACTGCTGTCTCACTTTCGGGGTGTTGTGATGGGTTGACGGCAATCTCACTTTCTGGCTGCTGTGATGGGATTACGGCATTTTCACTTTTTGGCTGCTGTGTTGAGATGACGGCAGTCTCATTTTCTGTCTACTGTGGTGGGATGGCAGCAGTCTCTTTTAATGGCTGCTCTGATGGGGTGACAGCAGTCTCACTTTCTGGCTGCTGTGATCGGATGACGGCGGTCTCACTTTCTGGCTGCTGTGATGGGATGACAGCAGTCTCATTTTCTAGCTGCTGTGATGGGATGACGGCAGTTTCACATTCCGTCTGCTGTGATGTGATGATGGAAGTCTCACTTCGAGGCTGCTGTGATGGGATGACGGTAGTCTCACTTTTTGGCTGCTGTGATGGGATGACTGCAGTCTCATTTTCTGGCTGATGTGATGGGATGATGGCAGTCTTACTTTCTGGCTGCTGTGATGAAATAACGACAGTCTCACTTTCTGACTGCTGTGATGGGATGACTGCAGTCTCACTTTTTGGCTGCTGTGATGGAATGTCGACAGTCTCAATTTCTGGCTGTTGTGGTTGAATGACGAAAGTCTCACTTTCTGGCTGCTGTGATGGAATGTCGACAGTCTTTATTTCTGGCTGTTGTGGTGGAATGACGAAAGTCTCACTTTCTGGTTGCTGTGATTGGATGACGGCAGTCTCATTTTCTGGCTTCTGTGATGGAATGACGACAGTCTCATTTTCTGGCTGATGTGATGGGACGACGGCACTCTCACATTCTGGCTGCTGTGATGGGATGACAGCAGTCTCATTTTCTGGCTGCTGTGATGGGATGATGGCAGTCTCACTATCTGGCTGCTGTGATGGGATCACTGCAGTCTCCCTTTCTGACTGCTGTGATGACGGCAGTCTCATTTTCTGGCTGTTGTGATAGGATGACTGATATCTCACTTTCTGGCTGTTGTGATGGGTTGACGGCAATCTCACTTTCTGGCTGCTGTGATGGGATTACGGCATTCTCACTTTTTGGCTGCTGTGATGAGATGACGGCAGTCTCATTTTCTGTCTACTGTGGTGGGATGGCAGCAGTCTCTTTTAATGGCTGCTCTGATGGGGTGACAGCAGTCTTACTTTCTGGCTGCTGTGATCGGATGACGGCGGTCTCACTTTCTGGCTGCTGTGATGGGATGACGGCAGTCTCATTTTCTAGCTGCTGTGATGGGATTACGGCAGTCTCACTTTCTGGCTGCTGTGATTGGATGACGTCAGTCTCACTTTCTGGCTGCTGTGTTGGGATGGCGGCAGTCTCACTTAATGGCTTCTGTGATGGGATGACGGCAGTCTCACTTTCTGTCTACTGTGATGGGATGACGGCAGTGTCACTTTCTGGCTGCTGTGATGGGATGATGGCAGTTTCACATTCCGTCTGCTGTGATGTGATGATGGAAGTCTCACTTCGAGGCTGCTGTGATGTCATGACGGTAGTCTCACTTTTTGGCTGCTGTGATGGGATGACTGCAGTCTCACTTTCTGGCTGTTGTGATAGGATGATGGCAGTCTCATTTTCTGGCTGCTGTAATTTAATGACGACAGTCTCATTTTCTGGCTGATGTGATGGGATGATGGCAGTCTTACATTCTGGCTGCTGTGATGAGATGACGGCAGTCTCACTTTCTTACTGCTGTGATGGGATGACTGCAGTTTCACTTTCTGGCTGCTGTGATGGAATGTCGACAGTCTCAATTTCTGGCTGTTGTGGTGGAATGACGAAAGTCTCACTTTCTGGCTGCTGTGATGGAATGTCGACAGTCTTTATTTCTGGCTGTTGTGGTGGAATGACGAAAGTCTCACTTTCTGGTTGCTGTGATGGGATGACGGCAGTCTCATTTACTGGCTGCTGTGATAGAATGACGGCAGTCTCACTTTCTGGCTGTTGTGGTGGGATGGCGGAAGTCTCACTTAATGGCTTCTGTGATGGGATGATGGCAGTGTCCCTTTCTGGCTGCTGTGATGGGATGACTGCAGTCTAAATTTCTATCTTTTGGGATTTGATGACGGCAGTCTCACTTTTAGGCTGCTGTGATGCGATGACGGCAGTCTCACTTTCTGGCTCCTGTGATGGAATAACGGTAGGCTCAATTTTTAGCTGTTGGGATGGGATGACGGCAGTCTCACTTTCTGGCTGCTGTCATGGGATGACTGCTGTCTCGCTTTCTGGCTGTTGTGATGGGATGACTGCTGTCCCACTTTCTCGGTGTTGTGATGGGTTGATGGCAATCTCACTTTCTGGCTGCTGTGATAGGATTACGGCATTCTCCCTTTTTGGCTGCTGTGATGAGATGACGGCAGTCTCCCTTTCTGTCTACTGTGGTGGGATAGCAGCAGTCTCTTTTAAAGGCTGCTCTGATGGGGTGACAGCAGTCTCACTTTCTGGCTGCTGTGATCGAATTACGGCGGTCTCACTTTCTGGCTGCTGTGATGGGATGACGGCAGTCTCATTTTCTAGCTGCTGTGATGGGATTACAGCAGTCTCACTTTTTGGCTGCTGTGATTGGATGACGTCAGTCTCACTTTCTGGCTGCTGTGTTGGGATGACGGCAGTCTCACTTAATGGCTTCTGTGATGGGATGACGGCAGTCTCACTTAATGGCTTCTGTGATGGGATGACGGCAGTCTCACTTTCTGTCTACTGTGATGAGATGACGGTAGTGTCACTTTCTGGCTGCTGTGCTGGCATGACGGCAGTTTCACTTTCCATCTGCTGTGATGGGATGATGGAAGTCTCATTTCGATTCTGCTGTGATGCGATCATGGCAGTCTGACTTCCTGGCTGCTTTGATGGGATGACGGTAGTCTCACTTTCTGGCTACTGTGATAGGATGATGGCAGTCTCACCTTCTGGCTGCTGTGATGGAAAGACAACAGTCTTATTTTCTGGCTGATGTGATGGGATGACTGCAGTCTCACTTTCTGGCTGCTGTAATGGAATGACAACAGTCTCACTTTCTAGCTGCTGTGATGGGATGACGACAGTCTCATTTTCTGGCTGATGTGATGGGATGATGGCAAACTCACTTTCTGGCTGCTGTGATGGGATGACGTAAGTTACACTTTCTGGCTGCTGTGTTGGGATGGTGGCAGTCTCACTAAATGGCTTCTGTGATGGGATGACGGCAGTCTCACTTTCTGTCTACTGTGATGGGATGACGGTAGTGTCACTTTCTGGCTGCTGTGATGGGATGACGGCAGTTTCACTTTCCATCTGCTGTGACGGGATGATGGAAGTCTCACTTCGATTCTGCTGTGATGGGATCATGGCAGTCTCACTTCCTGGCTGCTTTGATGGGATGACGGTAGTCTCACTTTCTGCCTGCTGTGATAGGATGATGGCAGTCTCACCTTCTGGCTGCTGTGATGGAATGACAACAGTCTTATTTTCTGGCTGATGTGATGGGATGACTGCAGTCTCACTTTCTGGCTGCTGTAATGGAATGACGACAGTCTCACTTTCTGACTGCTGTGATGGGATGACGACAGTCTCATTTTCTGGCTGATGTGATGGGATGATGGTAAACTCACTTTCTGGCTGCTGTGATGGGATGACGTAAGTAACACTTTATGGCTGCTGTGATGGAATGTTGCCAGTCTCACTTTCTGGCTGCTGTGATTGAATGACAACAGTCTAGATTTCTGGCTGCTGTGATGGAATGACGACAGTCTAGATTTCTGGCTGATTTGATGGGATGAAGGCAGTCTCACTTTCTGGCTGCTGTGATGGGCTGATGGCAGTTTCACTTTCTGTGTGCTGTGATGGGATGATGGCTGTCTCACTTTCTGGCTGCTGTGATGGGATGACGGCAGTATCACTTTCTGGCTGCTGTGATGGAATGACGACTGTCTCATTTTTGTGGCTGCTGTGATGGGATGACGGCAGTCTCATTTTCTGGCTGACGTGAAGGGATTACTGCAGTCTCACTTTCTGACTGCTGTGATGGAATGTCGACAGTCTCAATTTCTGGCTGTTGTGGTGGACTGACTGCAGTCTCACTTTCTGGCTGCTGTGATGGAATGTCAACAGTCTCAATTTCTGGCTGTTGTGGTGGACTGAAGAAAGTCTTCCTTTCTGGCTGCTGTGATGGAATGACGGCAGTCTCATTTTCTGGCTGCTGTGATGGAATGACGACAGTCTCACTTTCTGGCTGCTGTGATAGAATGACGACAGTCTCATTTTCTGGCTGATGTGATGTGACGATGGCACTCTCACTTTCTGGCTGCTGTGATGGGATGACAGCAGTCTCATTTTCTGGCTGCTGTGATGGGATGATGGCAGTCTCATTTTCTGGTTGATGTGATGGAATGACGGCATTTTCACTATCTGGCTGCTGTGATGGGTTGACTGCAGTCTCCTTTTCTGACTGCTGTGATGGGATCACGGCAGTCTCATTTTATGGCTGTTGTGATGGGATGACTGCTATCTCACTTTCTGGCTGTTGTGATGGGATGACTGCTGTCTCACTTCCTGGCTGTTGTGATGAGGTCATGGCAGTCTCACTTTCTGGCTGCTGTGGTGGGATGGCGGAAGTCTCACTTAATGGCTTCTTTGATGGGATGACGGCAGCGTCACTTTCTGGCTGCTGTGATGGGATGACTACAGTATAAATTTCTGGCTGTTGGGATGGGATGATGGCAGTCTCACTTTCTGGCTGCTGTGATGGGATGACGGCAGTCTCACTTTCTGGCTGCTGTGATGGGATAACAGTAGTCTCAATTCCAAGCTGTTGGGATGGGATGACGGCAGTCTCACTTTCTGGCTAATGTGATGGGATGACTGCTGTCTCACTTTCTGGCTGCTGTGATGGGATGACGGCAGTTTTTCTTTCAGGCTGCTGTGATGGGATGATGGCAGTCTCACTCCCTGGCTGCTGTGATGGGATTATGGCATTCTCACTTTCTGGCTGCTGTGAAGGGATGACTGCAGTCTCACTTTCTGGCTTCTGTGATGGGATGACGGCAGTCTCACTTTCTGGCTGCTGTAATGGAATGACGACAGTCTCACTTTCTGACTGCTGTGATGGGATGACGACAGTCTCATTTTCTGGCTGATGTGATGGGATGATGGTAAACTCACTTTCTGGCTGCTGTGATGGGATGACGTAAGTAACACTTTATGGCTGCTGTGATGGAATGTTGCCAGTCTCACTTTCTGGCTGCTGTGATTGAATGACAACAGTCTAGATTTCTGGCTGCTGTGATGGAATGACGACAGTCTAGATTTCTGGCTGATTTGATGGGATGAAGGCAGTCTCACTTTCTGGCTGCTGTGATGGGCTGATGGCAGTTTCACTTTCTGTGTGCTGTGATGGGATGATGGCTGTCTCACTTTCTGGCTGCTGTGATGGGATGACGGCAGTATCACTTTCTGGCTGCTGTGATGGAATGACGACTGTCTCATTTTTGTGGCTGCTGTGATGGGATGACGGCAGTCTCATTTTCTGGCTGACGTGAAGGGATTACTGCAGTCTCACTTTCTGACTGCTGTGATGGAATGTCGACAGTCTCAATTTCTGGCTGTTGTGGTGGACTGACTGCAGTCTCACTTTCTGGCTGCTGTGATGGAATGTCAACAGTCTCAATTTCTGGCTGTTGTGGTGGACTGAAGAAAGTCTTCCTTTCTGGCTGCTGTGATGGAATGACGGCAGTCTCATTTTCTGGCTGCTGTGATGGAATGACGACAGTCTCACTTTCTGGCTGCTGTGATAGAATGACGACAGTCTCATTTTCTGGCTGATGTGATGTGACGATGGCACTCTCACTTTCTGGCTGCTGTGATGGGATGACAGCAGTCTCATTTTCTGGCTGCTGTGATGGGATGATGGCAGTCTCATTTTCTGGTTGATGTGATGGAATGACGGCATTTTCACTATCTGGCTGCTGTGATGGGTTGACTGCAGTCTCCTTTTCTGACTGCTGTGATGGGATCACGGCAGTCTCATTTTATGGCTGTTGTGATGGGATGACTGCTATCTCACTTTCTGGCTGTTGTGATGGGATGACTGCTGTCTCACTTCCTGGCTGTTGTGATGAGGTCATGGCAGTCTCACTTTCTGGCTGCTGTGGTGGGATGGCGGAAGTCTCACTTAATGGCTTCTTTGATGGGATGACGGCAGCGTCACTTTCTGGCTGCTGTGATGGGATGACTACAGTATAAATTTCTGGCTGTTGGGATGGGATGATGGCAGTCTCACTTTCTGGCTGCTGTGATGGGATGACGGCAGTCTCACTTTCTGGCTGCTGTGATGGGATAACAGTAGTCTCAATTCCAAGCTGTTGGGATGGGATGACGGCAGTCTCACTTTCTGGCTAATGTGATGGGATGACTGCTGTCTCACTTTCTGGCTGCTGTGATGGGATGACGGCAGTTTTTCTTTCAGGCTGCTGTGATGGGATGATGGCAGTCTCACTCCCTGGCTGCTGTGATGGGATTATGGCATTCTCACTTTCTGGCTGCTGTGAAGGGATGACTGCAGTCTCACTTTCTGGCTTCTGTGATGGAATGACGACAGTCTAATTTTCTAGCTGATGTGATGATGGCTGTCTTACTTTCTGGCTGCTGTGATGGGATAATGGCTGTCTCATTTTCTGGCTGCTGTGATGGGATGATGGCAGTCTAACTTTCTGGCTGCCGTGATGGGATGACGGCAGTCTCACTTTCTGGCTACTGTGATGGGATAACGGTAGTCTCAATTTCAAGCTGTTGGGATGGGATGACGGCAGTCTCAATTTCAAGCTGTTGGGATGGGATGACGGCAGTCTCACTCCCTGGCTGCTGTGATGGGATTATGGCATTCTCACTTTTTGACTGTTGTGATGAGATGACGGCAGTCTCACTTTCGTTTCACTGTGGTGGGATGGCAGCACTCTCTTTTAATGGCTGCTCTGATGGGGTGACAGCAGTCTCACTTTCTGTCTGCTGTGATGGGATGACGGCAGTCTCATTTTCTGCTGCTGTGATGGGAATACGGCAGTCTCACTTTCTATCTGCTGTGATTGGATGACGTTAGTCTCATTTTCTGGCTGCTGTGTTGGGATGGCGGCAGTCTCACTTAATGGCTTCTTTGATGGGATGACGGCAGTCTCACTTTCTGTCTACTGTGATGGGATGACGGCAGTGTCACTTTCTGGCTGCCGTGATGGGATGACGGCAGTCTCACTTTCCGTCTGCTGTGATGGGATGATGGCAGTCTCACTTCGAGGCTGCTGTGATGGGATGATGTTAGTCTCACTTCTTGGCTGCTGTGATGGGATGACGGTAGTCTCACTTTCTGGCTGCTGTGATAGGATGACGACAGTCTAATTTTCTAGCTGATGTGATGGGATGATGGCTGTCTCACTTTCTGTCTGCTGTGATGGGATGATGGCTGTCTCACTTTCTGGCTACTGTGATGGTAAGACTGGAGTCTCACTTTCTGGCTGCTGAGATGGGATGATGGCAGTCTCACTTTCTGGCTGCTGTGATGGGATGAATGCAGTCTCACTTTCTGGCTTCTGTGATAGGATTACAACAGTCTCATTTTCTGGCTGATGTGATGGGATGATGGCAAACTCACTTTCTGGCTGCTGTGATGGGATGACGTAAGTAACACTTTCTGGCTGCTGTGTTGGGATGGCGGCAGTCTCACTTAATGGCTTCTGTGATGGGATGACGGCAGTCTCACTTTCTGTCAACTGTGATGGGATGACGGTAGTGTCACTTTCTGGCTGCTGTGATGGGATGACGGCAGTTTCACTTTCCATCTGCTGTGATGGGATGATGGAAGTCTCACTTCGATTCTGCTGTGATGGGATCATGGCAGTCTCACTTCCTGGCTGCTTTGATGGGATGACGGTAGTCTCACTTTCTGGCTGCTGTGATAGGATGATGGCAGTCTCACCTTCTGGCTGCTGTGATGGAATGATAACAGTCTCACTTTCTGGCTGCTGTGATAGAATGACAACAGTCTTATTTTCTGGCTGATGTGATGGGATGACTGCAGTCTCACTTTCTGGCTGCTGTAATGGAATGACGACAGACTCACTTTCTGGCTGCTGTGATGGGATGACGACAGTCTCATTTTCTGGCTGATGTGATGGGATGATGGCAAACTCACTTTCTGGCTGCTATGATGGGATGACGTAAGTAACACTTTCTGGCTGCTGTGATGGAATGACGCCAGTCTCACTTTCTGGCTGCTGTGATGGAATGACGACAGTCTAGATTTCTGGCTGCTGTGATGGAATGACGACAGTCTAGATTTCTGGCTGATTTGATGCTATAAAGGCAGTCTCACTTTCTGGCTCCTGTGATGGGCTGATGGCAGTTTCACTTTCTGTCTGCTGTGATGGGATGATGGCTGTCTCACTTTCTGGCTGCTGTGATGGGATGACGGCATTATCACTTTCTGGCTGCTGTGATGGAATGACGACTGTCTCATTTTTGTGGCTGCTGTGATGGGATGACGGCAGTCTCATTTTCTGGCTGACGTGAAGAGATGACGGCAGTCTCTCTTTTTGGCTGCTGTGATGAGATGACGGCAGACTCACTTTCTGGCTGCTGTGATGAGATGACAGCAGTCTCACTTTCTGACTGCTGTGATGGGATTACTGCAGTCTCACTTTCTGGCTGCTGTGATGGAATGTCGACAGTCTCAATTTCTGGCTGTTTTGGTGGACTGACGAAAGCCTCCCTTTCTGGCTGCTGTGATGGGATGACTGCAGTCTCATTTTCTGGCTGCTGTGATGGAATGACGACAGTCTCACTTTCTGGCTGCTGTGATAGAATGACGACAGTCTCATTTTCTGGCTGATGTGATGCGACGATGGCACTCTCACTTTCTGGCTGCTGTGATGGGATGACAGCAGTCTCATTTTCTGGCTGCTGTGATGGGATGATGGCAGTCTCATTTTCTGGTTGCTGTGATGGAATGACGGCATTTTCACTATCTGGCTGCTGTGATGGGATGACTGCAGTCTCCTTTTCTAACTGCTGTGATGGGATCACGGCAGTCTCATTTTCTGGCTGTTGTGATGGGATGACTGCTATCTCACTTTCTGGCTGTTGTGAAGGGATGACTGCTGTCTAACTTCCTGGCTGTTGTGATGAGGTGATGGCAGTCTCACTTTCTGGCTGCTGTGGTGGGATGACGGAAGTCTCACTTAATGGCTTCTTTGATGGGATGACAGCAGCGTCACTTTCTGGCTGCTGTGATGGGATGACTACAGTCTAAATTTCTGGATGTTGGGATGGGATGATGGCAGTCTCACTTTCTGGCTGCTGTGATGGGATGATGGCAGTCTCACTTTCTGGCTGCTGTGATGGGATAACGGTAGTCTCAATTTCAAGCTGTTGGGATGGGATGACGGCAGTCTCACTTTCAGGCTACTGTGATGGGATGACTGCTGTCTCACTTTCTAAGTGTTGTGATGGGGTGATTGCTGTCTCACTTTCTGGCTGCTGTGATGGGATGACGGCAGTCTTTCTTTCAGGCTGCTGTGATGGGATGATGGCAGTCTCACTCCCTGGCTGCTGTGATGGGATTATGGCATTCTCACTTTCTGGCTGCTGTGATGGGATGACTGCAGTCTCACTTTCTGGCTTCTGTGATGGAATGACGACAGTCTAATTTTCTAGCTGATGTGATGGGATGATGGCTGTCTCACTTTCTGGCTGCTGTGATGGGATAATGGCTGTCTCATTTTCTGGCTACCGTGATGGGATGACGGCAGTCTCACTTTCTGGCTGCTGTGATGAGATAACGGTAGTCTCAATTTCAAACTGTTGTGATGGGGTGACTGCTGCCTCACTTTCTGGCTGCTGTGGTGGGATGACGGCAGTCTTTCTTTCAGGCTGCTGTGATGGGATGATGGCAGTCTCACTCCGTGGCTGCTGTGATTGGATTATTGCATTCTCACTTTTTGACTGTTGTGATGAGATGACGGAAGTCTCACTTTCGTTCTACTGTGGTGGGATGGCAGCAGTCTTTTTTAATGGCTGCCCTGATGGGGTGACAGCAGTCTCACTTTCTGTCTGCTGTGATCGGATGATGGCGGTCTCACTTTCTGGCTGCTGTGATGGGATGACGGCAGTCTCATTTTCTAGCTGCTGTGATGGGAATAAGGCAGTCTCGTTTTCTATCTGCTGTGATTGGATGACATTAGTCTCATTTTCTGGCTGCTGTGTTGGGATGGCGGCAGTCTCACTTAATGGCTTCTTTGATGGGATGATGGCAGTCTCCCTTTCTGTCTACTGTGATGGGATGATGGCAGTGTCACTTTCTGGCTGCCGTGATGGGATGACGGCAGTCTCACTTTCCGTGTGCTGTGATGGGATGATGGCAGTCTCACTTCGAGGCTGCTGTGATGGGATGATGTTAGTCTTACTTCTTGGCTGCTGTGATGGGATGACGGTAGTCTCACTTTCTGGCTGCTGTGATGGGTTGATGGCTGTCTCACTTTCTGTCTGCTGTGATGGGATGATGGCTGTCTCACTTTCTGGCTACTGTGATGGTAAGACTGCAGTCTCACTTTCTGGCTGCTGAGATGGGATGACGGCAGTCTCACTTTCTGGCTGCTGTGATGGGATGAATGCAGTCTCACTTTCTGGCTTCTGTGATGGGATGACGGCAGTCTCACTTTGTGACTGAAGTGATGCAATGACGACAGTCTAATTTTTGTGGCTGCTGTGATGTAATGACAAAAGTCTCGTTTTCTACCTTATGTGAGGGGATCACGGCAGTCTCACTTTTTGGCTGCTGTGATGTGATGACGGCAGTCTCACTTTCTGGCTGCTGTGATGGGATGACTGCAGTCTCACTTTCTGGCTGCTGTGATGGGATAACGGTAGTCTCAATTTCAAGCTG
Source organism: Anomaloglossus baeobatrachus (assembly GCF_048569485.1). NCBI lineage: Eukaryota > Metazoa > Chordata > Amphibia > Anura > Aromobatidae > Anomaloglossus > Anomaloglossus baeobatrachus. Next base: position 197,740 of record NW_027441934.1, on the reverse strand, counting down.
TTGTGATGGGATGACGGCAGTCTCACTTTCTGGCTTCTGTGATGGGATGACTGCTGTCTCACTTGCTAAGTGTTGTGATGGGGTGACTGCTGTCTCCCTTTCTGGCTGCTGTGATGGGATGACGGCAGTCTTTCTTTCAGGCTGCTGTGATGGGATGATGGCAGTCTCACTCCCTGGCTGCTGTGATGGGATTATGGCATTCTCACTTTTTGACTGTTGTGATGAGATGACAGCAGTCTCAATTTCGTTCTACTGTGGTGGGATGGCAGCAGTCTCTTTTAATGGCTGCTCTGATGGGGTGACAGCAGTCTCACTTTCTGTCTGCTGTGATCGGATGACGGCGGTCTCACTTTCTGGCTGCTGTGATGGGATGACGGCAGTCTCATTTGCTAGCTGCTGTGATGGGAATACGGCAGTCTCACTTTCTATCTGCTGTGATTGGATGACGTTGGTCTCATTTTCTGGCTGCTGTGTTGGGATGGCGGCAGTCTCACTTAATGGCTTCTTTGATGGGATGACGGAAGTCTCACTTTCTGTCTACTGTGATGGGATGACGGCAGTGTCACTTTCTGGCTGCCGTGATGGGATGACGGCAGTCTCACTTTCCGTCTGCTGTGATGGGATGACGGCATTCTCACTTCGAGGCTGCTGTGATAGGATGATGTTAGTCTCACTTCTTGGCTGCTGTGATGGGATGACGGTAGTCTCACTTTCTGGCTGCTGTGATGGGTTGATGGCTGTCTCACTTTCTGTCTGCTGTGATGGGATGATGGCTGTCTCACTTTCTGGCTACTGTGATGGTAAGACTGCAGTCTCACTTTCTGGCTGCTGAGATGGGATGACGGCAGTCTCACTTTCTGGCTGCTGTGATGGGATGAATGCAGTCTCACTTTCTGGCTTCTGTGATGGGATGACGGCAGTCTCACTTTCTGACTGAAGTGATGCAATGACGACAGTCTAATTTTTGTGGCTGCTGTGATGTAATGACAAAAGTCTCGTTTTCTACCTTATGTGAGGGGATCACGGCAGTCTCACTTTTTGGCTGCTGTGATGTGATGACGGCAGTCTCACTTTCTGGCTGCTGTGATGGAATAACGGCAGTCTCACTTTCTGGCTGCTGTGATGCAATGACGACAGTCTCATTTTTGTGGTTGCTGTAATGGAATGACGACAGTCTCATTTTCTGCCTGATGTGAGGGGATGGCGGCAGTCTCACTTTCTGGCAGCTGTGATGGGATGACGGCAGTCTCACTTTCTGGCTGCTGTGATGGGATGAAGACAGTCTCACTTTCTGGCTGCTGTGATGGGATGATGGCAGTCTCACTTTCTGGCTGCTGTGATGGGATAACGGTAGTCTCAATTTCAAGCTGTTGGGATGGGATGACGGCAGTCTCACTTTCTGGCTACTGTGATGGGATGACTGCTGTCTCACTTTTTAAGTGTTGTGATGGGATGACTGCTGTCTCACTTTCTGGCTGCTGTGATGGGATGACGGCAGTCTTTCTTTCAGGCTGCTGTGATGGGATGATGGCAGTCTCACTCCCTGGCTGCTGTGATGGGATTATGGCATTCTCACTTTCTGGCTGCTGTGATGGAATGACGACAGTCTAATTTTCTAGCTGATGTGATGGGATGATGGCTGTATCACTTTCTGGCTGCTGTGATGGGATAATGGCTGTCTCATTTTCTGGCTGCTGTGATGGGATGATGGCAGTCTAACTTTCTGGCTGCCGTGATGGGATGACGGCAGTCTCACTTTCTGGCTGCTGTGATGGGATAACGGTAGGCTCAATTTCAAGCTGTTGGGATGGGATGATGGCAGTCTCACTTCGAGTCTACTGTGATGGGATGACTGCTGTCTCACTTTCTAAGTGTTGTGATGGGGTGACTGCTGTCTCACTTTCTGGCTGCTGTGATGGGATGACGGCAGTCTTTCTTTCAGGCTGCTGTAATGGGATGATGGCAGTCTCACTCCCTGGCTGCTGTGATGGGATTATTGCATTCTCACTTTTTGACTGTTGTGATGAGATGACGGCAGTCTCACTTTCGTTCTACTGTGGTGGTATGGCAGCAGTCTTTTCTAATGGCTGCTCTGATGGCGTGACAGCAGTCTCACTTTCTGTATGCTGTGATCGGATGACGGCGTTCTCACTTTCTGGCTGCTGTGATGGGATGACGGCAGTCTCACTTTCTATCTGCTGTGATTGGATGACGTTAGTCTCATTTTCTAGCTGCTGTGATGGGAACACGGCAGTCTCACTTTCTATCTGCTGTGATTGGATGACGTTAGTCTCATTTTCTGGCTGCTGTGTTGGGATAACGGCAGTCTCATTTAATGGCTTCTTTGATGGGATGAAGGCAGTCTCACTTTCTTTCTACTGTGATGGGATAAGGCAGTGTCACTTTCTGGCTGCCGTGATGGGATGACGGCAGTCTCACTTTCCGTCTGCTGTGATGGGATGATGGCAGTCTCACTTCGAGCTGCTGTGATGGGATGACGGTAATCTCACTTTCTGGCTGCTGTGATAGGATGACTGCAGTCTCACTTTCTGGCTGCTGTGATGGAATGACGACAGTCTAATTTTCTAGCTGATGTGATGGGATGATGGCTGTCTCACTTTTTGTATGCTGTGATGGGATGATGGCTGTCTCACTTTCTTGCTACTGTGATAAGAAGACTGCAGTCTCACTTTCTGGCTGCTAAGATGGGATGACGGCAGTCTCACTTTCTGACTTAAGTGGTGCAATGAAGACAGTCTAATTTTTGTGGCTGCTGTGATGGAATGAAGACAGTCTCGTTTTCTACCTTATGTGAGGGGATCACGGCAGTCTCACTTTTTGGCTGCTGTGATGGGATGACGGCAGTCTCACTTTCTGGCTGCTGTAATGGGATGAAGACAGTCTCACTTTCTGGCTGCTGTGATGGAATGACTGCAGTCTCACTTTCTGTTTGCTGTGATGGGATGACGGCATTTTCTCTTTCTGGCTGCTGTGATGGGATGAATGCAGTCTCACTTTCTGGCTGCTGTGATGGGATGACCGCAGTCTCACTTTCTGGCTGCTGTGATGGGATAATGGCAGTCTCACCTTCTGGCTGCTGTGATGGGATGACGACAGTCTCATTTTATGGCTGATGTGATGGGATGACAGCAGTCTCACTTTCTGGCTGCTGAGACGGGATGACGACAGTCTCACTTTCTGGCTGCTCTGATGGGATGATGGCAGTCTCACTTTCTGGCTGCTGTGATGGGATGACGACAGTCTCATTTTCTGGCTGATGTGATGAGATGACAGCAGTCTCACTTTCTGGCTGCTGTGACGGGATGACAGCAGTCTCACTTTCCGGCTGCTGTGATGGGATGACAGCAGACTCCCTTTCTGGCTGCTGTGATGGGATGACGGCAGACTCACTTTCTGGTTGCTGTAATGGGCTAACGGCAGTCTCACTTTCTGGCTGCTGTGATGGGATGATTGCTGTCTAACTTTCTAGCTGCTGTGATGGGATGACTGCAGTCTCACATTTTGGCTGATTTGATGGTATGATGGGAGTCTCACTTTCTAGCTAATGTGATGGGATGACGGCAGTCACACTTTCTGGCTACTGTGATGGGATCACGGCAGTCTCACTTTCTGGCTGCTGTGATGAAATGACGACAGTCTCATTTTTGTGGATGCTGTAATGAAATGACAACAGTCTCATTTTCTGCCTGATGTGAGGGGTTGACGGCAGTCTCACAATTTGGCTGCTGTGATGGGATGATGGCATTTTCTTTTTCTGGCTGCTGTGATGGGATGAATGCAGTCTCACTTTCTGGCTGCTGTGATGGGATGACGGCAGTCTCACTTTCTGGCTGCTCTGATGCAATGACAACAGTCTCATTTTTGTGGTTGCTGTAATGGAATAACGACAGTCTCATTTTCTGCCTGATGTGAGGGGATGGCGGCAGTCTCACTTTCTGGCAGCTGTGATGAGATGACGGCAGTCTCCCTTTCTGGCTGCTGTGATGGGATGAAGACAGTCTCACTTTCTGGCTGCTGTGATGGGATGACTGCAGTCTCACTTTCTGTTTGCTGTGATGGGATGACGGCATTTTCTCTTTCTGGCTGCTGTGATGGGATGAATGCAGTCTCACTTTCTGGCTGCTGTGATGGGATGACGGCAGTCTCACTTTCTGGCTGCTGTGATGCAATGACGACAGTCTCATTTTTGTGGCTGCTGTGATGGAATGACGACAGTCTCGTTTTCTACCTCATGTGAGGGTATCACGGCAGTCTTAGTTTTTGGCTGCTGTGATGTGATGATGGCAGTCTTACTTTCTGGCTGCTGTGATGGGATGACAGCAGTCTCACTTTCTGGCTGCTGTGATGGGATGACAGCAGTCTCACTTTCCGGCTGCTGTGATGGGATGATGGCAGTCTCACTTTCTGGCTGCTGTGATGGGATGACGACAGTCTCATTTTATGGCTGATATGATGGGATGACAGCAGTCTCACTTTCTGGCTGCTGTGATGGGATGACGACAGTCTCACTTTCTGGCTGCTGTGATGGGCAGCATGGGGGATGGAGCACGATGGGGAGTGCGCAGCATGGGGGATGGAGCACGATGGGGAGTGCGCAGCATGGGGGATGGAGCACGTTTGGGAGTGCGCAGCATGGAGGATGGAGCACGATGGGGAATGCGCAGCATGGGGGATGGAGCATGATGGGGGGTGCGCAGCATGGGGGATGGAGCACGATGGGGGGTGCGCAGCATGGGGGATGGAGCATTTTTGGGAGTGCGCAGCTTGGGGGATAGAGCACGATGGGGAGTGCGCAGCATGGGGGATGGAGCACGATGGGGAGTGCGCAGCATGGGGGATGGAGCACGTTTGGGAGTGCGCAGCATGGGGGATGGAGCACGATGGGGAATGCGCAGCATGGGGGATGGAGCACGATGGGGAGTACACAGCATGGGGGATGGAGCACGATGGGGAGTACGCAGCATGGGGGATGGAGCACAATGGGGAGTGGGGATGGAGCACGATGGGGGGTGCGCAGCATGGGGTATGGAGCACGATGGGGGGTGCGCAGCATGGGGGATGGAGCAGGATGGGGGGTGCACACCTCCCCCCAAAACACACACACACTGCCACACACGCACTGCACAACACACCACACACACACTGGGAACCACAAACACTGCCCTACACAGACACCCACACACACAGACAATGCCGCACACACACAACACCCAACACACAAACACCGCAGCACACACAAATATATGCACATACCGCACAACACACACATTGCACAAAACATACCTCCCCCCAAAACACACACACCCCACACACACACAAACTGCGCAACACACATACACAACGATACAGACACACAGCGCTCCACAAATAACGACACACAACGCAACACCCAAACAAAACCGCTCTCACCCCCTGCCACACCCAGACAACACCCAGAACATGTACAGCCCCTACACAAACACTTGGTAACTACACACAACAACATCTATATATATTTATAACAAAAATCATACATTAACTACACAATACGTAAATTCTAGAATACCCGATGCGTAGAATCGGGCCACCTTCTAGTATATATATATATAATTGCCTTATTCTGTCTGTCTGTCTTGCTCCAAAATTGTGTCACCGTGACAGTGTCACCGTGACAGTGTCGTTAGCGTGACAACTGTCGGATTGGCCGCTGGGCTCGGCCTGGCCCCACCCCCCGCATGGATTAGCCACTCGCCCCGGCCCTCCGCACGCATTGCCCGCTCCAGCGTACACTGGCTCCCGGTACACATGTGCAGGGAGCCGGCATACGCTGATGCCTCGCCCGCTCGCTCCCGCCACACGTTGGCACACTCGGCCCCGCCCCCGGCGGACATAACCTTGCGATGCTGGGATCGTGACGGAGCCGGTGTACGCTGGTAACCATGATACACATCGCGTAACTATAGGAAGTGCTTCCCTTAGTTACCCGATGTGTATCATGGTTACCAGTGAACACCGGCTCCCTATACACATGTGCAGGGAGCCGGCATACGCTGCGGTCAAAAATGAAGTGTCATGCAGCGGTGAAAGAGTTAAAGACACTGCAAGACACTTCATTATAGGCAGCGGGCACCCCCAAAAGAGAGAAGACAGAAGAAAGAAGACCCCGCAGTCATACTCACCAGACGCCGACCGGGAGCAGGTGAGCGCATCAAGGTCCTTCAGCGGTGGAACACACACACACACACACACACACACACACATCCACACACACACATCAGATCACACTCACATCAGATCACACTCACTCACTCTCACACACACATCAGATCGCATCCACACACTCACAACATCCAGTGATATCGCTTACTACTTGGCGGCGATACTGTTCGTGCAGTGACCTTCCAGGACCTGCCGGAGGATCCCATGGCCAGAAGCATGTGGTATCTCCAGATGTTGTGAGTGTGTGTGAGCGTGTATGTGCGACATCGTCAGTGTGTGTATGCGATCGGATGTGTGCGTGTATGCGATCGGATGTGTGCGTGTATGCGATCGGATGTGTGCGTGTATGCGATCGGATGTGTGCGTGTGTTCTGATGTGTAAGTTACGCGATCGGATCTGTGAGTGTCGGCAGAAGGCAGAGGAGCACGGCGTGCAGCACAGCTGCTGGGACCGCCCACCGGAGGACACGGAGAAGTGGGGTGTGAGTGTATGCGATCAGATGTGTGCGTGTATACTGTCTGATGTGTGACTGTGGAGCAAGATGGGGAGCACGCAGCATAGGGGATGGAGCACGATGGAGGGTGCGCAGCATGGGGGATGGAGCACGATGGGGGGTGCGCAGCATGGGGGATGGAGCACGATGGGGGGGTGCGCAGCATGGTGGATGGAGCACGATGGGGAGTGCGCAGCATGGGGGATGGAGCACGATGGGAGTGCGCAGCATGGGGGATGGAGCACGATGGGGGGTGCGCAGCATGGGGGATGGAGCACGATGGGGGGTGCGCAGCATGGGGGATGGAGCACGATGGGGGGTGCGCAGCATGGGGGATGGAGCACGATGGGGGGTGCGCAGCATGGGGGATGGAGCACGATGGGGGTGCACACCTCCCCCCAAAACACACACACAGCGCCACACGCTCACCGCACAACACACCACACACACACTGGGAACCACAAACACCGCCCTACACAGACACCCACACACAGACAACGCCGCACACACACAACACCCAACACACAAACATCGCGGCATACACAAATATACGCACATACCGCGCAACACACACACTGCACAAAACATACCTCCCCCAAAACACACACGCACTCCACACCCACACAAACCGCGCAACACACACAGCACCACACACAGACAACACTGCAGACACATAGCGCTCCACAAACAACGCAACACACACAACGCAACACACATACAACACCGCTCTCACATACCCCCCTACCCAGACAACACCCAGAACATTTACAGTGCCCTACACAAACACTGGCAACTACACACAACAACATCTATATATATATATATATATATATATATATATATATATATAACAAAAATCATACATTAACTACACAATAAATTCTAGAATACCTGATGCGTTAGAATCGGGTCACCTTCTAGTGTAACCATAAGCATCCCCGACTGTTATCAGGATATAAGGCGTGGATAACACGTGGAAACACAATCTATATATTTTTCTTTTTTTTGTTTGTTTAGTTTGTTATATTTGTGGCATCCCTGAGGGGCTGTCTCTTGTGTGGCGTGGTCTATGCCTTATATCCTGATAGCAGTCGGGGGGTGCTTATTGTTACATTGGCCTCGGTATTAGCTCTCTTCTATACTTTTATTAAAAGTTATGTTTTAGCCTCTTATTTGCTTTTTGATATCCACTTTATATAATGCGAGACATTCATACACTGCAAGCGACTCCCAGTGGGCCAAGCGCCGAGCACTGAGCACCGAGTATATCCGAGCACAGAGCACAGCGCTGCTCCCCCCAGTGGTCACATTGATAAGGCACCCAAACTCCAAAAACTAATTTTTTTTTTGTGAAGTCCGGGTTCACTACAAACACCGAACAATAATGTTCAGGACCTGTCATGTCTACCCCTGACCCCACACATAAACTTCCCCTCATCCAGAGCCCTGCATACACTGAGGAGCTGATCATGTGACCCTGACTCCTCCCCTCCATGTGACATCATCACAGGTCCTGTAAGCACAGAGCAGCCATATATCTAGTGTGCGGCTCTGCAGGTGGAGGTAGGTGCAGGGTATTATATATCTAGTGTGCGGCTCTGCAGGTGGAGGTAGGTGCAGGGTATTATATATCTAGTGTGCGGCTCTGCAGGTGGAGGTAGGTGCAGGGTATTATATATCTAGTGTGTGGCTCTGCAGGTGGAGGTAGGTGCAGGGTATTATATATCTAGTGTGCGGCTCTGCAGGTGGAGGTAGGTGCAGGGTATTATATATCTAGTGTGCGGCTCTGCAGGTGGAGGTAGGTGCAGGGTATTATATATCTAGTGTGCGGCTCTGCAGGTGGAGGTAGGTGCAGGGTATTATATATCTAGTGTGCGGCTCTGCAGGTGGAGGTAGGTGCAGGGTATTATATATCTAGTGTGCGGCTCTGCAGGTGGAGGTAGGTGCAGGGTATTATATATCTAGTGTGCGGCTCTGCAGGTGGAGGTAGGTGCAGGGTATTATATATCTAGTGTGCGGCTCTGCAGGTGGAGGTAGGTGCAGGGTATTATATATCTAGTGTGCGGCTCTGCAGGTGGAGGTAGGTGCAGGGTATTATATATCTAGTGTGCGGCTCTGCAGGTGGAGGTAGGTGCAGGGTATTATATATCTAGTGTGCTGCTCTGCAGGAGGAGGTAGGTGCAGGGTATTATATATCTAGTGTGCGGCTCTGCAGGTGGAGGTAGGTGCAGGGTATTATATATCTAGTGTGCGGCTCTGCAGGTGGAGGTAGGTGCAGGGTATTATATATCTAGTGTGCGGCTCTGCAGGTGGAGGTAGGTGCAGGGTATTATATATCTAGTGTGCGGCTCTGCAGGTGGAGGTAGGTGCAGGGTATTATATATCTAGTGTGCGGCTCTGCAGGTGGAGGTAGGTGCAGGGTATTATATATCTAGTGTGCGGCTCTGCAGGTGGAGGTAGGTGCAGGGTATTATATATCTAGTGTGCGGCTCTGCAGGTGGAGGTAGGTGCAGGGTATTATATATCTAGTGTGCGGCTCTGCAGGTGGAGGTAGGTGCAGGGTATTATATATCTAGTGTGCGGCTCTGCAGGTGGAGGTAGGTGCAGGGTATTATATATCTAGTGTGCGGCTCTGCAGGTGGAGGTAGGTGCAGGGTATTATATATCTAGTGTGCGGCTCTGCAGGTGGAGGTAGGTGCAGGGTATTATATATCTAGTGTGCGGCTCTGCAGGTGGAGGTAGGTGCAGGGTATTATATATCTAGTGTGCGGCTCTGCAGGTGGAGGTAGGTGCAGGGTATTATATATCTAGTGTGCGGCTCTGCAGGTGGAGGTAGGTGCAGGGTATTATATATCTAGTGTGCGGCTCTGCAGGTGGAGGTAGGTGCAGGGTATTATATATCTAGTGTGCGGCTCTGCAGGTGGAGGTAGGTGCAGGGTATTATATATCTAGTGTGCGGCTCTGCAGGTGGAGGTAGGTGCAGGTTATTATATATCTAGTGTGCGGCTCTGCAGGTGGAGGTAGGTGCAGGGTATTATATATCTAGTGTGCGGCTCTGCAGGTGGAGGTAGGTGCAGGTTATTATATATCTAGTGTGCGGCTCTGCAGGTGGAGGTAGGTGCAGGGTATTATATATCTAGTGTGCGGCTCTGCAGGTGGAGGTAGGTGCAGGTTATTATATATCTAGTGTGCGGCTCTGCAGGTGGAGGTAGGTGCAGGTTATTATATATCTGTGTGCGGCTCTGCAGGTGGAGGTAGGTGCAGGTTATTATATATCTGTGTGCGGCTCTGCAGGTGGAGGTAGGTGCAGGGTATTATATATCTAGTGTGCGGCTCTGCAGGTGGAGGTAGGTGCAGGGTATTATATATCTAGTGTGCGGCTCTGCAGGAGGAGGTAGGTGCAGGGTATTATATATCTAGTGTGCGGCTCTGCAGGAGGAGGTAGGTGCAGGGTATTATATATCTAGTGTGCGGCTCTGCAGGTGGAGGTAGGTGCAGGGTATTATATATCTGTGTGCGGCTCTGCAGGTGGAGGTAGGTGCAGGGTATTATATATCTAGTGTGCGGCTCTGCAGGTGGAGGTAGGTGCAGGGTATTATATATCTAGTGTGCAGCTCTGCAGGTGGAGGTAGGTGCAGGGTATTATATATCTAGTGTGCGGCTCTGCAGGTGGAGGTAGGTGCAGGGTATTATATATCTAGTGTGCGGCTCTGCAGGTGGAGGTAGGTGCAGGGTATTATATATCTAGTGTGCGGCTCTGCAGGTGGAGGTAGGTGCAGGGTATTATATATCTAGTGTGCGGCTCTGCAGGTGGAGGTAGGTGCAGGTTATTATATATCTAGTGTGCGGCTCTGCAGGTGGAGGTAGGTGCAGGGTATTATATATCTAGTGTGAGGCTCTGCAGGTGGAGGTAGGTGCAGGTTATTATATATCTAGTGTGCGGCTCTGCAGGTGGAGGTAGGTGCAGGGTATTATATATCTAGTGTGCGGCTCTGCAGGTGGAGGTAGGTGCAGGTTATTGTATATCTAGTGTGCGGCTCTGCAGGTGGAGGTAGGTGCAGGGTATTATATATCTAGTGTGCGGCTCTGCAGGTGGAGGTAGGTGCAGGGTATTATATATCTAGTGTGCGGCTCTGCAGGTGGAGGTAGGTGCAGGGTATTGTATATCTAGTGTGCGGCTCTGCAGGTGGAGGTAGGTGCAGGGTATTGTATATCTAGTGTGCGGCTCTGCAGGTGGAGGTAGGTGCAGGTTATTGTATATCTAGTGTGCGGCTCTGCAGGTGGAGGTAGGTGCAGGGTATTATATATCTAGTGTGCGGCTCTGCAGGTGGAGGTAGGTGCAGGTTATTATATATCAAGTGTGCGGCTCTGCAGGTGGAGGTAGGTGCAGGGTATTATATATCAAGTGTGCGGCTCTGCAGGTGGAGGTAGGTGCAGGGTATTATATATCTAGTGTGCGGCTCTGCAGGTGGAGGTAGGTGCAGGGTATTATATATCAAGTGTGCGGCTCTGCAGGTGGAGGTAGGTGCAGGGTATTATATATCTAGTGTGCGGCTCTGCAGGTGGAGGTAGGTGCAGGGTATTATATATCTAGTGTGCGGCTCTGCAGGTGGAGGTAGGTGCAGGGTATTGTATATCTAGTGTGAGGCTCTGCAGGTGGAGGTAGGTGCAGGTTATTGTATATCTAGTGTGCGGCTCTGCAGGTGGAGGTAGGTGCAGGGTATTATATATCTAGTGTGCGGCTCTGCAGGTGGAGGTAGGTGCAGGGTATTGTATATCTAGTGTGCGGCTCTGCAGGTGGAGGTAGGTGCAGGGTATTGTATATCTAGTGTGCGGCTCTGCAGGTGGAGGTAGGTGCAGGTTATTATATATCTAGTGTGCGGCTCTGCAGGTGGAGGTAGGTGCAGGGTATTATATATCTAGTGTGCGGCTCTGCAGGTGGAGGTAGGTGCAGGTTATTATATATCAAGTGTGCGGCTCTGCAGGTGGAGGTAGGTGCAGGGTATTATATATCTAGTGTGCGGCTCTGCAGGTGGAGGTAGGTGCAGGGTATTATATATCTAGTGTGCGGCTCTGCAGGAGGAGGTAGGTGCAGGGTATTATATATCTAGTGTGCGGCTCTGCAGGTGGAGGTAGGTGCAGGGTATTATATATCTAGTGTGCGGCTCTGCAGGTGGAGGTAGGTGCAGGGTATTATATATCTAGTGTGCGGCTCTGCAGGAGGAGGTAGGTGCAGGGTATTATATATCTAGTGTGCGGCTCTGCAGGTGGAGGTAGGTGCAGGGTATTATATATCTAGTGTGCGGCTCTGCAGGTGGAGGTAGGTGCAGGGTATTATATATCTAGTGTGCGGCTCTGCAGGAGGAGGTAGGTGCAGGGTATTATATATCTAGTGTGCGGCTCTGCAGGTGGAGGTAGGTGCAGGGTATTATATATCTAGTGTGCGGCTCTGCAGGTGGAGGTAGGTGCAGGGTATTATATATCTAGTGTGCGGCTCTGCAGGTGGAGGTAGGTGCAGGGTATTATATATCTAGTGTGCGGCTCTGCAGGTGGAGGTAGGTGCAGGGTATTATATATCTAGTGTGCGGCTCTGCAGGTGGAGGTAGGTGCAGGGTATTATATATCTAGTGTGCGGCTCTGCAGGTGGAGGTAGGTGCAGGGTATTATATATCTAGTGTGCGGCTCTGCAGGAGGAGGTAGGTGCAGGGTATTATATATCTAGTGTGCGGCTCTGCAGGTGGAAGTAGGTGCAGGGTATTATATATCTAGTGTGCGGCTCTGCAGGTGGAGGTAGGTGCAGGGTATTATATATCTAGTGTGCGGCTCTGCAGGTGGAGGTAGGTGCAGGGTATTATATATCTAGTGTGCGGCTCTGCAGGAGGAGGTAGGTGCAGGGTATTATATATCTAGTGTGCGGCTCTGCAGGTGGAGGTAGGTGCAGGGTATTATATATCTAGTGTGCGGCTCTGCAGGTGGAGGTAGGTGCAGGGTATTATATATCTAGTGTGCGGCTCTGCAGGTGGAGGTAGGTGCAGGGTATTATATATCTAGTGTGCGGCTCTGCAGGTGGAGGTAGGTGCAGGGTATTATATATCTAGTGTGCGGCTCTGCAGGTGGAGGTAGGTGCAGGGTATTATATATCTAGTGTGCGGCTCTGCAGGTGGAGGTAGGTGCAGGGTATTATATATCTAGTGTGCGGCTCTGCAGGTGGAGGTAGGTGCAGGGTATTATATATCTGGTGTGCGGCTCTGCAGGTGGAGGTAGGTGCAGGGTATTATATATCTGTGTGCGGCTCTGCAGGTGGAGGTAGGTGCAGGGTATTATATATCTAGTGTGCGGCTCTGCAGGTGGAGGTAGGTGCAGGGTATTATATATCTGTGTGCGGCTCTGCAGGTGGAGGTGTGTGGAGATTCCCCACTACTGGGGCAGGGGGCATTAACCCCTTCAGCTCTGAGACTTTCTTGGAGTTTTTCTCTCGCTGATTTCTATGAATTGTGAGGTTTTTGTTCCTTTTCCTCTGATACATACAGACGCCCCAACTATGAGAGGCCGGAAGTGAGGAAACCCGTCTGCCCTCAGTCCTCGGCCCCTTTTTGCCCTCAGTCCTCGGCCCCTTTCTGCCCTCAGTCCTCGGCCCCTTTCTGCCCTCAGTCCTCGGCCCCTTTCTGCCCTCGGTCCTCGGCCCCTTTCTGCCCTCGGTCCTCGGCCCCTTTCTGCCCTCAGTCCTCGGCCCCTTTTTACCCTCAGTCCTCAGCCCCTTTCTGCCCTCAGTCCTCGGCCCCTTTCTACCCTCGGTCCTCGGCCCCTTTCTGCCCTCGGTCCTCGGCCCCTTTCTGCCCTCAGTCCTCGGCCCCTTTCTGCCCTCAGTCCTCGGCCCCTTTCTGCCCTCGGTCCTTGGCCCCTTTCTGCCCTCGGTCCTTGGCCCCTTTCTACCCTCACACAGTATAATGTTCCCCCAGAATGTTCCCATTATATGTTTCCCCTTATTCTCTCCAGTAATTGTATTATTACAGCGGATTCTTTATGATGTTACATCGTCATCTTCTCTCCATTCAGGTCCCTACAATATCGGATCCTCTCAGTGGAGATCTTCTATAGAAGAGAATTCTCCTGATTGCCCCGTGAAGGATGGATATGGACAGGGACAAGATGGCGGAGAGGATATTACACCTCACCCTAGAGATCCTCTTCCGGCTTACTGGAGAGGTGAGAGATTCTGATGACGTCACATTACATCATTCTTATCTATGGGAATAACAGATGGACAGAACTGGAGAGGTGAGGACTCTGGAAATGTCTGGAGTGAGATTTATTACTGTGTCTCTCCATAACCAGGATTACACAGTAGTGAAGAAGACCTCTAGTGAGCGCTGTCAGGCCCCTGTGTCTGAGGGATGGGGAAGACCCCTGAGCCCAATCACGGGGCCTCCACCTCACCCCCCGATACATGAGGACATCAATGACCAGAAGATCCTAGAACTCGCCTACAAGATGATTGAGCTGCTGACTGGAGAGGTGACACTGCTGGGAATGCTGGGACATTATACAGTAACGCTATGAAGGGATCGGGGGTGACGGTATCATTGTATGTGTCAGGTTCCTATAAGGTGTCAGGACGTCACCGTCTATTTCTCCATGGAGGAGTGGGAGTATTTAGAAGGACACAAAGATCTGTACAAGGACGTCATGATGGAGGTTCCCCAGCCCCTCACATCATCAGGTAATAGACAGGACTAAATACACACGGACTATAATTATCTGTATGTAAGGAATGAATTCAGTCCCTGTATGTGTCTCCTCCAGCTCTATCCAGTAAGAGGACAACACCAGAGAGATGTCCCCGTCCTCTTCTCCCACAGGATTGTAAACAAGAAGATCCCGATGTTCCTCAGGATGTGTTTCCTCCAGATCTATCCAGTAAGAGATATCTACTCATGTACTTTCTGCACTAATTTGTGTTTACATTTTTAGGCTTTCTGCTGTTTTTTTCAGCTGTATTTTCTTTGCTTCTGCTTCTTCTGCTGTTTGTTTCTAGTCCCTTCTCTATGTTGTTATGAAGGCAACTCAAAGACCTGCAGATGGTTCATGAATGCCCTGTTTCCCCGAAAAGACGACATACACCGAAAATAAGACCTAGCACGATTTTATGGGATTTTTGGAGAATGCTTGAAATATAAGCCCTACTAAAAAAAAACCCCTAGTTACAGTCAGGGCCAGCGTTGGAAGGAGTCAAATTGAGCAATTTCTCAGGAACCCCACTCTCTTAGTGACCACATCAGTTGTATTCTAAGGTTGATTGTTTAAGAATCTTTGACTTCAAAGTCATGTGACATGATGTAACCAAAGGTCTCTTAATTGCAGGAGTCTAAACTGAACAGGACACAGGCTGGCATTAGGGGAAAGGAAGAGCAAATTAGAATTGTGCGACTTTTGTAGGTTGGCCAGAAGAAGGGTGTGAAGCTACCGCTTCTCTAATTCATAACAAACTTCGGCATTCCCTATGACAGAGATTTCACTCCAGTCCCTGACGTAATTTTTCAGTGTCCATCACTGGTATTCATGAATTAGAGCCGTAATGTTTATCTGCACAGACCGCAAGACCCTGCTACCTGCTTTGGTTAGAAAGCCTAAAGGTACCGTCACACTTAGCGACGCTCCAGCGATCCCACCAGCGATCTGACCTGGCAGGGATCGTTGGAGCGTCGCTACATGGTCGCTGGTGAGCTTTGAATCAGGCAGAGCTCCACAGCGATCAGAGATTAGACACTGGCCACCAGCGACCTGTGTAACCACGCTGTGCTTGGTAACCATAGTACACATCGGGTTACTAAGCAAAGCGCTTTGCTTACAGTTACCCGATGTGTACCTTGGCTACGTGTGGAGGGAGCAAGGAGCCGACTTCTAAAAGCTGCGGACGCTGGTAACCAAGGTAAATATCGGGTAACCAAGCAAAGCGATTTGCTTGGTTACCTGATGTGTACCTTGGTTACCAGCGTCCGCAGAAGCTGGCTCCCTGCTCCCTGCACATTCAGATCGTTGGTCTCTCGCTGTCAAACACAGCGATGTGTGCTTCACAGCGGGAGAGCAACGACCAAAAAATGGTCCAGGACATTCAGCAACGACCGGCGACCTCACAGCAGGGGCCAGGTCGTAGCTGGATGTCACACACAGTGACATCACTAGCAAGATCCGGCACACTACCGATTTCCCATAAACCAAAAAAGAATGCAGTAGTTGGATGTCAAAATCCTTTTCTTTTATTTCATTTTGTAAGTGCAGAAATGTGAAAAAAACGGTGCTGTACAATTGTCCGCACTTACAAAATGAAATAAAAGAAAAGGATTTTGACATCCAACTACTGCATTCTTTTTTTGGTTTATGGGAAATCGGTAGTGTGCAGGAGTTAGCCTCTCATGACTGTTTATTTTCTCCCGAGCACCTACAAGAGGTGATGCGAGGTCTTCATTCCTTCACTAATCACTAGCAAGATCGCTGTTGCGTCACAGAAACCGTGACTCAGCAGCGATGTTGCTAGCGATGTCGCTTAGTGAGACGTAGCCTTAACGCAGGCGTCACACGGTACGATCTATCGTGCGATCTTACCCGCCCCCGTCGTTTGTGCGTCAAAGGCAAATCGCTGCCCGTGGCACACAAAGTCGGTAAACCCGCGTCACACGCACTTACCTGCTGAGCGATGTCGCGGTGGGCGGCAAACAACCACTTCCTGAAGGGGGAGGGACGTTCGGCGTCACAGCGACGTCACACAGCGGCCGGCCAATAGAAGCGGAGGGGCGGAGATGAGCGGGACGTAAACATCCCGCCCACCTCCTTCCTTCCACATAGCCGGCGGGACGCAGGTAAGCTGTGTTAATCGTTCCCGGGGTGTCACACGGAGCGATGTGTGCTACCCCGGGTACGATGAACAACCAGCGCAAAGAAGAAAAAACGATTTTTTAAAAATTAATGACGTGTCAACGATACACGATTTGTAACCGATTTGCGAACGGTCAGAGTCGCTCGTAGGTGTCACACGGGACAACGTCGCAAACAATGCCGGATGTGCGTCACGAAAACCGTGACCCCGACGACATATCGTAGGATAGATCGTCTCGTGTGACGCCCGCATAAGGATAGGCCATCAATTTTTACAATCCCGGACAACCCTATTAAATATCCGGCATCTGTCTGTAACTATTATATTAGTCTTTGAAAAAAATCTCTTTAAATTGTCTATGCTGTTGGTCAATGTTACAAGGAGATTTTTTGCAGATTTTCACAACTATCATGGTGGTTTCAGGATCTGTGGAAATTATAGATTCTGGTACTCTGCATGTTAACTTCTCTGATGTCTGTGAGCAGCGCAGGGAGACGTAGGCATCGAACCACAGGCTTGGGCAGTCTAGCAAGAGTTATTCTCTGCTGGGCTGCTGGTTAATTTCTTTGATCACATGCTGTAGGGGAGCCAGTATCATTCTCTCCCTTTCTGTATATGCTGGCTGGGCTATTTCATTAATGCCAGCTATAATTTACCTATACTGGTCTGGTGAGGTGTTGTGATCCAGACTTACAGGTAGTTGTTGTGCATTATTGCTGTGAGCTGTTGTTGTTCTCTTTTTATCGCTGCCTTCCTGCTCTTGCTTTTCTCTTTAGTCTCTCACTGTTTATTTCTGTGAGTTTGCATTATGTCCTGTCTGTCTTAATCTGTGTTTCCCATCTGTCTTAATCTGTGTTTCCATCATACTACTGCCCCTTCCTTCCCGGGGGGGGATAACAGATTAGATCTGGTCAGGAGAATAGTAAGGTATGGGACTCTGGCGTCTCCATCTTCAAGGATAATCCAGAGGTTAGCAATAGCTTAGGGTCCCCTAGCGTGAGGGACAGTATAGGAGCTTCCTGTCCCTCATTATCCTGCAGTCACATTGTGACAATCAATCAGATTATTTACTGTAGCACATTCCAGAGAACTGGTGCTAGGAATGGGATATCCGCATTAACAAAGATGCAACTCTTAAGGCCGCTTTACACGCTGCGAGATTGCTAGCGATATCGCTACTGATAGCACCTGCCCCCATCGTTTGTGCGTCATGGGCAAATCGCTGCCCGTGGCGAACAATATCACAGGTAAGCGTCACACGAACTTACCTTCCTAACGACGTCACTGTGGCCGGCAAACAACCTCTTTGTTAAGGGGGCGGTTCGTGTGGAGTCACAGCGACGTCACACAGCAGGCCACCAATAGAAGCGGAGGGGCGGAGAGCAGACGCAAGAACGACACTCCCACCTCGTTGCCGGAGGACGCAGGAACACTGTTGTTCGTCGTTCCCGGGGTTTCACACGTAGCGATGTGTGCTGCGTCAGGAACGACAAACAACCTGCGTCCAGAGCAAGCAACGATATTTTGAAAATGAACGATGTGTCAGCAATCAACGATTTGGGGAGTATTTGGGATCGTTAGCGGTTGCTTGGAAGTGTCACACGCAATGACGTCGCTAACGAGACCGGATGTGCCTCACGAATTCCGTGACCCCAGCGATATCTCGTTAGCGATGTCGTTGCATGTAACGGGGCTTTTAGATGTCGAAATTGGACAACAGATTCAGAATACATTTTTTCCTAATTTAATTTATGATGTTCAGGTTTAAAAAAGTAAATGTACTTTCAAGATAATATCATTAAAAAATAATAACATTGTGTTTATTTTTAGCAGATGGCTGTATTGGGAGTTCAGATGGAAATCAAATACTTTCATCATCTGTTATAAATTCTGAAGATATCACACATGATACGTATGAAGAGCATGCTGCTGTCCCAGATATACCTCCAGTCCTTCCTCGGAAAGCTCTATCATCTGATCTTTTCAAACAAGTCCAAAATTCCGATTTATCACAGAATTGTCAGCAAAATAAAACTTACGGAAGGGATGTGGAACATAAAATGGCTCATACAAAGGAGAAACCATTTTCATGTTCAAAATGTGGGAAATGTTTTACCAAGAAATCACATCTTGTTAACCTTCAAAAAGTTCAGACACATGAAAATCTGTTTTCATCTCCTCAATGTGAGAAATGTTTTGCTCGAAAATCAAACCTTATTGATTATCAAAAATATGAGACTGGGAAGAAGCTATTTTCATGTTCAGAGTGTGGGAATTGTTTTAATTGGAAATCAGAACTTGTCCAGCATCAAAGATTTCACATAGGCAAGAAGCCATTTTCATGTTCAGAATGTGGGAAATGTTTCAACCAGAAATCAAGTCTTGTTAGACATCAAAGATCTCACACAGGGGAGAAACCATTTTCATGTTCAGAGTGTGGGAAATGTTTTATTCGGAAATCAGATCTTGTTATACATCAAAGATCTCACACAGGGGAGAAACCATTTTCATGTTCAGAGTGTGGGAAATGTTTTATTCGAAAATCAGAACTTGTTGAGCATCAAAGATCTCACACAGGAGAGAAGCCATTTTCATGTTCAGAGTGCGGGAAATGTTTTATTCAGAGATCAAACCTTGTTAGGCATCAGAAAATTCACACAGGGGAGAAGCCATTTTCATGTTCAGAGTGTGGGAAATGTTTTATTCAGAAAGCAGAACTTGTTGGGCATCAAAGATTTCACACTGGAGAGAAGCCATTTTCATGTTCAGAGTGTGGGAAATGTTTTATTCGGAATTCAGATCGTCTTAGACATCAAAGATCTCACACAGGGGAGAAACCATTTTCATGTTCAGAGTGTGGGAAAGGTTTTAGTGATAAATCATACCTTGTTAGACATCAGAAAATTCACACAAGGGAGAATCTATTTTCATGTTCAGACTGGGAAATGTTTTAATTGGAAATCAGAACTTGTTGGGCATCAAAGATCTCACACAGTTGAGATAGCAAGGACAATTGTAATATCCACTTTTGAAGATCATGAGCATTGTTCTGTCTCGTGGCTTTTGGCTTTGGTTTGTACTGTGTGGTTTAGGGAAAAAGTAGCTTGACTACTAGTTTCTGTAGTGGAGCCCAGTGTAAGAGGCGGCTGTTTTGCAGAGGATCTCACAGAGACTATTAGTAACAAGTCGAGAAGAATTACAAAGAGACAGGGAGAATTATCATGTACTATCCAAACAGGATATTCCTCAACCTACACCGAAAAACCCTACTATTGGTGAGCCAATAGGCTCCACCATGAGTGGTTCTAACCATACAAGAGGTTTCATCAACAGTAGATATAAGAAGACTAGGTTTCAGCAATTCAGTAGCATTAGATCACATTCTGCTGATCCTTGTGTGTCATCTCCACTGCTAGTCAGTGTGGGGAGACAATAGTTCACAAAACATTGACCAAGTGACCCCTCCTGTACGGACCACTACCCCCCCCTACAGTCCTTGAGAAATACTCATCTCTTCCTCCTTCTATTGAGGTTATTAAAGTACACATTTCTTCTTCTATTGCTCCTATTACTACTAATATAATGCTTATGGGGGCAAATACTCTGTCCTCGGATGTTAATAAGGTTTTTGATACCAATACAGACAAATTCAACACTCATACAGAACAGGATTTGGCTATCATTCAGACGCAAGTTGATAAATTGAGGAAAGAGAGACGTGTAGTTTCTTTGATGGCAGCTAATTCCAGCTCCTTTAAGTAGATTGGAATAGTTGACTCTGTATCTTAGGGGAACTTCACACACAGCGAGATCGCTACTGAGATCGCTGCTGAGTCACGTTTTTTGTGACCTCATTAGTGTTCTCGCTGCGTGTGACACTGAGCAGCGATCTGGCCCCTGCTGTGAGATCGCTGCTCGTTACACACAGTGCTGGTTCGTTTTTTTATTGTTGTTCTCCCGCTGATAAGCACACATCGCTCTGTGTGACAGCGAGAGAGCAACAATCCTGAATGTGAAGGGAGCAGTAGCCGGCGTCTGACAGCCTGCGGTAAGCTGTAACCAAGGTAAACATCGGGTAACCAAGGTGGTTACCCGATATTTACCTTCGTTACCAGCCTCCGCAGCTCTCACGCTGCCAGTGCCGGCTCCTGCTCCCTGCACACGCTAAGCTAAGCGGTGTGAGCTGGTAACTAAGGTAAACATCGGGTAACCATACCTGATGTTTACCTTAGTTACCAATGTCCGCAGCTTCCAGACGCCGGCTCCGTGCAAGCGCAGCGTCGCTTGCACGTCGCTGCTGGCTGGGGGCTGGTCACTGGTCGCTGGTGAGATCTGCCTGTTTGACAGCTCACCAGCGACCATGTAGCGATGCAGCAGCGATCCTGACCAGGTCAGATCGCTGGTCGGATCGTTGCTGCATCGCTAAAGTGTGAAGGTACCCTAACTCTCTGGCATCTTTTATATATTAACCCTCTAGTATCTAATACTTGTAACATTACTTCATTTGATTTGCTTGATCTCACCATTCATGATATTATAGAAGATTTTACTGCAATCCCTGGTTCATCCTCTACACTACCTGATCATAATAAACTTATCACTATTGATAATTCCACTAATGCTGCAACATTGGTGCCTTTTTTACCCAAGGCCACCCCCGGTCAGAACAATGTGATAACCAATTATCTAAGGGGTGCTTCACACATAGCGAGATCGCTACCGAAATCGCTGCTACGGTTTTGGTGACGCAACAGTGACCTCATTAGCGATCTCGCTGTGTGTGACACTGAGCAGCGATCTGGCCCCTGCTGCGAGATCGCTGCTCGTTACACACAGCCCTGGTTCGTTTTCTTCAAAGGCGCTCTCCCGCTGTGACACACAGATCGCTGTGTGTGACAGCGAGAGAGCGACGAAATGAAGCGAGCAGGGAGCAGGAGCCGGCATCTGGCAGCTGTGGTAAGCTGTAACCAGGGTGGTTACCCGATATTTACCTTAGTTACCAGCCTCCGCAGCTCTCATGCTGCCTGTGCTGCCGGCTCAGGCTGTCAGCACATGTAGCTGCAGTACACATCGGGTTAATTAACCCGATGTGTACTGTAGCTAGGAGAGCAAGGAGCCAGCGCTAAGCAGTGTGCGCGGCTCCCTGCTCTCGCGGTTATGATCGCTGCATCGGCTGCTGTGTTTGACAGCTAAGCAGCGATCATAACAACGACTTACAAGGTCGCTGTTACGTCACAGAAAATGGTGACGTAACAGCGACCTCGTTGTCGCTGTCGCTTAGTGTGAACCAGCCCTAACTCCAAAGTCAGTAAAAAGAAAAAACGTTACAGAGGGACCAGATCTGGAGCCAAAACAAAGCAAAAAAGGGAAAAAAATGTATCTGCTGGATGCTTAAATAAGAAAAATAATATATTTCATCTTTCGGATACACCTACTACTACTGAAACTTCTTTACTTAAGGGCTTTTCTTTTTTCCCTATTTTTAATATAAAGGAACTTGATTTATTTACCGATCTACAGACATTTATTAGAAAATTGACTCTGCAGAGACACTATGCCGTTATGGCAGGTAGGGCGACATCCAATAGTGCACTTTTAGGTGATTCGGTCACTGGTCAATTCTTACACACTGACCTTAGAAGGACCTCTAATTTTTATCCTACGAAAAGTAAAGGACACAATTTACACATATTCTGTGAAATGGTGCTTCAGGATTTCAACCTGTTAAAAAGCCGATGTGGAAATATTCCTTATAACTTATCCAGATCTGAAAAGAGGGCATTAAACTCCCTAAAAGGCAATAATTATATCATCATCAGACCAGGGGGTTGTCCTACAGAATAAATCAGACTGTATAGCAGAGGCTTTCAGAATCCTATCCGATCCCACAAATTACCGGCAGGCAACACAAAAGGATTATCAACTAGCCGTTTTAGAATATAACAACATGATTAAAGGAGCCATCACCTCTAATATCTTAAGACAGAGAAAAAATTCCTCACAGTAGTTATCCCTACTATGGCATTTTTCTACCATCTAACAAAAATACACAAAGATTTATCCAAACCCTCGGGTCGTCCGATAACCTCAGGGATCGGTTCCTTAACATCCAATTTAGCGTCATACATCGACTTTATAATGCAGCCCCATGTTAATAGAATGGACAGCTATCTAAGGGATTCTACCCAACTTATAGGCTTGGTTAATGACATTCCATGGAAAGATTATTTTGTTTTCTTCTCCATGGATGTCTCTGCTCTCTATTCTAATATTCCAGACAATTTGTGTTTATTATGTTTTGATTTTTTTTTCTGGAAACGGATGACAGGATTCCTCCAATACAGAAACTGTTTATTTTGCAAGGCATGTCATTAATTCTAAATAATAAGTACTTCACATTCATTGATAACATGTACCAACAGACACTCGGGACCGCAATTGGCTCAAAAGTGGCACCTACGTATGCAAATTTGTTTATGACCACCTTCAAGTTTATTTTTATCTTTAACAATGATTTATCAGGTCACATTGTGCAATATAAATGGTACATTGATGACCTTTTTATTATTTGGGACAACTCTGCCAGTAATATCGATATTTATCTGCAATAGATGACAACAATTGGGGCTTAAAATTGTCACCAATCTTGAGTGTAGACTTCCTAGATCTTACCATTTTTCACGATGGGAATTACATTCTGACCAAGACGTTTTTTAAAGAGGTCGATGCTAACAGTTATGTTCACTATAATAGTGGGCACTACTATAAATGGATGCGCAACATACCATCTAATCAGGTTAAGCGAATAAGAAAAAATTGTACCCTGCATGCTGATTTTGTGACAGTCCAAGATCCTTTCTGAGAGGTTTTTGGACAAGCAATATCCCAAAAGGATAATCAAGAAAGCTTTTGTTGATTCTAGCAAATTGAATCAGGGTGATTTAATTACATACAAAACTGTCTGATTGTGATTATTCCCACAGAAACAATCTTGTCACTACATATTGTTCTGACAGCATAAAAATAAGGAACATTCTACAAAAACACTGGGGCATTTTGACTAATGACCCAATATTGGGTAAAATGCTTCTCAGGTTTCCTGCACTTATGTTTAGAAGAGCACCAACACTTCACAATCTTTTGGCCCCCAGCAGGTTAAAGGTTGGGGGTGATAAGAGTGGACCGGTTATTAGAACAAGGGGATCGTACAAATGTATGACACCGCAATGCATGTGCTGCAAATCCATTTGTCACAACAGGAATACTTTTTGTTCGCCTGTTGATACATCTGTAGGGTTATCCAGTTAAACAACACCTCAATTGCCAATCGAGTTTTGTGATCTACCTGATAGACTGTGAATGTAGTAAACAGTATGTAGGTAGGACGACACAACCCCTACATCGGAGGATTAATTCTCATAGGCACAATATTGCCAAAGGGTTTTTGCTCCATGGACTCTCGAGGCATTGTACTCTGGTTCACAAAAGACAGTAAAGCTCAGTTTTACCCCAAATGAGCAAATCCCAGTGGAAGCTCCTAACCGTATTCAGACTTTGAATCGGAAGGAAACTTTCTGGATCCATAAATTGAAGACTTTGAATCCATTGGGTCTGAATGAAGTTACGGATCTTTTGAAATAATTATTTTTAACTAGTTAATATATGTAAGTCCATTATCTATTCTCCATGTGGAAATCTAATAGTGTTTCTTGCCCCTCCCCCGCCCTGGACTGAATGCTGGATTCTATTGTTACATCTTTTAGCTTTTTAATGATTAATCATTGCATGATATTAAACAATTAGATATATGGATATTTTTACCAACCAATTTAATAAATACATAGATACTATTTATTTTTGATACTATTACCTTTTATTGGACTTAATAGTATCCATTCTGTCTCGTTGAGGGTGGGTACTACTATTTGTTTTAGTTTTATTGTATATGATTTTGCACTCTCTTCATCAGTAGATAATCATATCTGAGATTTATCCCTTTTAAATGCACGCAATTGTGTGCACAACTCACTCCACATGATGCCCCTTTAAATATTAATACAACTGTTTTGATGCATTCAATGATCATCCTGCCTTACTACTTATGGATTAATGATCGATATATACACAGGGTCTACACAGGTTCTATGTATTTCTTACCTTTATTTGTTTCCCTCCTCCAGAATGTTTCCTGCTGTGATGGTTTCATTACTATGTTGGAGCTGTTTTTTCTTTCAATCTGAATGGGGGACCACTGTGGGTTAATTGCGTTGGTTCGTTTTCTTTATCACCCTCTTGACCGGGTGTAGCCCTACACTGGTCCTGGGCTCATTGCTTCCTATACCACCTCTAAGGGACTGGCGTCACAGTTTGGGGGGTTCTCATACACTCTCCTCATGGTGTTTTCCCCTTTTTATTTTTGCTTCATGTTTGTTGATACATTTTACCTGATGTTAATTAGGGTTTTTTATAATCATTTTTATCAGATATTCATGTCCTGCGCAAATCTATAGGGGTTTTTTTTACTATTAACAAGTTCAGAGTGAAGAGAATGAGAAAAGAAGCTGTTGCTGGAGATAAATGGCTGGTTTCAGCTAATATGTGTATTTATAAGAACTATTCATTTGTGTTTGCACTAATTTCTGCTCTTGTATTCACAATGTTGTTTCTCATGATTACGAGCGATTTGGATTATGACACCGATCTTCTCTGGTGGCTCCTATGGTTAATGAACAAATACACACATTCTTTTTCCCTTTTTATTTTGGGGTTCTGATCCCCACTGATTTGTATTTATCTATTTTATTTATTTGGTGTTTATCACATTGTATCTCTTTACAGTGGTTTTATGAGAATTATTAAGAACATATTTGTGTTATTTTTCTGTAACATGTCATTTGATATTTTTTTTCTCTGATCATTGTGAACACTCGCCCCCTCATTTACTAGACCATATATATATGTGCCTTTCACCTGTATATGCTAGTCCTGATGAAGAAGCCTCTGAGGGCTTTTAAACTCGTTGACCAATAAATCACATTTTATCTATATTATTTGGACTGGTTTTGGGGCGCAGGAGATTAACTCTTTTTTTTCCTTCCATTGTTTGTATCTCCACGTGGGTTCCGCTGCGGCCCCAGGCATTTTATGGTGGTTGAGACTTGCACCTCCTTTCGGAGATGTTTCACCTTTGATTTTATTTTGATAAGACCCTATTTTGCACAATTTCTCTTTCCAGGTCCTATTTACTGCAGAGGATCTCAGAGCAGATGTGCCTTCAGCTTTTGAGCCAGTTTCTCTTTGAGACCCACGTGTAGGGGGTTATCTCTGACTTTTCTTCATAGCTAACCCTGTTGACGTTGGTGGGCGCACACTGGAAACCGTCTCGGCACTTGTCACATCATGCAGATGCAGGAGAGCATTCTGGCCTCTAATAGACAATTGTCTAGCGCTATCTGGGACCCCCAATCATAATGGTGGTCTAACAGATGGAGGGGCAGGTGGAAATTGTGAATGAGTCGTAGTCAACTTTACCTTTACGGCAGCGGCTTTTGGCGTTACGTATTGCCTTCCAGTACGCTTGCTTATTAAACTGTTTCCTCCTATGGCCTCCATGGTTTGTTTTAGATTTCCCAGTCTAGCCTTTGGTAAACTCTGGCAAGCCATTGGGGGGCAGATAAAAGGTATCACAACTACAAAATTATAATTTTGTTTTTCTCACTGAGAGCAATCAATCAGAAAATCCCAGAGATTGGCAGCACGTGTTGTTATCTGACAGTTCTCTGTTTCTGCAGTAGCGGACTCGGTTGCCAGTCTCTGACTTCCTTTATAAACCTTACCATGGGGTGCTTTAAGTGTGGTTTATAGCTGTTCCTGGCTGTGGTCTTTAGCTGTCTTCTCCTCTTGTTGTTCCATAGATGTCTGTGGTAACTGCTCTTAAGAAAAGTGTTTGACTTTTGCTATATACCTGGGCTCACGTGGTAGCATCTCTTTTTCCCCTGTATTGTTTCCTTTTGTCTCCGTTAGCGTTCGTGGTGTTGACGTCCAGTGCATACCCACCATCCTTACTTAGGGCCCAGATCAGGGTTTGCCTAGGGTGAGGTATTCCTGCTCGACAAAATGTGCACGATTTCTATAGGGTTGGTGAGGGTTAGCTGCAGGTTATTGTCAGGGGTCACAACCGGCCATAATCAGACCATTTCCGGGGGAGTGAAGTCTATAACAATGTTTTTACCTCCCCTTGAAAGCCATTGAAACACTGAAAGCAGCTCGCACTGTGGTTAGTACCGAGTGTACCCGAGCACAGCGATGAGAGATAGTGGTTAGAATACATAATGGACCCGAACTCTGAACTCCATCACTGATTTATTTTTTTTATAAAATCTGTGTTCGGTGCAAATTTTACTGTTCGGGTTCACTTATCTCTGCCCACAAACCTTTATTACAGTTTAGATTATGGGTGTAGAAGAGACAAGAACTAAAAGAGGCCTATCACCTAATGAAGAGCAAGTAACATTTATGATACCTATGCTGGGGTTTTGTGAAGGGATTCTGTCACTAAGTCTTTACTTCTTAATTAAAAATCAGAATAATATAAAGTCAGTGTCACGCTAGGTACGAGGAAGTACCAGGAGAAAGGGAAACCCTGTGTCTAGGGAAGGGGGAGACAGTGACCCCTGACAAAGCCTAACACTGGGCCCTGGGTTCCCTCACTGCCATTGATAGGTTCCACGCCTATGCACCGAGCCGGATACCTGACTCCAGGCTGACCCTGATCTGAGCCCTAAGTAGGGAGCAGATGGGATGAGCTCTTCGTCAACCCCATTAGGCACTAAAGGCCACAAATAGATAACAAACAAGGGAAAACAATAACTTATCTCTAGACGACTCAGTAAGAAGTTCAGTAAACTGAGCAGCAACGATCCTACTGATGCGTGCAAGCCACCTGCTTGCATCCAGGGCTTGTAACCCACCTCTTCCGACAAGCCTACAACCTGCAGTAACCTTCAGTCCATTAGACCACTGCAAAACCAGCTCTGTCCTCACCTATTGTACCCTCACCCATTCCCTGTAGACTGTGAGCCCTTGCGGGCAGGTTCTTCTCTCCTGTACCAGTCTGTTTTCATAATGTTCATGATTGTTGTACTAGTTTTTTATCTATACCCTTTTCACTTGTAAAGCGCCATAGAATAAATGGCGCTCATTATTATTAATAATAATAACTGAATATCACAGGGAAAATTAATGAATTTAAGCCCAAGGGGAAATACAGATGATTAACAGCTGAAAGGAAGAGGAGCTCCCCTGGATCCTAAATGGAAAAGGATGAAAACCTGGGAGAAAAACTACCTAGTACACTGTATACTGACAGCAGGAACAATAGAAAATCAGGAACCATTTTGCACAGCCAGACGCTGTGACCTTCTATTGCCGGACACCACAGGACTGTCTGTCACGTGTGACAGACAGAGACTCTGATTCCAATGATGTGTAATTTTCTGAGCTTCTTGCTGTAGTTTTGATAAAGTCACTGTATTATCGCTAGGGGCTTATCACTAGATAACTAGTAAATCTGCTGCGATGTATCCTCCATCTCCATCAGCTCTGTATAACCCCATCCCCACCCCTGATTGGCAGCTTTCTGTCTGTGCTCACTGTATACAACTGAAAATCAGTGGTGTGGGAGGGTTATACACAGAGCAGTATTTCGAGAACTGGTAGATCTTAAGCAGATAAAACTGATTTTTATCAAAACTTCAGCAAGCAGCCAAGTAAGTGACACATCGCTGGAATCAGGGTCTCTGCATATACAGGTCGATTGGACACAAGTTACAGGTAGCTTTGTTCCTCCTAATCTAGAAAACACATCTCGAAGCCATACGCTATTACATGTTATATATTTAATCTGAAAAGTAGGCAGGAAATTAACTCCTGCTAGTCCGATCACTAATGAGCATAGGGCTGTTGGTCTGTGCAACTCAGAAGCACAAGAGAGAGTATAGTGTGGAGTGTCACAGTCTGTGGTCTGAACAGCGTCTGATGCCGCCATGACACCCGGCGAGTTTACAGAAAAACACCTTGGACATTTTTAAAAAGTAATTTTATTGTAAGTTTATTTAAAAAACATTTTCAAACCTTCATCCAAAATATTGTATAACACTTTAGAAAATACATCATCTGCATTGATTGCAATCTACGGTAAGTAGTATTATTGTCATATGTCATATTCTCATTTTATATAAAGAGGCATCAATAGCCCTATACATCCCGCCTTCTCTGACTTACGTATAACCAAACAGTTGTTATTTTTTAGTTCACAAATCGGCATTAAATAGATTTTTTGTAAATTATATACCTTTTATTGGAGGAGACATAACGGTGCGGAGCCAACTGGTCCTTTTCTATCATATTCTGGAACATGTGTAATGATGGTACGCGAGATGTTACTGGATAATAATGAGGGTTTGAGGCCTTTGGTTTTACATCATGGTCCCCCACCAATTCTTCCAAATTACGATCCTCATCCATTTAGTTTAGCATTACAATGGCCTTCTGTTCAGAGAAGGATAATTCTTCAAATTCATTACACGTTGTAAATTTATTACTAGAGTAATTCTGACCTGAAACATTTCTATCCACAGCAAAAAAAATGCCAGGGACAAAATTTAAGCCCCTGTCCAGGACTTCAGTGTGCTCAACTGATAAGACAGTGGGTGTCGGGGGGGGTGGCTTGGCCATGGTGGTGTGAGGATGTGATTCTGTGACGCCCTGGACTAGCCAGGGGGGTCACAGATAGGCCCTTGCACTACACCTGTCCCCCACAAAGGTACCAACAGTCACCCAAAAACCCTGAGTCACCCCCATCTGTACCTGACGTCGACACCCAGGGGCGGAGTTAGGCGGTTGGCCACGCCAACCGAGTAGGATTGATGGTCAGGGGCGGGGAAAACCAGACAGTTGAAGTTAGGAGTTGAAGTTAGGGAGAGGAAAGGAGAGGAGGTAGAAGTGTGAGCGGAGTAAAAGTCTTTCAGGGCCTAGGTCGGAGCCTAGGGACCCTGTGGCCAGGAGACAGGCGGTGGTGGCCATCTGCAGGAGACCTGGAGTACAACCATCAAGGCACCGGGTCCAGGTAGTGGCCCGCCGGTACCAAATCGGGGAGTCAAACTGAAACCGGAGTACCAGGAAAGGGTACTCAGACCCCGTACAAGGCCCAGAAGCAACTAAACCAAGTCAAATTAACTGATTGCGGTCTGGACTATAGGTCCATTCCCACCCCAAGTCCTGAAAGAAGGCAACAGCCCACCGAGGGGGATAGGAAGCCACCGCCCAGGCACCAAGATCCCACGGGCCAGCACCTGCGGGCAAAAGGGCTCCTCCGGCATCTACAAGTCGGGGAGTGGACTACCGTTGTTCAGGCATAGTAGTCACACAGCTTATAGAGCTGCAGGAGAAAGATGGACACCATAAACCCGAGTAGGGGGAACAACGCAGCCGGCTGCGGGCACCGACCACCATCCCGTTTTTGGTTTACCAGTGACTCCAGTGTGTTTCCTCAGAGTGAGTACACCAGTGCCCTCTGGCACCGAACCGCGCTACGCCGCCCTGGCCTGCACCCCTCCGGCATCATCACCCCAGCGGGCCCCGGGACCCACATCCCCTACCCACGGAGGGGTCAACACCTAGCTGCGCCACAACACCTCACCCGGGAGACCCCACCATCACCAGCAGCGGTGGTGCCAATAATCACCACAACCCGAGGGTGGCGTCACGAATAATCTCCATCGCGGCCCCGACCGCGCACCCACCCGATCACCAAAAAAAACACCTTCACAGAGCGACGTGGCCCCCGGTCTGGAGGTGCTCTAGCCACCGACCCAGCGAGCCCGGATCCGAGCGGCTCGGCAGCAGCGGCTGAGCCCCCAGGGCAGTACACATCGACCTCTTCTGGCGTCAAGAACCGGATAGAACCAGTCCACTTACCCGTGGAAGTGCGCCTTGAAGTTACCGTCAGCGGCGCCCCTCTGAAAAATCGGAGAAGTTGCCAACTTTGGGCGTGAAGTTTCCCGCCTCAGTCATCTTCTTCCAGCGGCGCTGCAAAAAGCAAGAGAAGTGCCTGGAAGAAACCACGGGGGAGCGGGTGAAGAATGGCGGCATGTAACTAGCGCTACAGCGTGCAGAGACGCCAGGACTCTGCCGAAACCCGTTCCTGGATCCAGCAGCAGGATGTGCCAGGAGCTCCAGGCCACAGTCCACTCCATGATGGCGGAGTGGATGTCGGAGATGAAGGGCCTGGTTGCAACCGTGCGGGCATATGAAGTGGAGGTGGTCTCAGAGGAGCGGGTAAGCGACCCACGCCCCTATGTCCCCGGGGGAACGGCCGCTGCGGCTGAGGGGCCCGGCCTGCAGCCATCCACCACGCAACCTTCCTCACTGCCCACGCCCGCGGCCACCGCCCCGACCGACCCGTTACCCCTGTCACCGGTAGCGAAGCCCGCAGCGTCTGTGTGAGAGGGCCCAGACCTGGGGCCCCCTGGCATTACCTTTGTCACCGCCCTGGCACCCGTCCCGGCTGCGACGGAGATGATGACAGCCCCGGCAGTCCGCCCGGCTGCAACTGAGGCGATCCTCGCCCAGAAGCCAGCACCGCAAGTCCCACTGACCGCTCCCAGACACCCAGCCTCGGCTGAGGCACGGCGGGGATGTAGCTGTCAAGCGGCAGAGCAGGCCACGTCACAGCGGGGTCCCTCGTTACCAAAGGTGCCAGTCGTAGCCGGCATGGAGGGATTCCAGCTGGGCCCGTCCCCCACGCAAGCTGACCCGAAGCAGGTTGAAGATGCTCCATACTAGGAGCGGCAGCTACGGCAGCTGTGCCACGAGATCGCTGTTTAAAGAGAAGAGTGTTGAAAGGTAGCGGTACCCGGCTACCATTTTAAAGTCCCCGTTGGGACCCTGTTGATGTTCCAGTTAACCTCTAAAGTTAAGGAATCCAGTCGGAGCAGTCGTTCCCGCACCGCCGGCAGCTGAAAATGGAGTCCTGTGGGACAGTGTCGCTCGTGAGTGCAGGTGGCATTGGGGGCTTGTGCTGCCCGGTGGTGGGCCGTGGGAAAGCTGCAGGAGGAGGCTGTGCCGGCAGCAGATCCCGCTTGTAAATAATACCTTCTTTACTTCCTTCCAGCTGTTGCCAGTCTCCGGAGAGGCTGGTTGGAGGATGGGCCTGTGGGAAGATGATGGCCAAGGCCCGCCACCACTGAAGCCGGTGGCGATCCTTCGGGGCAGGGGTCCCCTGGACGTGGGGCCTCTGAGTGACTGCAGGGTGCGAGGTACCATACCTGTTCCGCTTGGGTGACCTGGGCCAGTTCCCCTTTCCGGACTGGGGAAAAGGGGTGCTGCCTGTTTCTTAGGGGCAGCATCAAGGCGCAGGTTGCTTGGGTGGGAAAGCGGAAAGACATGGATCCGTTAATGTTATTAAAAATGTTCCGTAACGTTTAAGTGAATGCCTCCCGTAATGGGAAGAACTGAATACAAAGCTTGCTTGATGTATATACTGTTAGTATAATTGTGTTTTCCCATTTTTTCTATTTTACAGTTGAAAAAGAAAAATAAACCCGGTGTTGGTGGCCCGGCAGCGGATGGTCTGCATTAAACCAAGGGGGAACGTGACGCCCTGGCCTAGCTAGGGGGTCACAGATAGGCCCTTGCATTACACCTGTCCCCCAAAAAAGTAGCAATAGTCACCCAAAAACCCTGAGTCATCCCCATCTGTACCAGACGTCCACACCCGAGGGCGGAGTTTGGCGGTTGGCCACGCCCACCGAGGAGGATTGATGGTCATGGGCGGGGAAAACCAGACAGTTGAAGTTAGGAGTTGAAGTTAGGGAGAGGAAAGGAGAGGAGGTAGAAGTGTGAGCGGAGTAAAAGTCTGTCAGGGCCTAGGTCGGAGCCTAGGGACCCTGTGGCCAGGAGACAGGCGGTGGTGGCCGTCTGCAGGAGACCGGGAGTACAACCAGCGGAACCGTCAAGACACCGGGTCCAGGTAGTGGTCCGCCGGTACCGAATCGGGGAGTCAAACTGAAACCGGAGCACCAGGAAAGGGTACTCAGACCCCGTACAAGGCGCAGAAGCAAATTAACTGATTGCGGTCTGGACTATAGGTCCATTCCCACCCCAAGTCCTGAGAGAAGGCAACAGCCCACCGAGGGGGATAGGAAGCCACTGCCCAGGCACCAAGATCCCACGGGCCAGCGCCTGCGGGCAAAAGAGCTCCTCCGGCATCTACAAGTTGGGAAGCGGACTACCGTTGTTCAGGCATAGTAGTCACACAGCTTACAGAGGTGCAGGAGAAAGACGGACACCATCAACCTGAGTAGGGGGAATAACGCAGCTGGCTGTGGGCACCGACCACCATCCCGTTTTTGGTTTACCAGTGACTCCAGTGTGTTTCCTCAGAGTGAGTACACCAGTGCCCTCTGGCACCGAACCGCGCTACGCCGCCCTGTCCTGCACCCCTCTGGCATCATCACCCCAGCGGGCCCCGGGACCCACATCCCCTACCCACGGAGGGGTCAACACCTAACTGCGCCAAAACACAGCACCCGGGAGCCCCCACCATCACCAGCAGCAGTGGTGCCAATAATCACCACAACCCGTGGGTGACATCATGAACAATCTCTATCTCGGCCCCGGCTGTGCACCCACCCGATCACCAAAAAAAACCCCTTCAGAGAGCGACGTGGCGCCCGGTCCGGAGGTGCTCGAGCCACCGACCCAGCGAGCCCAGATCCGAGCAGCTCGGCAGCAGTGGCCGAGCCCCCAGGGCGGTACAATTCCTTAGAGCTCCTCAGACCAGGTGCCATTTATCTGCTAAATCTGCAGCAGAATATGTCCAGGAGGAAGACAGGGGTGACGCAGGGCACCCTACCTCACCGAGCAGCAGTGCGGCGGCGGATCGCCTTTTTAAAGGTGTGTAGCCTTCACCAACTTCCAGGCTGGGCCCAGCAATGGCACCGGCGGCTGCACGGTCCCCTTCAGACATCGTAGTCCCAGGAGATGGTGGCGCAGGAGAGAGGTCATCGGCAGGGGAAACTGCCAAGAAACAGCGTGGAGCGGGATCTGTGCAGTCGGGTGCCAGAGTACAGCACTTGCTCCAGACACAGGCGAGCCCTGAGGCGACAGGAGCGTATGCTGATGTGGGAGCTGTGCAGGAAAATGGCAGTGGAAAGCTCCAGTTCCCCCTTACAGTGCAAGGTATGGAGGGCTGCTCTGGATCGCTGAGGGGAGATTCTTGCAACCAGAATGCCCCCCTGGGAACACAGGGAGTGCAGCCCCCTTGGGAGAGCATACCACCCTAGAAGGGATCCCTAGGAGACAGACTCCTGCTACAAGTTGGATGCAAGAAGGAGGACAGGCCCTGCAAGGCATTAACCCTGTGATGTCCTCAGCAGATGCAGACCGTATTTTACAACTACTGGCAGCTCTTCCCACTAAAAATGATCTGGACTGCCTTGTGACCAGGATGGAGGCTGCACATGAAAGAGCAATCTCTATTGTTAAAGGGGACATTGACCTGCTTAACACCTGCACTGCCGGAATAGAGGAGGCGGTGTCTGTTCTCTCTGAAAGGGTTACCATGTTGGAACGAGATCTCTCCAGGACTGAAATGCACGTACAAAACATCGCCATCCTGCTGGATGACCAGGAAAACAGAGGGAGGCGGAATAAAATCCATCTGAAAGGCCTTCCAGAGAATATTTCAACAGCATCCCTTTCAAAGTCAGTCATTTCAATTTTCAACAAAATCACTGGAAACCCGGAGGACAATTCATACATGATCAACAGAGTACACCATGTGTACCGTCAGGGGCCTGTGGATGCTTCTTCCCCACGAGATGTTCTGTGCAGATTACACTATTACACGGATAAGGAAGCCATCTTGAGGCACGCCTGGACCCGTGGGACTGTCTCGTATGAGGGGTCAGAAATAAAGCTCTTCCCAGACATCTCTTCTCGGATCCTTTATATGAGGTGTCAGCTTATGCCAGTGCTCCAAAGAATTAAGGAGAAAGGAGCCTCCTACAGATGGGCCATCCATTTCATCTTATTGTTCGTCACAATGGAGCGCAGTTCCTCCTGAAACATCCAGAGGACTTGGAGGGTCCTTTTCATTTTCTGGACATTCCTGCAGTCAAAATCCCCAACTGGTTATTATTATTATTATTATTTATTATTATAGCGCCATCAATTCCATGGCGCTTTACATGTGAAAGGGGTATACATAATAGGGACAAGTACAGCTGGACAGACCTCCCGGCCAACATCAAAGAAAGAGAAGAGGTAGTCGTACATCTCGGGGGCCACGAGGAGGTCCATGGGAGTTCGTGAGCGCGGGGGAGCCCGCTCTTGGAAATCCAGATTGATGGACATGTTTCTGACAGGATGCCTTTGTCTTCTCTGATGGACGCCGTCTGCGAAGGGGTGAGATGTGAGTTGATAGATTTAGCACGTTAAAAAATTGGTTGATGGAAAAAGATGCATATTAAATTATAGATGTTGTAATAGAGATATGAAGAAATACATAATAAATACTGCACCAAAAATCTAGGACTAATTAGAAAAGGACAAATCGCAATAGTAAAACAGGAGGAGGAAAAACACGATCTAAAGGTCCAGATATGAAAAATAATTTTATTGAACCAAACATAGGAGGAAAGATGGTGACAAAAGATGTGGCGGATATAACAAAAACCACCTGGGTACAAAAAGGTACATATAGGCAATCCAATTACTATTTATATGCAATAGTTGAAAAAACATAAAAATAAACGGGTAGACGCTTACCTCTGGGTCTTACTATCGTGCAGGTACTGTCTGATATCCTCTATCTAAGGCCTCTTTCACACGTCGGTGATTCTGGTACGTTTGTGCTTTTTTTTAAACGTACCAGAATCACTGACATACGCAGACCCATTATAATGAATGGGTCTGCTCACACATCAGTGATTTTTCACTGACCATGTCTCCGTGCAGCGTTTACTTTTTTTCTGGCATCACTGATGTCCCACAGACCACGCAGTGGTGTGATCCGTGAAACACGTGCCAGAAAAAAACGTGCTTTTAAAATAAAAATCATTTTTACTCACCCGGCTCCAGCGACGCTCTCTGCAGCCTGTTCTGCCGGCTGCTTCTGAGCCGGCTCATTATTGTCGCGCATATTCATGATGCACGACACAGCTGACCCGTAAGCAGCTGCTGCGGGGGTCAGCGCCGGCCGGATGCTGCACCGCGGGATCGATCAGCACCATGGAAAGCGGGAGCGTGCACAGGTGAGTTAATCTCTAAGTGCAATCACGGGCCACGGAGAACGGAGCTCGAATTGCACTTAGACAACCCACGTGTGCCGTGATTCACGGCACACGGAGGGACATGTGCGTGCTTTACACGCCAGTGAAAAACGTCAGTGTTTTTCACTGACGTGTGAAACGGGCCTAACGCAGTATGGCATGTATATTTTTTTTCTCTATTTTGACCATTCATTTGGTCTATTATAGCATGGTACAGTGCTAATTCTCTGTCTTTATTTTGCTCTCTGCTGTAGTTTCTTCTAGGCATATATTCCTTTTCTGTACATTTGTCAGCAATATATTTATGTTTTTTCAACTATTGCATATAAATAGTAATTGGATGCCTATATGTACCTTTTTGTACCCAGGTGTTTTTTGTTATATCCGCCACATCTTTTGTCACCATCTTTCCTCCTATGTTTGGTTCAATAATATTATTTTTCATATCTGGACCTTTGATTGTGTTTTTCCTCCTTCAGATTTAGCACATTGTATATTCTCATTTATCCCTGGAATCTGAATGGCTTTGACCCCTGGTGTTCCACGTACCCCGAGGGGTGTTCTCACTTCCGAGAACACCAGGTCTCAAACATTTCTTGAGACCGTTTAGAATTGTATACTTGTATTTTGATTTCGTTCTTCTCTTTTTTCTTTTCTCCTTGTCTAGCTCTTTCTGTCTCAGACTTTTATACCTCTTTTCCCCCTTTCTTCTTAAACACCTAACCTCCCCTTTCCCGTCCTTTGATTGCAGGGGGGCATCTCCACCCAGATAGGTAGTCATGCACGAACCGGTGAATGCCGATGTGAAATGTGGAACTATTAATGTTAAGGGACTACATAGTCCAGGCAAGAGATCCATTTTAGTTAACATGTTGAGAAGAGTTCACGTTCAAATTGCTTTGTTACAGGAAACGCATACATGCAAGCACAAGCCTTTCAAGATGTCGAACCGTTGGTTTCCCGAGGTACACCACAGCTTCTCTCCTAGCTCGAAGTCCTGCGGGACTAGCATTCTCATCTCTCGTTCCATCCCTTGGGAGTACCTGGATTTTCGGAGTGATGACGCGGGACGGTTGCTCTTGGTAAAGGGTAGGATCGCCTCGCACATATACACTTTAGCCTCAATCTACTTACCTAATGTGGGCCAAATTACGACATTAGCGGGCTTCCTGGAAACTATGGAGGATTTTGTGGAGGGTACACTCATTGTGTGGGGAGATTTCAACATAGCTTTGAATCAGGCCCAGGATACCTCTTCGGGCTCTTCCACATATTCATTGTCTGCCTTACGCAAGCTTAGGTGCATGCTACATGATTATCAACTTTTGGATACTTGGAGGCTTTTTCATCCATCCGATAAGGACTACTTATTTTATTCAACAGGTCATGGAGTATATTCCAGACTTGACTATCTTTTTATCAAACATAGTGAGCTTGCCAGGGTGTCCCAGGCCCAAATAGAGAATATAACATACTCAGACCATGCTCTCTGCACGGTTACGATACTATTGCAATCTCCCATACCACTTCAGTGGCAGTGGAGGTTGAACACGTCCCTTTTGGATAATCCTGAAGTTTTAAGTGTGATAAACATTTCCCTGACTATTTTGCCTTGAATACCTCAGAGGATACTCCCCCAACATCAGTTTGGGAAGCCCATAAGTGTGTCATTAGAGGCATATTTATTCAACAGGGGGCAAGACTGAAGAGGGAAAGGGAACTAGAGATATCTATGCTTCTGGCGCGGCTGAAAGACTAAAGCCGGCATTACACGCTACGATTTATCTGGCATCGTTAGCGACGTCGTTGCATGTGACACCTACGTGCGACTCCGAACGATCGCAAATAGGTTGCAAATCGCTGATCACTAACACGTCGTTCATTTTCAAAATATTGTTCGTCGTTAGGATAGCAGCAAACATAATGGTACGCTTGACACCCTGCAAACGACGAACAACATCCACACGACCGACTTGGTCAAACAATATATCGCTGAATGATTTTGCGTCGCATGTGTGATCGTTACGTGTGACCGCTAGTAAACAAGCTATGTGCGATCTCGGCAAATCGTAACTATGATCTGGGCATGTCACGTCGCTCATGAGATCGTTAGATAAATCATAGCGTGTAAAGCGGCCTTTAGAGACCCGACACAAACAATTACCCTCGACGGAATTGGGCGGAGCGCTCTTTAAAGTCCGGGATGATTTACAGAAAATCCTTAACTCTAAGGCGAAGCGGGTTTTGTCTCGTTGTCGTTGACATTTCTATGAATACAGAAATAAATGCAGTAAGACATTAGCAAGAGCCCTTAGACAGCAACAAGCGTCGACCTTCGTCTCTAAAATCGCCTCTTTACGCCCTCAAAACACTATGTTACATTCATCCCTAGAATTTGCGGATATTTTAAAAAAATTATATGCGGCCCTCTATAATTTAAATGCAAGCAGCCCTCCAAAGTCCACTAATGCTATGAATAACAAAATTGTAGATTATATTAGAAAGGCAAAAATGCCGCAGCTAACGGAAGCAGAGGTGGCAGCGTTGGAGCTTCCAATTTCAAACCAAGAGCTGTGGGATGCTATAGCATCCTCTAAGTCAGGCAAGGCACCTGATGGACTGCCCCTCACATATTATAAAAAACTCAGAGACAAGCTGACCCCACACATTCTGCTGGCCTTTAACTCCAGAGCTCGACCAATGCCGAAAAGGCGTTTCACAGAGTAGACTGGACATTTATGGAGGCCATGCTCAGGAGTCTGGGGTTGGGGAATGGAATGTTGAGATGGATATTGTCTCTCTACTCGGCCCCTTCAGCTTGGGTACGGGTGAATGGTATCCTTTCGGACTCATTTAACATCTCAAACGGCACCCGCCAACCAAGGGTGCCCGTTATTTCCATTGATATTCATCCTGACTCTGGAACCCTTCCTCAGACACATACGAACCAATAGTGACATCGCGGGCATAGAGGTTCACCAGATCATACATAAAGTAGCCGCGGATGATCTTTTGGTTTTTGTATCCGCGCCCAGAATATCCCTCCCTAACTTAATGAGAGAATTTCAGGTCTACGCACAACTGTCCAATTTCAAAATTAACTTCCCAAAGTCTAAAGCGTTGAATATAAACCTTTGTCCTAAGGAGGTGAAGGAGTTAAAGTTGTCCTTGAGCTTCAGGTGGGCAGCCCAGTCTCTCAGCTACTTGGGGATACATCTCACTAGTGATACTAGATACTAGATACTAGTCTCCTATACCAAAATAATTTTCCTACCTTGCTTGCCTCAATTAGGAGGGACTGTGACCAATGGGGGAAGACTCTGTTCTCCTGGTTTGGTAGATGCCAAATCTACAAAATGAACATTTTGCCCAGGATCTTGTACGTGTTACAAGCGCTCTCAGTAAAGATTCCGTCTGCCTTCTTTAAGGCACTTGAATTGGTCCAGTCCTCTTGTATATGGGCAGGGAGGTCAGCACGCATACGACGAACAATCCTGTTGAGACCCAAACACAGAGGGGACATTGGTTGCCTGATGTAAGACTCTATCACTTGGCAGGACACCTTACAAAACTTATAGATTCGTGCAGGAACGGTACGCAGAAGGTGTGGGTGCAGTTAGAGCAGTCCTTCTCCCCCATACCATTAAATAAACTGCCGTGGGTACTCTTTGAGGTTCCAGTGCTGATGAAGGCACACCCAAACATTGGCCCAACAGCAACATATTGTGACACGGCCTCGGTTCGTGCGAGATTGATCCCCTCCCATTCTAGAATGACCCCTATCCTGAGCCATCCTTCTTTCGAGCCAGGTAAAACAGACCCCATATTTCAAATCTGGGTGCATAATGGGTTAGATCGGACGGAGGACTTTGGGGACAATGCGGTTTGGTCCTCAGTATCCATGTTGGCTGTTAGACAGACCCCAGCTCTGCTTGGACAGTGGAGATGTTTGCAACTCGCACATTTTTTCAGTAAGCTTCCGCCTAGGACTCGCTTTTTGCTCCCCAAGACACAGTTTGAACTCCTGTGTGGGAGAGTGGGCCCTGTGCGTCATTCACTTTCGGTAATATACGCGATGTTGTCCTCCCCCCCTGATCAGCCTCTTCCTTCTTTCAACCTACAATGGGAACGGGACCTTGGTATTGCCTTGTCTCCTGACCAGAGGGAGCGGGTGTTTTCACTAGCACACAGCTCATCCATTAGCTCTAGGTTCCAGGAGGCCAGCTACAAATTGCTCTCTAGATGGTACAGGGTGCCAACTAAGGTGCACGCCATATTTCCGTCGGCGGACCCCACTTGCTGGAGGTGTGGTAGGGATGAGGGCACATTGCTTCATGTGTTTTGGGAGTGCGAGGCGAATCGGCCGTTCTGGTTGGGAGTATCCGATATTATTCGGAAGGTGTCCGGAACTACTGAGGAATTGGGACCGGAGGCCTTCCTGCTTCATCACTATTGGTCCCCTTTAAAAGCCTACAGATCCTCACTGAGGAAGTTCCTTATAATGGTTGCTAGGTCATGCATTCCTGAGAGATGGAAAAGTCAAGTGCCACCTACTGTCGCACAGTGGATTGCCAGATCCAATGAACTCATGCACATGGAGGACCTGACCTCTTCTGTGCATGACTCCTACACAAAATTCTGGGCCACTTGGAGAGAGTGGATGGACTTACAACAAACAGTGGAGTACTGAGACCTGGTGGGGGATTGCGCAGAGTCCAATGGTGGGGCGTCATTGTAGGTCTGGAGTGGTGCTTGGCTTGTGTTCGCAGAGACGGTGTGTTGCCTTGCCTTGTTTACCCTGCCTCCCCTCCCCACCCTCCCTTTCTTCAATACCCCTTGTTCCTCGGTCTTTTCTTCTTCCTTTTTCTTTTTTCTTTCTCTTCTGATCTGCTTTAGGCTATCACGTCTGATAGTCTGTTTAAATTCTAGTTGCCTTTCTATTAGGTCTATTGTTTACCTTGTTTTTATTTCAATATTTGGAATCTTAAGGTGGTGTCACACACAGCGACAATGACAACGATGTCGCTGCTACGTCACCCTTTTCTGTGACGTTGCAGCGACGTCCCGTTGCTGTCGCTGTGTGTGACATCCAGCAACGACCTGGCCCCTGCTGTGAGGTCGCCGGTCGTTGCTGAATGTCCAGCTTCATTTTTTGGTCGTCGCTATCCTGCTGTGACGCACACATCGCTGTGTGTGACAGCGAGAGAGCGACGAAATGAAGCGAGCAGGGAGCAGGAGCCGGCGTCTGGCAGCTGCGGTAAGCTGTAACCAGCGTAAACATTGGGTAACCAAGGGAAGACCTTTCCCTGGTTACCCGATATTTACCTTCGTTACCAGCCTCCGCCGCTCTCAGCTGTCAGTGCCGGCTCCTGCTCTGTGCACATGTGGCTGCAGTACACATCGGGTAATTAACCCCATGTGTACTGTAGCTAGGAGAGCAAGGAGCCAGCGCTAAGCAGTGTGCGCGGCTCCCTGCTCTCTGCACTGTGACATGTAGCTGCAGTACACATCGGGTTAATTAACCCGATGTGTACTGTAGCTAGGAGAGCAAGGAGCCAGCGCTAAGCAGTGTGCGCGGCTCCCTGCTCTCTGCACTGTGACATGTAGCTGCAGTACACATCGGGTTAATTAACCCGATGTGTACTGTAGCTAGGAGAGCAAGGAGCCAGCGCTAAGCAGTGTGCGCGGCTCCCTGCACTGTGACATATAGCTGCAGTACACATCGGGTTAATTAACCCGATGTGTACTGTAGCTAGGAGAGCAAGGAGCCAGCGCTAAGCAGTGTGCGCGGCTCCCTGCTCTCTGCACATGTAGCGACGTTATGATCGCTGCTGCGTCGCTGTGTTTGACAGCTAAGCAGCGATCATAACAGTGACTTACAAGGTCGCTGTTACGTCACAGAAAATGGTGACGTAACAGCGACGTCGTTGTCGCTGTCGCTATGTGTTAACCCAGCTTTACACTCATCTTGATGTAGTTGGGTTGTTAGGCCTTGGAGTGTTTATGTTGATTCCAACTAATCTAAATAAATAAAGAATAAAAAAAAAAAGACTGTGGGTGTCAAAACCAAAACATTATGTCACGCCAGAGTGTACAGACACTCAGCGTGCAGCGTAACACAAGGGTAACAATAGAAATGGTAAAAAAAAGGCCCTGATGATGGGGAGAGGGAACACCATCTGCAACTCACCTGAATCTGTACCCTACAGTCCCTAATGTCCCTATACGGGTTCTTCCCCCCATCATCATCACGTGCCTAGGCACTCATTCGCTCTGGCTAGTGAGGTGGCAGGCAAGAGCATTAGTCTCCCCACTGCATTAACACAACAGGTAAAGGAGATAAAGAGAAAATAGACATAGAAAGGAAAAACATTTCAAGCTCTTCCAATGCAGCTAAACACCACAGCAGCAATAATTACAACTCTTCAGCTTCTTCCAGAGATAGGCTCTTTCCAAAGAGGTCAGCATGAAATGAGAATCTGGTAAGATACATTACTTTTTATAAAAAATGGGAGTGGCCAGAAAAAAGATGCACCTGAGATTAAGGACAGCCAGCTAGGAAAGAGTCCTTAACCCCTGCAGCACTAAAATAAAGTAGATTCCCTCAAATCAAGTTGTAGACCTGTAAACAATAAGGCGCTGTGACCTTCTGATCCCAGACTCACCAGAGATCTCCCCAGAGGCGGACACAGTCTCATGACACATTATCCCTAAATTCATTCATATTCAAGTTAATTTCTTATCGTTCCGTATTGGATATCTTCTCATATCCTTCTTATTGGTTCTCCTTCCTCCTCTTCATTTTCTGAATTCCGGAATTCTCTGAATGACGTATTAGAATGAACATTTTCTAATCACTTAAATTATCAGGATTACAGTCTGAAGATTCCAGATCTGTAGATTTTGCAGCGTCCGTGCAATAGTTATTGTGAGGGATTTTCTCCAAGATTTACTTCTGTGAAAGAAGGTGTTTGCCCGACATTGTGCTATGAGCCAAATGTCTATCATGGTGCAGATCACAGGGTAGGTAGAGAAGTCGGGTTAAATGCTGCGCTAGAAACCACAAATCCAGGAGATGTAATGAATTCTTTCCTTTATTAACACAGGTCTACGCGTTTCAAAGGCATCTCCGCCTTCTTCATCAGGACAAAGAAAGAAACAGAATGACATATGCTGCTGCCATGCAATACATATATAACAGTGGAAGGAGTAGCCACGTTTCAAAAAATGGCGTCAGCAATCCAGTGACTAATCGCCACGTGGAACAGGCAGAAAAAAAAGAGAGAGAGAAATAAAAGAAAAAAATGTGGGGTGTAACCGGTTAAAAACTACTGAAATCCCTAAGGCACACAAAAAGGGTATAAAGTCATAGTGTTATTTTGAAAATGTGATGGAGATGTGCAAAAAAATGGTTTTACTGTGAACATAGAAGGCAAAAAGGAGTATATTTGATAATTTTAATAAAATCTTGTGAAACAATAAATGTGTACTACAAAGTGTTTAATTATTTAAGGAAGAGGAGCCAAATGAAAAAAACCCTTGCATATTAGGGGCAAAAAAGCCGTATTTAACTCTGTCGAAGAACATTACTGTGTTAGTGAAAGTGAATCAAAAGTTTGAAGCCGTGAGAAGATGTATACTGCGCAAGCGCGAGTAAACTCCGCTGTTCAGGGAAACCCGCTCACAGGGGTGAAATGGGTTCAGAGCGTGGGAAAAAATCATAGCGCATGCGCGTGAAGAATATCAAGGAACAAGATAGGAAACAATTGTGCAGTGTCAAAAAGGATAGACAAAAGGAATTTAAAAGAAGGGGGGATCTATGGATGGAAATGTGAAGGGGGTATTTAGGAGCAGATATGCAGAAAAGTAATTCGAGTTATGATAGTAAGGGGAAAAAAATATATATAATGTCTCGTATACCCATATCCTAATGAATAATGAAAAAAGGGGGGGGGGGGAAAGTAGATGTCTACAAGTTTGTAGAGAAACCTGTTGTGTTATAGGTAGTCATAACAAAACGTGACATGAGACGCGTTGTAGAAAGCCGTGGAAAATTCATACATATTAAAAGCTCTATGGGGACAAACACATAGTAGCACCTATCATATTAAATGAAAAATAAAAAATAAAAAATGTGTATAAGGTTATAAAAAATCCCTATATATATGCATATATAAACATATATATAAAAATACAAATGAGGATAAAAATATATAACCGGCAAAAAGGGAGTATATTGAAGGTAAAAAAATTATTAATAATAATATAAAAAACTGATGGCATATGATCAAATGCGCACTTAAATACATAAATACACATATAAATATATACACCTACATACATATATTCTATGAAACTGAAACTTTTTGGAGAGTATATAAGTAGTGATATTAAAATTACATTTAATATAAAAACATTAACTTTATAAAAATGCATAAAAATGGGGAAGTGTAAAAATATAAAAAGACTTATATAGAAAGACAATGGGATTATTGTAAAAGAAACCAATGCCTCTAAAACAGTAAAAAATTAATAAATGGCAAATTAGTAAAAAAGATCAGTTAATTCATTTAGACCATGGGGTTTCAGAGTGCCGAGCTTGTGGATCCAAAAAGTCTCCTTCTTGCTCAAAAATTCAAGTCTATTGGGTATGTTAGGTGAAATGAGCTCTATAGGAGTAATTGTAAAAGATATTGTTTTATTGTGGAATAAAGCACAATGTCTCGACAA
Organism: Anomaloglossus baeobatrachus; assembly: GCF_048569485.1. Classification (NCBI taxonomy): domain Eukaryota; kingdom Metazoa; phylum Chordata; class Amphibia; order Anura; family Aromobatidae; genus Anomaloglossus; species Anomaloglossus baeobatrachus. Next base: position 153,089 of record NW_027441934.1, on the reverse strand, counting down.
ACCATGTAGCATATAGCCGGTTTTTACATTATATCTATGCGAATTAAGCCTATTGTGAAGTCCTAGACTCATCCTCCCCACATATTGTTTACCGCATACACAATCTATCAGGTAAATGACGTGATCTGTCTGGCATGTCAAATGGTCTTTGATGGGAAAATTTTCAGACCCCCCAAAGGAACAAAAAGATGTCCTATTGTGGCAAATGCTTTTGCAGCACAAACAATTCCTGGTGTAGCATTTAAAAGACCCTATCACTGGAGTTGTGGTCCTAAGATTCTGTAGCCTTTTCAGCCTGCTAGGGGCTAATATATTTTTTATGGTCGGGGCTCTCCTAAAAGTGATACCAGGCTGGGACGGTAAAATATTTTTTAAAACAGTCATTTAAGAGCACATTCCAATGTTTTACAAGAATATTTCTGATTCTGAAGTTATCGCTGCTGAAAGTGGTGATAAAGTTGGGGGCAAAGGCATTATCTGTATGATCTGTATTTTCTGCCTTATTCGCTAGCTGAAAAGATTTTTTGGAGACAAGCAGATCCTTTTGCTCAAAAGTTCTGGTGGCTTTATATGCTCCTTTTAGCAGCTTCCTAGGGTATTTTTTCTCTAGGAAACGGTCTTTTAATATATCTACTTGGATTTTAAAATCTTCATCTGTCGTACAATTCCTCCTAATTCTTTTGTACTGGTTGATGGGAATATTCTGTAACCATTTACTATAGTGTTCACTATTAAAGTTGATGTAGCTGTTGGAATCAACTTGTTTAAAAAAGGTCTTGGTAATTATTTTACTGTCATGATGGTAAATAGTTAGATCCAAAAAATGTGTGGTCTTTTCATGAACAGGTGGCGTGAACTCTAGTCCCCAAGAATTGTTTTTAAGTGAACTGAGGAAAAGGTCAACATTATTGTGTTCATTGTCCCAAATAAAGAACATATCATCTATAAATCTTTTATAGACGACTATGTCATTATTATAACCCCCATCATATATGTGGAGGGTCTCAAAAAGCCCCATAAATAAATTAGCATAGGAACAAGCTGCCTTTGATCCCATCGCTGTGCCGAGGTGTTGATGGTATAATTTATCAGAAAAAATAAAAAAATTGTTATGTAATATAAAACTCATCGCCTCGAAAAGAAAATTCTTCTGTATATCTGGAAATCTATTGTCTTTTTTGAGATAATATAAAAAGCTGAAAAGACCTAAATCATGCGCAATGTTTGAGTATAAAGCAGATACATCGATAGTTATGAAGAGATAGGAATGTTTCCAGGGGACATCTTTAATAATATCTATGAGGTGAGAAGAATCTCTGAGATAACTACTGAGCCCCAACACATGTGGTTGCATTAGTTGATCAACATATGCTGCTAAATTAGCTGTGAGGGAATTAATACCCGAAATAATGGGGCGACCTGGGGGGTTAACCAAATTTTTGTGTAATTTAGGTAGATGGTAGAAAAATGCCATATTAAAATTATTTAACTGTAAAAACCTTTTTTCGGCTGAATCGAAAATATTATTTTCAATAGCTCTCTGTATCATGTTTCTATAGGCTATCACTGCTGTTTCATAATTAACCCATTCGACAACATGGTAGTATGCAGGGTCCGACAGTATCCTTAAAGCTTCTTTCATATAATCACCTCTATCTTGGACGACTATACCTCCTCCTTTATCAGCAGATCTAATAACAATTTGCTGGTTCTCTTTGAGGTTTTTTAATGCTAATTTCTCTTTGCTTGTAAGATTGTGTTTTATACACCTATTGGTGTTAAACACTTCTTTGAGATCTGTGAGAACTAAATCGCTAAAAGTTTTAATATGGTGGCCTTTGCTCCCCGTAGGGTAGAATTTAGATTTAGGTCTCACTTTAGTGTGAAAAAAAGGGGGGTTTGTGGAAGAGTTAGCAATATCAGTATTAGTATAGGGGGCAATTAGAAGAAAATGTCTTTTCAGAGTTAGTTTTCTGATGTAATTTTGCACATCCATGAAAACATCAAAGTCTTTTGACTTATAGGAAGGACAAAAAGAAAGGCCTTTGCGTAGTACTAAAATTTCTCATTTATCAAGGTCATAGCTGGAAAGATTAAAGATGTTACTAGTGACTTTCTCTGATTTAGATCCTAAAACAGTCTGATTTCTTTTTTGCTGGAGCCGGCGTCCTGCTCGGACTCCTCTAGAATGTTTTTTCTTTTTTTCGTGGTTGATTTTGGAATTAGGAAGTCTGTTATCAGGCTCTCTTTGTTGGCCCTGGCTGGGGGCAAAAAAGGAACCAAAGGGGTAGTTTTGCGGGTGTTATCGATCGTAATGCATTTACTGCTCGTGGGATTATTCGTGGAGGAGGTGTCAGTGGCCTGTAAAACAGGTGAAACTTGCACCTCTGGTGAAAGCATGACATCCTCATGCGTGGACAGGTTTAATAAATCGATAAAATCATTATCATGGGTAACATCAGTATAATCCTCAGGGATGTTTAGACTTTGTGATTCAAAAAGGTCCCTCTCTTTTCTAATTTTCTCTATCTGCAATCTGATTTTTGCTAGATGTTCGCGTGTCTCGTTTGAATCCCTTTGTTCAGGTTTCAAAAAAGGAACATCAGTAATAGTTTTGTTAGAGGGTGTGTTTTTTTCGGCTTTTATTCCAAATAAAGGATTTTTTGGGTGTATATTTTCTTTAAAGGGGTTATCCGGCTTATTTTGATTTTTTTTATTATTACCCTATTGGGCTACATTGGGGCAGGTAAGTAGATAGTGACCACTTACCTGCCCTGCTGTCAGCCCCTCTCTCCCGGCTTAGAGTGGTCATGTGACCGCTCCTGCCGCGATTTTGCTGCTTCCGGTCATTTCATGTCAACATGGGCAGGACCATGTTGACATGCAAATCTGGGAACAGCTTGTTGCCGCCCTGCTGGGCGGCTACAGTGCATGAGTCCCCACCGCCCCTTCCCTGCACCCTCCCACACATTCCCCGCACCCTGTACTCTCCTCGCCCACGGTGTCACCGCCAGCACCGGGCCCCCTGCTCAGGATAGCAGGAGTGCCCGTGCAGTCTGTGTCCTGCTCCCTGCCAGCCTCACGGCTGCTCGCACTACAGTATCAGCAGCTTCTCACCCTGCAGTGCGTACAGCTGTGGGGATGACGATCGCTGCTGTCAGGAGGTTAGATGAAATCATTATCTGCGGTGACGATCTCCTGCGTCAGCGCTGTCACTGCCTTCTCTGCCCGTCTCGCGGGCGGCCCGAGACTGTCACTAGTGGTGACGTCACTGGCTCCCACGAGTTTTCGCTGAGAACGCGGCAGGCATAGAAGGCAGTGACAGCGCTGACATCAGCAGTGCAGGAGATCGTCACAGCAGGTAATGATCTCATCTAACCTCCTGATGGCAGCGCTCGTCATCCCCTGCAGTGACCTGGGCTGACCTATTGATGTTAGCTCAGGTCACTGCATTGCTCTCCCAGCCAATGGGGAACATTGTGTTCTTCATTGACTGGGACATTGGCTATGGTATGGATCGTCCTGGGACCCCCTTATTGGATTACGCCGGAACCGGATTTGTTTTTCTTTTCAATAAATTGGTGAAAGAGGGAATGTTTTGGGGAGTGTTTTTTCAAATAAAACTTTTTTTGTTGTCTATTTTTTTTATTACTGACTGGGTTCGTGATGTCAGGTATCTGATAGACGCGTGACATCACTAACCCCAGAGCTTGATGCCAGGTGACATTACACATCTGGCATCAACCCCATATATTACCCCGTTTGCCACCGCACCAGGGCACGGGATGAGTTGGGGCGAAGCACCAGGATTGGCACATCTAATGGATGCGCCACTTCTGGGGCGGCTGTAGCCTGCTATTTTTACGATGGGGAGTATCCAATAACAGTGGACCTCCCTAGTCTGAGAATACGAGACAACAGCTGTCCGCTTTACCTTAGCTGGTGATCCAATTTGGGGGGGACCCCACGTTTTTTGTTTTAAATTATTTAATTTAAAATAACAGCGTGGGGTGCCCTCTGTTTTGGATTACCAGCCAAGGTGAAGCTGCCAGCTGTGATCTGCAGGCTCCAGCCATCTGCTTTACCCTAGCTGGCTACAAAAGATAGGGGAAACCCCACGTTGTTTTTTTTTAAATTATTTTTTTTAGCTAAATACAAGGCTAAGCACTCTTTAGTGCCACATGAAAGTCACTAAAGGGTGCCAGCTTAGAATATGCAGGGGGGTAGGACATTATGTCTATCTATCTATCTATCTATCTTTCTATCTATCTATCCCTCTGTTCATTCATTCATCCATTCATTCATTCATCCCTCTATCTCTCTGTCTCTATATCTATCCATCTCTAGATCTACTCATCTATTTATCTTTCTTGCTGCTTCCGTTTTTTGCGGTCCTCAAAAAAATGGAAGGCACACGGATGCGAACCGCAAAAACGGAATGGTCATGTGAATGTAGATGTAGCCCACATGTGTTTCCTATGGGGGTAGGGGTCGGTACAGAACGATGGTGGGGAGGGGTCGGTGCAGAGCGCCGTGTGTGTGTGGGAAGGGTTGCAGAGCCTGATGTGGTGTGTGGGGCAGACCCTGATGTGAGGCTGTTATTTATAATGCTGTGATGAGAGGTCAGGTGCTGGGGCAGAATACTGACAGTGAATGTGTGGGCAGAGGGCGGGGCTGGACACTGACTGGGAGGTTTAGCAAAGGAAGTGGTCAGTTTGCTGGAGCTGAATGTAAACAAAGATCTGCAGAGAATAAAGGGATAATTCAAGAGGAACAAAAGTTAGAAAACAAATAACAATGTAGGGGTGTTTTATATGACAATACAGCACAGATAAACTCAATATTTTGGTAAGCTAATGTCAGACAACTCCTTTAACAGTACAAAACTGGTATAGGAGGAGAGAGAACCCTGCCCACGAGGGCTCACAGTCTACAGGGAATGGGTGAGGGTACAATAGGTGAGGACAGAGCTGGTTGCGCAGTGGTGTACTGGACTGAGGGCTATTGTAGGTTGTAGGCTTGTTGGAAGAGATGGGTCTTGAGGTTCCACTTGAAGCTTCACACGGTAGGGGAGAGTCTGATATGCTGAGGTAGAGCATTCCAGAGTATGGGGGAGGCACGGGAGAAATCTTGTATGCGATTGTGGGAAGAGGAGATAAGAGAGGAGTAGAGAAGGAGATCTTGTGAGGATCTGAGGTTGTGTGCAGGTAGGTACCGTATAACTAGATTGTCCCCATTATTTAGAGGAATGTGATATGTACATTGTGTAATGTTCAGCAAAGATTTGGGTAACAGAAGAATGACTTTCACTATCTGCAATTATTATTTTACTGGATAAAAATAAATGGTATTCACTGATAAAGGGGAGAATAGATCAATAGAAAACTAATCAATAGATGTAAGGGGAAGAGAAATTCAGAGTTGTCACAATTTTCCGGATCATTGTTGGATATTTGTCTGACAACATCCACTTGTTACACGCCTGTCCCGTGTCTGGGATCTGCTCCTTCCCCCGCTCTGCTAAATTTTCCTGTGCTCCACGTTGGGCTTTGTAAGTATCCGGACACGCTCCATGTGCTGAGCTTAACTGGCCTATATAAGGCTACCAAGATACACCCCTGTGTCCTGGTATTAGGACTATTAGTCTGTGCACAGCGACCTGTCTGCAGCCTCCAGAACATCTCCAGACTATCTGTGGCCTCCAGCACCTCAGCTACCAATCTGCCTGTGGCTTCCAGTATGTCTGCCCCTGTCTGAGGTCTGCAGGACGTCTGCGACTTCCAATACCTCAGTTACCTGTCTGCCTGTGGGTGTCAGTACCTCTGCAGCCTGTCTGCAGTCTTCAGGACCTCTGCTGTATGCCTGTGACTGGTAGTGCCTCTGCTGCTCGTCCCAGGTCTTCCAGGATATCTGCTCCATGTCCGTCCACGGCTTTCAGTCTCCTGTCTCCCTACAGCCTCCATTACCTCACTTTGTCACCCCTTCACAGAATCCAGGACCATGGCTACCAATGGCGCAATTATTAACTCTTTTGGGGGAGTCCGCACACGGCTCTGCTCCGTACACCTCGTACACACACGGCTCCGCTCCATACACCTCGTACACACACGGCTCCGCTCCGTACACCTCGTACACACGCGGCTCCGCTCCGTACACCTCGTACACACACGGCTCCGCTCCGTACACCTCGTACACACACGGCTCCGCTCCGTACACCTCGTACACACATTGCACCGCTCCGTACACCTCGTACACATGCAGCTCCGCTCCGTACACCTCATGCACACATGGCTCCGCTCCGTACACCTCGTACACACACTGCTCCGCTCCGTACACCTCGTACACACACGGCTCCGCTCCGTACACCTCGTACACACACGGCTCTGCTACATCCACACTGTAAACCCCTCCTGACCCCACACATAAACTTCCCCTCATCCAGCACCATGACAACCAGCACAGCAGAGCCCTGCATACACTGAGGAGCTGATCATGTGACCCCTGACTCCTCCCCTCCATGTGACATCATCACAGGTCCTGTAAGCACAGAGCAGCCATATATCTAGTGTGCGGCTCTGCAGGAGGAGGTAGGTGCAGGGTATTATATATCTAGTGTGCGGCTCTGCAGGTGGAGGTAGGTGCAGGGTATTATATATCTAGTGTGCGGCTCTGCAGGTGGAGGTAGGTGCAGGGTATTATATATCTAGTGTGCGGCTCTGCAGGTGGAGGTAGGTGCAGGGTATTATATATCTAGTGTGCGGCTCTGCAGGTGGAGGTAGGTGCAGGGTATTATATATCTAGTGTGCGGCTCTGCAGGTGGAGGTAGGTGCAGGGTATTATATATCTAGTGTGCGGCTCTGCAGGTGGAGGTAGGTGCAGGGTATTATATATCTAGTGTGCGGCTCTGCAGGTGGAGGTAGGTGCAGGGTATTATATATCTAGTGTGCGGCTCTGCAGGTGGAGGTAGGTGCAGGGTATTATATATCTAGTGTGTGGCTCTGCAGGTGGAGGTAGGTGCAGGGTATTATATATCTAGTGTGCGGCTCTGCAGGTGGAGGTAGGTGCAGGGTATTATATATCTAGTGTGCGGCTCTGCAGGTGGAGGTAGGTGCAGGGTATTATATATCTAGTGTGCGGCTCTGCAGGTGGAGGTAGGTGCAGGGTATTATATATCTAGTGTGCGGCTCTGCAGGTGGAGGTAGGTGCAGGGTATTATATATCTAGTGTGCGGCTCTGCAGGAGGAGGTAGGTGCAGGGTATTATATATCTAGTGTGCGGCTCTGCAGGAGGAGGTAGGTGCAGGTTATTATATATCTAGTGTGCGGCTCTGCAGGTGGAGGTAGGTGCAGGGTATTATATATCTAGTGTGCGGCTCTGCAGGTGGAGGTAGGTGCAGGGTATTATATATCTAGTGTGCGGCTCTGCAGGTGGAGGTAGGTGCAGGGTATTATATATCTAGTGTGCGGCTCTGCAGGTGGAGGTAGGTGCAGGGTATTATATATCTAGTGTGCGGCTCTGCAGGTGGAGGTAGGTGCAGGGTATTATATATCTAGTGTGCGGCTCTGCAGGTGGAGGTAGGTGCAGGGTATTATATATCTAGTGTGCGGCTCTGCAGGTGGAGGTAGGTGCAGGGTATTATATATCTAGTGTGCGGCTCTGCAGGTGGAGGTAGGTGCAGGGTATTATATATCTAGTGTGCGGCTCTGCAGGTGGAGGTAGGTGCAGGGTATTATATATCTAGTGTGCGGCTCTGCAGGTGGAGGTAGGTGCAGGGTATTATATATCTAGTGTGCGGCTCTGCAGGTGGAGGTAGGTGCAGGTTATTATATATCTAGTGTGCGGCTCTGCAGGTGGAGGTAGGTGCAGGGTATTATATATCTAGTGTGCGGCTCTGCAGGTGGAGGTAGGTGCAGGGTATTATATATCTAGTGTGCGGCTCTGCAGGTGGAGGTAGGTGCAGGGTATTATATATCTAGTGTGCGGCTCTGCAGGTGGAGGTAGGTGCAGGGTATTATATATCTAGTGTGCGGCTCTGCAGGTGGAGGTAGGTGCAGGGTATTATATATCTAGTGTGCGGCTCTGCAGGTGGAGGTAGGTGCAGGGTATTATATATCTAGTGTGCGGCTCTGCAGGTGGAGGTAGGTGCAGGGTATTATATATCTAGTGTGCGGCTCTGCAGGTGGAGGTAGGTGCAGGGTATTATATATCTAGTGTGCGGCTCTGCAGGTGGAGGTAGGTGCAGGGTATTATATATCTAGTGTGCGGCTCTGCAGGTGGAGGTAGGTGCAGGGTATTATATATCTAGTGTGCGGCTCTGCAGGAGGAGGTAGGTGCAGGTTATTATATATCTAGTGTGCGGCTCTGCAGGTGGAGGTAGGTGCAGGGTATTATATATCTAGTGTGCGGCTCTGCAGGTGGAGGTAGGTGCAGGGTATTATATATCTAGTGTGCGGCTCTGCAGGTGGAGGTAGGTGCAGGGTATTCTATATCTAGTGTGCGGCTCTGCAGGTGGAGGTAGGTGCAGGGTATTATATATCTAGTGTGCGGCTCTGCAGGTGGAGGTAGGTGCAGGGTATTATATATCTAGTGTGCGGCTCTGCAGGTGGAGGTAGGTGCAGGGTATTATATATCTAGTGTGCGGCTCTGCAGGTGGAGGTAGGTGCAGGGTATTATATATCTAGTGTGCGGCTCTGCAGGTGGAGGTAGGTGCAGGTTATTATATATCTAGTGTGCGGCTCTGCAGGTGGAGGTAGGTGCAGGGTATTATATATCTAGTGTGCGGCTCTGCAGGTGGAGGTAGGTGCAGGGTATTATATATCTAGTGTGCGGCTCTGCAGGTGGAGGTAGGTGCAGGGTATTATATATCTAGTGTGCGGCTCTGCAGGTGGAGGTAGGTGCAGGGTATTATATATCTAGTGTGCGGCTCTGCAGGAGGAGGTAGGTGCAGGGTATTATATATCTAGTGTGCGGCTCTGCAGGTGGAGGTAGGTGCAGGGTATTATATATCTAGTGTGCGGCTCTGCAGGTGGAGGTAGGTGCAGGGTATTATATATCTAGTGTGCGGCTCTGCAGGAGGAGGTAGGTGCAGGGTATTATATATCTAGTGTGCGGCTCTGCAGGTGGAGGTAGGTGCAGGGTATTATATATCTAGTGTGCGGCTCTGCAGGTGGAGGTAGGTGCAGGGTATTATATATCTAGTGTGCGGCTCTGCAGGTGGAGGTAGGTGCAGGGTATTATATATCTAGTGTGCGGCTCTGCAGGAGGAGGTAGGTGCAGGGTATTATATATCTAGTGTGCGGCTCTGCAGGAGGAGGTAGGTGCAGGGTATTATATATCTAGTGTGCGGCTCTGCAGGTGGAGGTAGGTGCAGGGTATTATATATCTAGTGTGCGGCTCTGCAGGTGGAGGTAGGTGCAGGTTATTATATATCTAGTGTGCGGCTCTGCAGGAGGAGGTAGGTGCAGGGTATTATATATCTAGTGTGCGGCTCTGCAGGAGGAGGTAGGTGCAGGGTATTATATATCTAGTGTGCGGCTCTGCAGGTGGAGGTAGGTGCAGGGTCTGTTATTTTGGGGTCATCATTATCATTAACCCTTTCATTTCTCAACTGTTTTCAACTTTAACCAGTTCAGGACCAGTTTCCCGCTATTCCTGACCGGATCATTTACATTCAGTTTAACCCCTTAAGGACAGAGCCAGTTTTGTACTTCATGACTCGGCCATTTTTTTGCAATTCTGACCAGTGTCACTTTGACAGGTTTCGAGAGGTAACGCCAAAAAGTGGACCCCACGGTTTATTATCCACTTTCTCATGAGCGCGGTAATTCCCCACATGTGGTCAGAAACCTCTGTTTGGACAAATGGGAGGAGCCGGAACAGAAGGAGAAATATTTGAATTTTGGAAAGGAAATGTGGCTGAAATAGATTGCGGGCACCATGTAGCATTTGTAGGGCCCTTAAGGTACCTAAACAGCATAAACCCCCACAAGTGACCCCATTTTGGATATTAGACCCCTCAAGGAATTTATTTAGATGTTTGATGACAACTTTGAACCCCCGGAGGCTTCACAGAATTTTATGACGTTGAGCCGTGAAAATAAAAAAAAATACATATTTACAACAAAATTGTTACTTCAACCAGAAAGCTTTTATTCACAAGGGTAACAGGAAAAAATGTACCATACAATTTATTGTGCAATTTCTCCTGAGTACACAGATACCTCATATGTGGTGGAAATCAACTGTTTGGGCGCACGGCTGGGCTCGAAAGGGAAGGAGCGCCATTTGACTGTAAAATTGGCTGGAATCATTAGCAAACGCCATGAAGTGTTTGGAGAGCCCCTAGGGTGCCTAAACAGAGGAGGTCTCCCACAAGTGATCCTATTTTGGAAACTAGACCCCTCAAGGATTTTATCCATTAGTATATTGAGCATTTTGAACCCACAGGTACTTCACAGAATTTGATAACCTTAGGTTGTCATATTGAAAATCTTCATTTTTTTTTTAACAAAAATGTTGCTTTAGCACCAAATTTCTCACTTTTTCAAGAGGAAACACCAAAAAGTGCATGCAACAGTTTGTTAGCCAAATTTGTATGAGTTCATTGATACCCCAAATGTGGCCAAAAACCTCTGTTTGGACAAACGGGAGGGCTCAGAACGGAAGGAGCACCATGTGAATTTTGGAAAAGTTGAAATAAATGGCGGGCACCATGTCACGTTTGCAGGGCCCCTAAGGTACCAATACAGCCGAACCCCCCCCCCACCCCCCACAAGTGACTCCATTTTGGAAACTAGACCACTCAAAAATTTTATTCAGGGTTACAGTGAGCATTTTGACTCCACATGTAGTTCACAAAACTGTTGCTGTAGTGCCAAATGTCTCACTTTTAGGCTGTGTGCCCACATTCCAGTGACACTGCATCTAGGACGCAGTGTTAGCCCTTCTGTGCAGATGCCAGTGTTGTCCACACGAGAATGCAGCTGCCTGTGCCCATGATCTGGGTTCAGGCCGCTGCGGACTTTATTCTCCTTGCGAAGAACACTCTCATCTCCACAGCATAAACTTATATCCTGCGTAGACCTCAGGAAGCCGCACTGCTGGTCAGTTTATGCTGCAGATAAAAGAAGCACAATGGGCATGAGATTTTTAAACATCCCACTACTGCGCTTGTACTGCACAACATCACAGTCAAAACACTCTGCGTCCAAACCGCTGCAAATCCTGATCGTGAGCACACACCCTAATAAGCTAGGATGGATAGATGGCTGGATAAATAGATGTAAAACACATATATAATGTCCCACCCCCCTGCATATTCTAAGCTGGCACCATTTAGTAACTTTCATGTGGCACTAAAGGGTGTTTAACCTTGTATTTAGTCCCCCAAAAAACAATTTAAATAAATAATTTAAAAAAAAAAACAACAAAAAAAAACAGCTAGGGTAAAGCAGACGGCTGCAGACCACAGCTGGCAGCTTCATATTGGCTGGTATTCCAAAATGAAGGTCTCCCCATGCTGTTTTTTAAATTTATAAATAATTAAAAAAAAGTGGGGACCCCCTGTGAAGGGGTCTTTCTCCCATATCACACTATCAACAGAGCGAGAGATGAGTGAACAATCCAAAGCATATTTATTCCATGCAATATAGAATGACGATCAAATAATCCACCACACGGAGGGTAAAACTAGTCCAGAAACGACATACATGTCCCGGAGTTCAGTCACACTCCTCCAGCAGTCCTTCTCCAGGAAAATCGGGGTTTCTCACAGTCTCTCTGGAGTGTTGACCGCAGCCTCAGCGTCTCCCTCAGACTTTCAATCTTGTTTCTTCTCTCTTGTAAAGGCCACGTCACACTAAGCAACATCGCTGCTAAGGAACAACTTTTGTGACGTAGCAGCGATGTTGCTAGTGATGTCGCTGTGTGTGACATCCAGCAACAACCTGGACCCTGCTGTGAGGTCACTGGTTGTTGCTGAATGTCCTGGACCATTTTTTAGTTGTTGCTCTCCCGCTGTGAAGCACACATCGCTGTGTGTGACAGTGACAGAGCAACAACTAAATGTGCAGGCAGCAGGAGCCGGCTTCTGCGGACGCTGGTAACCACGGTAAACATCGGGTAACCAAGAAGCCTTTACCTTGGTTACCCGATATTTACCTTCGTTACCAGCATCCGCCGCTCTCACACTGTCAGTGCCGGCTCCCTGCTCCCTGCACGTGTAGCAGAGTACACATCAGGTAATTAACCCGATGTGTACTGTGGGTAGGAGTGCAGAGAGCAGGGAGCCGGCACTGACAGTGTTAGAGTGGCGGACGTTGGTAACGAAGGTAAATATCGGGTAACCATGGTAAGGGCTTCTTGGTTACCCGATGTTTACCGTGGTTACCAGCGTCCGCAGAAGCCGCAGAAACCGGCTTCTGCTGCCTGCACACCTAGCAGAGTACACATCGGGTAATTAACCCGATGTGTACTGTGGCTAGGTGTGCAGGGAGCCAGCGCATAAGCGGTGTGCGCTGGTAACCAAGGTAAATATCGGGTTGGTTACCCGATATTTACCTTAGTTACCAAGCGCAGCATCGCTTCCACGCGTTGCTGCTGGCTGGGGGCTGGTCACTGGTTGCTGGTAAGATTTGCCTGTGGGACAGCTCACCAGCAACCCGTGTAGCGACGCTCCAGCGATCCCTGCCAGGTCAGGTTGCTGGTGGGATCGCTGGAGCGTCGCTCAGTGTGAAATCTCACCAGCGACCTCCTAGCAACTTACCAGCGATCCCTATCAGGTTGTATCGTTGTTGGGATCGCTGATAAGTTGTTTAGTGTGACTGGGCCTTAAAGGTGGCTTTACACACTGCAACATCGCAAACGACATCACTGTAACGTCACCGGTTTTGTGACGTAATAGCGACCTCCCCAGCGACATTGCAGTGTGTGAAACACATCAGCGACCTGGCCCCTGCTGTGAAGTTGCTGATCGCTACAAATCGTTCAGGACCATTCTTTGGTCCTTTGTTTCCCGCTGTGCAGCAAAGTCTCAGTGTGTAAAGGGGACTTAAAACACTGGAAACGAGTGATGTGTCACAATATCTGTCAATCACTATTCTCTGTCAGTTGGTCTCTCCCTCTCGGTCTCTATTCTCTCTCTGTCGGTCCGTCACTATCTCTGTCCCTCTCTCACAGTCTGTCGGTCATTTTCCCCTCCTCTCTCATACTCACCGATCCTCGGCGCAGCACTGCACGGCATTCACACTGTTGCGGCGGCTTTTCCTCTTTTGAAAAAGCCGGCCGCTCATTAAACAATTTCGTATTCCCTACTTTCCCCGCCCACAGGCGCCTATGATTGGTTGCAGTGAGACACGCCCCCACGCTGATTGGGTGCAGTGAGACACCTGTCAATCACAGCAGCCGGTGGGCGGGTCTATACTGTGCAGTGAAATAAATAATTAAAAAAAACGGCGTGCGGTCCCCCCCAATTTTAATACCAGCCAGATAAAGCCATACGGCTGAAGGCTGGTATTCTCAGGATGGGGAGCTCCACGTTATGGGGAGCCCCCCAGCCTAACAATATCAGTCAGCAGCCGCCCAGAATTGCCGCATACATTATATGCGACAGTTCTGGGACTGTACCCGGCTCTTCCCAATTTGCCCTGGTGCGTTGGCAAATCGGGGTAAAAAGGAGTTTTTGGCAGCCCATAGCTGCCAATAAGTCCTAGATTAATCATGTCAGGCGTCTCCCCGAGATTCCTTCCATGATTAATCTGTAAATTACAGTAAATAAACACACACACACGAAAAAATCCTTTATTAGAAATAAAAAATACAAACATCCCCTCATCACCAATTTAATAAGCCCCAAAAAGCCCTCCATGTCCGGCGTAATCTACGGACCTCCAGCGTCGCTTCCAGCTGTGCTGCATGCAGGTGACAGGAGCAGGAGAATACACCGCCGCTCCTGTCACCTCCATGCAGCTAATGAAGGCAATAGCGCGATCGGCTGAGCTGTCACTGAGGTTACCCGCTGTCACTGGATCCAGCGGTGGATGCAGCGGTGGCCGCGGGTAACCTCAGTGACAGCTCAGCTGATCGCGCTACTCACCTCAGTTGCTGCTTGGAGGTGGCAGGAGCGGCGGTGTATTCTGCTGCTCCTGTCACCTGCATGCAGCAGAGCTGGAAGCGACGCTGGAGGTCCGTGGATTACGCCGGACAAGGAGGGCTTTTTGGGGCTGATTAAATTGGTGATGAGGGAATGTGTTTGTGTTTTTTATTTCTAATAAATGATTTTTTCAGTTGTGTGTGTTTATTTACTGTAATTTACAGATTAATCATGGAAGGATTCTCGGGGAGACGCCTGACATGATTAATCTAGGACTTATTGGCAGCTATGGGCTGCCATTAACTCCTTATTACCCCAATTTGCCAACGCACCAGGGCAAATCGGGAAGAGCCGGGTACAGTCCCAGAACTGTCGCATATAATGTATGCGGCAATTCTGGGCGGCTGCTGACTGATATTGTTAGGCTGGGGGGCTCCCCATAAAGTGGAGCTCCCCATCCTGAGAATACCAGCCTTCAGCCGTATGGCTTTATCTGGCTGGTATTAAAATTGGGGGGGACCGCACGCCGTTTTTTTTAACTATTTAATTATTTATTTCACTACACAGTATAGACCGGCCCACCGGCTGCTGTGATTGGGTGCAGTGAGACACCTGTCACTCAGCGTGGGGGCGTGTCTCACTGCAACCAATCATAGGCGCCTGTGGGTGGGGAAAGTAGGGAATACGAAATTGTTTAATGAGCGGCCGGCTTTTTCAGAATAGTAAAAGCCGCCGCAGCAGTGTGAATGCCGTGCAGCGCCGCGCCGGGGATCGGGGAACGGTGAGTATGAGAGAGGAGGGGAAAATGACCGACAGACTGTGAGAGAGGGACAGAGATAGTGACAGACCGACAGAGAGAGAATAGAGACCGAGAGGGAGAGACCGACTGACAGAGAATAGTGATTGACAGATATTGTGACACATCACTCGTTTCCAGTGTTTAACTAGCTAGGTTGTTCTGCAGGTCCGGATCGCTGTTGCGTCGTTGGCCAGGTTTGCCTGTTTGACAGCTCACCAGAGACTTTGTAGCGATCCCGGCCAGGTTGGAATCGCTGGTGGGATCGCTGAAAGTCTCAGTGTGTAAAGGGGCCTTAGGTCTAACCCAGAATCACTAATCTCTCAGGTAAACAGAAAGTTAGGTGGATTCCAGGCCCCCTCCCCCAGACCTAGGCACAGAAGCACTTCAAGGGGATATAACCTGACTTAACAGGACAAACAATATATCGAATAGGCAGACTACCACGCCCAAAACATGAACCCCACAATATCACACCATGATATCCCCCAAATTGGATTTCCAGCCAAGGTAAAATGGATATCTGTGGTCTGGTATTCTCAGGATGGAAAGAACCATGGTTATTTGGCCCTTCCCAGCCTAAAAATAGCAGGCCTCAGCCACCCAGAAGTGGCGCATCCATTAGGTACGCAAATGCTGGCGCTTCGCCCCAGCTCTTTGCATTGCCCTGGTGCGGTGGCAAATGAGGAAATAAATGGGGTTGTTTTGGGTTAGGGTTAATGATGTCACGGCATATATCAGATACCCGACAGCAATAACCTAGTCAGTAATAAAAAAAGACAAAAAAATTATTTATTTGAAAAAGCACTCCCGAACACATTCCCTCTTTCACCAATTTATTAAAAAGAAAAAAAATCCGGTCTGCCATAATCCATTTTGGAAGTCATACGACGACTTTGGACCTTCCAGAATATGGGTGGCACACTTTGAGAACGTATCCCCCATTTTCTGAAAGTGCACACCCTCCATGTGACGAGTGTGGGTGCAGTGATACTGCACTCACACTCCCCGGGTCCACAGCATGGTAGTGTGAGCTGCAGTAAGCTCAGTGTTACTACTAGCAGGGAGCCGGCTGAGAGCCACTCTGCACATGTGGCCAGGATCTTCTGAGAAGAAAGAGGAGGGATCGGGGGGATCGTCACTGCAGGAGGTAACGGGAGACCGGAGATTGACGGGGTGACCTGGCTGGACCTGGGGAGAACTTTGAGGAGGAGGATGAGCGCAGCGGGTGAGCCGGCCATTTTAGATGATCAGTTGGGGCATTGGACTTTGGCTGGCACTTTGGCCACAGCAAGGGACCGGGGTAGGCAACTTATTTCCCATCTGTCATGATTGATCATGCCAGGTGGGATATAAATCATTTTTTCTGCCCAAATCATGATCTCCAGGGTCTGAGCTACACTTGGTAGCTGAAACCACAGAAATGTTTCGATGCTGGGGGGCGGTATACACTTTATTTCTTTATTGCTAACGGGAAGCAGCGGGAGGAGATTAACACTATGACCGCTAGGACATAATTTTACTGCCCACGGTCATTAAGGGGTTAAAGTCCACGAGCTCCGACACCAGTTTAGAATATCTAAACTTTTTTATTTACATAATTTTTTTAGTTTAGGAGTGAAATATAATGTGGGCATATTTTGTAATTGGGTTAATTTTCACTATTTTGCTGCCTTCATACAGGAAATGGGTGGTAAATTATGCGCGTCAGTGAGTGCACAGATCCGTACGCCATGTGTGGCCCCTCTTCTTCTGTTAGAAACAAGAATACATCAAATCCTAATTCCATTGCCCTGATCTTAACCGAAAAACTGGGAAATTATTTGTTTTTGCACTTTTGTATTTTCCTACTCTTATTCCGGGAGCAATTACTCTTTTATTTTTCCGCTCACATTGCCGTATGAAGGATTGTTTTTTTTTATAAAGATAATACTACTTTTACAGTTGTACTACTTACATAGCACATTTCATGTTGAATATTTGTTACTACCCAAATGATATCTCACCTGCATTATCTCCATTAATTTTCCATATGGGCTCATCTCCTTCCCATTCAGGTCCTTATAATATCAGATCCTCTCAGTGAAGATCTATATAAGAGAATTCTCCTGATTGCCCCGTGAAGGATGGATATGGACAGGGACAAGATGGCGGAGAGGATATTACACCTCACCCTAGAGATCCTCTTCCGGCTTACTGGAGAGGTGAGAGATTCTGATGACGTCACATTACATCATTCTTATATACTAGAAGGTGGCCCGATTCTAACGCATCGGGTATTCTAGAAATTATTGTGTAGTTAATGTATGATTTTTGTTATATATATATTGATGTAGTTGCCAAGTGTTTGTGTAGGGCGCTGTAAATGTTCTGGGTGTTGTCTGGGTGTGAGAGTGTTGTTTGTGTGTTGAGTTGTGTGTTGCATTGTTTGTGGAGCGCTGTGTGTGTTACGCGGTTTGTGTGTGTGTGTGTGTGTGTGTGTGTGTGTCTTGGAGTAGTCCTGGGGGGAGAGGAGGATAACGAGGGGAGTAGTCCTGGGGGGAGAGTGTAAAATGATTGAAATTAATACATCAAGTTATCAAATATTTCATAGTAAGACATATACGTTCATAGTTCTGTTTATGTTGGAGGGCATAGGTTATTAATAAAGTTTATAAGGGATAAATATGCCCATATTGAATATACTTGTGCTGAGCATGGAGGGATATATTTGAATCCTTCCCGAAGCTTTCCGAAGTTTCCAGAAGGTTACGTAATATGGAACTATATTCAACTGTGTTACACTAGAATGCCCTATATGGTTTGAACAGCTGGTATATAATGCACGATGGAGGGGGCTACTGTTCGCTCTCCACACTGCCTGCGGTAAGAAGACTCCAGTGCTGCAAGATATGACACGTTGTCCAGGCTAAGAGATGACATCCCCAGCATTGCCGTTCAGGAGCCAAAGAGAGATGGGTAAAGACTTCCCATTGTTCAATATGGACTAAATGAACTCTTTTTACATAAGCTATCAAAGTATATTATTTTTTTCCTTTCTGTAACTGAACCCTGGCAACCATTTTTAAATAGATAAAATACATTTATTTTTTACATCTTTGGAAGTTCTTTCTTTCATGCGGCCTTTACGTATTTGACGAAAAATATATTTAAGAGTATATTTTTTAACATTTGGTGAGCCACCCATTCGTAATTTTTTACGTTTTTTTGTTGTTCCTTCACTTTGCATAAGGGGGGTCGAAGTTATCAAAGTCATAAGTATTTTAAATATCTCCTGCAAAGGATCAGGAATCGACAATTTATAAAAAATCACGCAGAACCTAGGAAATACGTATGAGTCAAGTTGCATGAATGTTTTTTTTTTAATGAACTTTAAAGACTTTATAAAGCCACAGAAGTTAACTTTTGACGTATTTTTGAGCAAGAAAGATAGAGTCAGTCCATAAGAAGTATTGGACGGGTTGAACAAGGTGAATCAAGTCTTACAGGATCATCCATCAGATCATCTGATCATTTCAGGTAAGAAAATGGATTTTATCTCTTCATATGTAAAGCAAAGTAAACTTCAGTTCACTTATCCAGATATTTCTAATGTAGAAGAGATTTGGTTACGCTTTTATGGGGAGTGTGAACTTGAGAATTCACGTATAGAATGTGCAAGGTCTTTTAATAGAGAGAAACAGAAAATCAGAAATGTCTGTCATTTAGTCTATGATTTTCACAAGTTAATCGTAGAAAAGTGTAAAAATGGTGGAAATAGACAACCTGAATTGTCAGGAAAGTCAGTGACAGAGAAATCCAAAGACTGCTTAGAACCTGGAATGTCAGTCAGTGATATTGTGAATTCTGACTGTAATGTTGGCTGTAATTTTGTAAATCAGAATTTTGATAATGGCGACAGACACGTGTTACCTAGTCAAGGTGCCTTTCAAGATACTGAGAAAGAAGCAGGAAATGACGTAGTGAAGCCAGAAGGGGGAGGAGCCAGAATGGGACACGTGCAGAAAAGACACGTGGAGAGAGAAAATGGCGACGATCAGTTTCTAAAAATAGAACAGGCTAAGTTAGGGATTACACTTAGAAAAAATTTATTGGACATATGCAAATTAATTCCCGCATATAATCCTAAAATACATGTTTGCAGAAATTCAGAGGTTTTTGAAAGTTCCATCGAGAAATTTAATTTAACCAATAGTGAGACGAATCAGTTATTCCATATGTGGTTACCTCAGCATTTTTTTAGACAATTGGCATTAAAAAAGTCTTCTGGCAATGAGACATTTGATTGTTCAAATGATAACGACATCATAAGGCTGAAAAATCTCATATTCTGTACAAGGAATGAATCTGATCCAAACTATGAGATGTTGAAGGAATTACAAATTGAACAGAATGAGAGTACGTTCTCATTTATGTCCGTTTTTGAACGTTTGTATAGGGCGGTTATTCCAAATGTCGGATTGGATGGAATGATACGTTTATTCATCAAGAAATTTAATTTCCTTGACAATGCAGCCTGTGCGGTGGCATTAAATAAAAAGTCCCTATTCGAATGTACGACATTTATCGATTTTGTTAGAAATCGCCAAAGTCAATCAAAACAGAAATTAATTAATTCTGAAAAACCAACACAAAAAAGGGTGAGTTTTTGTGAAAAACCAACAGTGTCTCCCAGATCCAAATATTTTTGTGACAAAATTTATGAAATTCGCAGGAAATTTCATGTGAATTATAAGTCATACACCCCCCCTCTTTCCTTGTCACCTTCAATGAAAGAGAAAATTGTCACAAAATCTGATACCGATTATCTCAGACAAGCGATTTTTAAAAGCCCTGAAAGACAGAAACAGGTGTCTTGTGCGGATTCTCTCCCCTGGTCACTAGTGAAAGAAAAAAAGTCGTCCAGAGAATTTGATAGGCAGCGACAGCTGGGTGGTTTTCCAGAGAAAGATATTTTTCCTCATTTAAGGAAAAAAATTGAGTTACAAAATAACTTCAATTCCAATTTTCTGGAAATTACTGTAATAAATCGAATCTTGCAAAAATTGAGGTTTGGTTTTTAGCTGGATAAAAGGGGATTTCTGGATAAATTAATTTTGCTATTTGATAATCATAATTTTTCATATACAGTGAATATATATATATATTTATATATTAGAAGTAGTGATAGTAAATCAAGGTCATATTTTCATTTAGTCAAATGATAGTTTAATGTTATAAATTTAATAATTTGATCTCTGTATATGAATAATAATATTTAAAATAAAATAATAAGAGAAGGTAACGGATTTTAAGTGTTTCATTTTTATCATAAATATGATAATAATTTTATTCTTTTATTTCCCTCAGAATTTATCAGTAAAGCAGATTGATGAAGTATTAACTTTTTATTTTTACATATGTTCTTGTCCTCAATCAGGTAACATATATTTTCTTGTGTAAGGTTAATTCGCGAAAGCATGATTGAATAATAATTATTATTTTCTCAGGTACCAATGGTCAGAGAAGTATACTTGAACGTTTTTTTTATGAATATATATATCTCCTTTAGAGTTATTAGAAATGTAATCTGAGCTTTGGAGTGTTATAAAACTGCTTGCTGTCTTGGAATGGTGTTCCTTGCACGTGACCAGAGCATGACTTGATACTAAAAGCTAAAAATAAATGTTTGTTCCATGGTCATATGTACAGTGTGTAATACATTGGAATTTGTTTTTTTTCGAGAAGTACTTCAAATTAGTAACATAATCTTTGAAATGCGCATAGAATAATTGGGAATACAGGGATTTGAGTCCGTCAATGTTTTTATGTGAAAGTATGTTACAGTCTTGTGTGCATAGATGTGTCAATGAATGATTGATTGTTTGAGCAGCTGCTAAAGTCAAAGTATTTGGATCCAGAGAGAGAGGAAAAAAAAAAAAGAGAATTTTTGTTTTAACTTAGAAGTTATAAGATATGTATGTATACTATATAGAATAAATAAGTTATAGTACATAAGTATAAATAATGAAGGAATTTATACAAGATATATATTTTAATTCTAGAATAAGGTTATAACGTTTTGATTTTCTTATATCTTTTTGTGTTAGTCACTTCTTTTACTGATACACAGATTGGTAATCATTTTTTCTTTTCAAATATGGAAGTGATATTTATAATATGGTCTTGAAGATATACCACACAAATTTTAATTTAATTTAATCTAAACATATTAATTGTTATAATATCATATTTCATGATATTGAAAGGGGGAGGTTTGGTCTCAATCACACACATTTATATTTGATAAATATATGTGTTTACAGGATACTTTAATAATTAATATTTCAAGTACAAAGGAAGAATTGGGAATAAAAAAAAAATATATTTGAAGTATATCATAATGCATTTATATACTAAGAGAAGTGTATTATTTGCAAGGTTACATGACTTAATTATTTTTATTGGTTATTGATAGGCTTGGTAATTTATAAGATACTGGTAATATTAAGGTTATCTGGTAACATTAAGGTTATGTATTATTAAAGACATAGGTGTTATATACATAGAAGGCCTTATTTTTATTTCAAGTTTTATTTTTATTCCGATTTTCATTTTTCTTTTATTCCTATTTTTTATATTAATTATTTTAATATTCACATTTTTAAATTAAAATCTTAATTCTACAGTTTTATTTTTTTTTCTTCAGATTCTAAATATCTCAATTGAGAAAACACTTCAATATTTAGTTCAGTAATATCTAATATAAGAATATTACTTTATTAAATATGAATCATTTTAAAAAGGGAAAAGTTCCACTTTTTTGGAAGAAAAGATACTTCCTTCATAATATATACAATTGTTTACTTTCTGGTAATACATTATTTTTATATTAATATGGGTGAAATATTACTTATAGTTACACATTTCTTTATAGTAGGTTATTTAATAAATAATAGACAAATCAAATAAATTAAATTAGAGTAATAAAGATGGAAGATTAAGGTACATCTAGGTTTACCTTCCTATATTTACAAATAATATATATTATATTTTTAATCAATAATAATTTATAATGGGTATTATTGTGTTTTGATTATATCATCCAGTCTTTTTCAAAAGGTTATTTGCTTTGGTTTATAATTTTACAAATGATCTAACTAATAAGCCACATTGTTGCCTTTCATATTTATAATATGATACATGTTATAGGTACACATTATATTGTTTCATATTTTATATTATATTTTGGTTACATTCAACACATTGCCACCTATGGGTTTGGAAGGGTAATGCACCAATGACAAAAAAGGTTATTACAAGAAAATACTATTGTCTATACCATTATGCAGTATTTTATCATTCTGAGTATCAATTATATCAATACTTCTACGATAATAATAATAATGACATGGTATTATAGTATTAGAGTTATGATACGCTGTGACATTTATTAGTGATAGTTATTGCCATATTTGGTATCTAGATTAGGGAATGAATCAGTCTTCAATCAAGATTACAGAAGATAAAAAGACTTTATAATTATCCTAAAGTTAAAAGGGATTCTGCAAAAAGGTCCAAAAGGTAACGTCTCAAATAAGACTGTGAAACATACCAAATACACTTACCGTGCTTGCATCTCAAACATAGTGCTCCTATGGTTCCAAGATGGACAATGACACATGGTCTGAGCATTAAGACCTCCCTAAAGTTACTAAGAAGAGCAATGACGTGTTAAAGTTAACCCCTGTCGTGCTGACCAAGAACGTCTTAACATCTGTTCCTGGGTTATTTGACAACAGGCAGCATGAAAGGTGACTAGTGTAAATCACACTGCACAGACATCAAAGACTTTTGCTATTCTTCTACATTCATGAACTAAGGTTTATCAGCATTGGCTATGGACTTTGCAATAAAAAATAAAGTTTATGGACTTTGATCTGACAACGATAAACGCAATATGGGACTGTATGAATTGGTAACCATTCATTTTTATCAAAGGATTTATTTCTAAGAGACTGTGTTTATGCCGGATTACATCGGAGATAAGAAGACATCAACTCAGAGGACATCATATGGTGACCGGATTTGTTTTTTGCATTTCTTTTTAGGTCTAGCGAAGTATAGTTATATACATTTTTATATGATTGATCAGTCACAGCCTGTCATAACAGGAATCCACAATATTATATTATTGAACTTACAACATGAATAATGCAAATTAATTATTATTCATCATTATTATTGATACTAATCCATTATCGCCAAATAAGGAAAGAAGATTTGTTGTTTTAATGATGTATTAATTAATTTTCGGGGTTGCTCCACCCACTTCAAGGGGGAATTGTAAAATGATTGAAATTAATACATCAAGTTATCAAATATTTCATAGTAAGACATATACGTTCATAGTTCTGTTTATGTTGGAGGGCATAGGTTATTAATAAAGTTTATAAGGGATAAATATGCCCATATTGAATATACTTGTGCTGAGCATGGAGGGATATATTTGAATCCTTCCCGAAGCTTTCCGAAGTTTCCAGAAGGTTACGTAATATGGAACTATATTCAACTGTGTTACACTAGAATGCCCTATATGGTTTGAACAGCTGGTATATAATGCACGATGGAGGGGGCTACTGTTCGCTCTCCACACTGCCTGCGGTAAGAAGACTCCAGTGCTGCAAGATATGACACGTTGTCCAGGCTAAGAGATGACATCCCCAGCATTGCCGTTCAGGAGCCAAAGAGAGATGGGTAAAGACTTCCCATTGTTCAATATGGACTAAATGAACTCTTTTTACATAAGCTATCAAAGTATATTATTTTTTTCCTTTCTGTAACTGAACCCTGGCAACCATTTTTAAATAGATAAAATACATTTATTTTTTACATCTTTGGAAGTTCTTTCTTTCATGCGGCCTTTACGTATTTGACGAAAAATATATTTAAGAGTATATTTTTTAACAGAGAGGAGGATAACGAGGGGAGTAGTCCTGGGGGGAGAGGAGGATAACGAGGGGAGTAGTCCTGGGGGGAGAGGAGGATAACGAGGGGAGTATTCCTGGGGGGGAGGTGTATAGGTGCCCAATTTGTGCGGGGGCGTGGCTGAGCGGGCACAGTGTGCGGGGCCAAGCGGAGCGGCCAATGCAGGGGGCGGGGCTGAGTGGAGCGGCCAATGCGTGCGGGGGGCGGGGCTGAGCAGAGCGGCCAATGCGACGGTTGTCACTGTAATGACATAATTTTGGAGCAAGACAGACAGAATAAGGCAAATATGTATATATATGTATGTATATAATATAGATGGACAGAACTGGAGAGGTGAGGACTCTGGAAATGTCTGTAGTGAGATTTATTACTGTGTCTCTCCATAACCAGGATTACACAGTAGTGAAGAAGACCTCTAGTGAGCGCTGTCAGGCCCCTGTGTCTGAGGGATGGGGAAGACCCCTGAGCCCAATCATGGGGCCTCCACCTCACCCCCCGATACATGAGGACATCAATGACCAGAAGATCCTAGAACTCACCTACAAGATGATTGAGCTGCTGACTGGAGAGGTGACACTGCTGGGAATGCTGGGACATTATACAGTAACGCTATGAAGGGATCGGGGGTGACGGTATCATTGTATGTGTCAGGTTCCTATAAGGTGTCAGGACGTCACCGTCTATTTCTCCATGGAAGAGTGGGAGTATTTAGAAGGACACAAAGAGCTGTACAAGGACGTCATGATGGAGGTTCCCCAGCCCCTCACATCACCAGGTAATAGACAGGACTAAATACACACGGCCTATAATTATCTGTATGTAAGGGATGAATTCAGTCCCTGTATGTGTCTCCTCCAGGTCTATCCAGTAAGAGGACAACACCAGAGAGATGTCCCCATCCTCTTCTCACTCAGGACTGTAAACAAGAAGATCCCGATGTTCCTCAGGATGTGTTTCCTCCAGCTCTGTCCAGTAAGAGATATCTACTCATGCACTTTCTGCACTAATTTTGTGGTTACATTTTTAGGTTTTCTGCTCTGTTTTTTTTCAGCTGTATTTTCTTTGCTTCTGCGTCTTCTGCTGTTTGCTTCTAGTGTCTTCTCTTTGTTGGTATGAAGGCAACTCAAAGACCTGCAGAGGGTTCATGAATACCCTGTTTTCCCGAAAGTAAGCCCTAACATGATTTTATGGGATTTTTCGAGAATGCTTGAAATATAAGCCCTACTCCAAGAATAAGCCATAGTTACAGTCAGGAGCTGGGAGGAATCAAACTGCGCAATTGCTGAGGAACCCCACTCTCTTATGGACTCCATCAGTTGTATTCTAAGGTTGATTGTTTAAGGACCTTTGATGATTTCAAAGTCATGTGACATGATGTAACCAAAGGTCTCTTAATTGCAGGAGTCTAAATGAACTGAACAGGACACAGGCTGGCATGCAGGACTGTTATTAGGGGAAAGGGAGAGCAAACTGGACAATTTCACAGGGCCCCATAATCCTAGCGGCCCCAGTGTTTTGTATGCAAATTATAAGACTGCTTAAGGACTTTTTTACATCACATCATGTGACCAAAGGCTGGTGTGTCTGTGTGTTCAAGCCAATTTTAACCAGCTCTGCCAAAATGGGCAGAGCTTGGCCGGAACAAGGGTGTGATGCCACTGCTTCTCTAATTCATAACAAACTGCGATGTTCCCTATGCCAGAAATCTCACTCCAGTCCCTGACGTCATTTTTCAGTGTACATCGCCGGTGTTGATGAATTTGAACCCTAATGTTTATCTGTACAGGCTGCAAGACCCTGCTACCTGCTTTGGTTACAAAGCCTAAGGATAGGCCATCAGCGTTACAGTCCCAGACAACCCAGTTGAATTTTCAGCATCTGTCTTTACTTTATTTTCGTCTTTGAAAAAATACCTCTTTGAAATTGTCTATGTTGTGGATCAATGTTTCAAGGAGATGTTTGCAGGTTTTGCCAACTGCCATGGCAGCGTCAGGATCTATGGAAATGATAGACTCTGGTACTTTGCATGTTAATTTCTCTGCTGTCTGTGAGCAGCACAGGGAGACGCAGATATCAAACCACAGGCTTGGGCAGGCTAGCAAGAGTTATTCTCTGTTGGGCTGCTTGTTAATGTCTGTGATCACATGCTGTAGAGGAGAAAGTATTGTTTGCTCCCGTTCTGTATATGTTGGCTGGACTATTTCATTAATGCCAGCTATCGTTTACCTATACTGATCTGGTGAGGTGTTGTGATCCATATTTATGGGTGTTTTTTGTGCATTATTACTGTGAGCTGTTGTGGTGTTAACCCTTGTTGTCATTTTTGTTCCTGTCTTCCTGCTCTTGCTTTTCTCCTTACCCTCTCACTGTTTATTTTTGTGAGTTTGCAATGTGTCCCATCTGTCTTAATTTATATTTCCATCATAATCCTGCCCCTTCCTTCCCTTGGGGATCACAGATTAGATCTAGTCAGGAGACTAGTAATGCACGAGACTCCGGCATCTCCATCTTCAGGGGTAATCCAGAGGTTAGGAATAGCTTAGGGTCCCCTAGTGTGAGGGACAGTATAGGAGCCCCCTATCCCTCATTATTCTGTCGTCACATTATGACAATCAATCAGATTATTTACTGTAGCAGAGAACAGAGAACAGGTGCTAGGAATGGGAGAGCCGAATTAACAAAGATGTAACTCTTAAGGCTGCTTTACACACAACGAAATCGCTAGCGATCTCGTTGCGATGTGACACGTCCAGATCGTTGCTACGATTTGCCGAGATCGCTCATAGGTCATTTTTTAGTGGTCACACGTACCCATCTCACAAACGACGTTACATCGTTCAGCGAGATATTGTTTGACCAAGGCAGTCATGTGGATGTTGTTCGTCGTTGGCAGGGTATCAAACGTAGCAATATCGTTCCAAATGACGAACAATATTTTGAAACTGAACGTCGTGTCAACGATCAACGATTTTCGCTATTTTTAATATCGTTCGCAGTCGCACATAGGTGTCACATGCAACGACATTGTTAACAACGACGGAAGTGCGTCACGAAAACCGTGACCCCGACGACATATCGTCAGATAAATCGTAGCGTTTAAAGGGGCCTTTAGATCTCGATATTGGACAACAGATTCAGAATAATTTTTTCCCTAATTTAATTTCTGATGTTAAAAAATACTTGTACTTTCAAGATAATATCATTAATAATAACTTTGTGTTTATTTTTAACAGATGGCTGTATTGATAGTTCAGATGGATCTCTAATATCTTCAGAATTTATAACAGATGATGAAAGTATCCCACATGATACATATGAAGAGCATGCTGTTGTCCCAGATATAAATCCAGTCCTTCCTCGGAAAGCTCTATCATCTGAGTTTTTCAAACAAGCCCAAAATTACCATTTATCACAGAATTGTAAGCAGAATAAAAGTTACAGAAGGGATGTGGAATATGAAACGGTTCCTACAAGGGAGAAGCCATTTTCATGTTTAATATGTGGGAAATGTTTTACCAGGAAATCACATCTTGTTGAGCATCAAAGATCTCACACAAGGGAGAAGCCATTTTCATGTTCAAAATGTGGGCAATGTTTTACTAGTAAATCAAATTTTGCTAGACATCATAAAATTCACACAGGGGAGAAGCCATTTTCATGTTCAGAATGTGGGAAATGTTTTATTGAGAAATCAGTTCTTGTTGTGCATCAAAGATGTCACACAGGGGAGAAGCCGTTTTCATGTTCAGAATGTGGAAAATGTTTTATTCAGAAATCACACCTTGTTAGACATCAGAAAATTCACACAGGGGAGAAGCCATTTTCATGTTCAGAGTGTGAAAAATGTTTTATTCGGAAAACACACCTTGTTAGACATCAGAAAATTCACACAATGGAGAAGCCATTTTCATGTTCAGAATGTGGGAAATGTTTTATTCAGAAATCGGTTCTTGTTGTGCATCAAAGATCTCACACAGGGGAGAAGCCATTTTCATGTTTAGAATGTGGGAAATGTTTTATTCAGAAATCGGATCTTGTTTTGCATCAAAGATCTCACACAAGGGAGAAGCCATTTTCATGTTCAAAATGTGGGCAATGTTTTACTAGTAAATCAAATTTTGCTAGACATCAGAAAATTCACACAGGGGAGAAGCCATTTTCATGTTCTGAATGTGGGAAATGTTTTATTGAGAAATCAGTTCTTGTTGTGCATCAGAGATGTCACACAGGGGAGAAGCCTTTTTCATGTTCAGAATGTGGGAAATGTTTTACTAGTAAATCAGCTCTTGTTAAACATGTGAAGAAGCCGCACAGGGAAGGAACCTTTTTCATGTTGTGAATAATTGAAATGTATAACTGGTAAATCAAGTCTTGCCGACCATCAGAAAACCAACAGAGCGGAGTAGCCATTCTTGCTTTCCGAATTTGCCAAATGTTTTTAAGACTAATCCTATCCTGTTGTCCGATGAGTCACACAGGAGAAGCCATCATGATGTACTATAATTCAAAGGGTTTTATAAAAAGATTAGCTACAGTTGCTCAAGTAAGAATTTGTGAGGAAAAGAACCATTTTATTTATTTTTAAACTTATTGTATTTTTTGGACCATAAGACACACCTAGGTTTTGAAGGAGGAATATAGGGAAAAAGATTGACACAAAAAATGTGGTCATGAAGCACTGTTATGGGGGGGATCTGCTGCTGACACTGTTAGGCCGGCTTCTCACTTGTGATTTTCTCGCAGTAGTGCAATGCGAGAAATTCTTGCATTGCACTCGGATACATGTTAATCAATGAGGCAGCTCCCATCTGCTATTTTTTCTCAGTCCAAATCGGACTGAGAAAAAAAATCGCAGCATGCTGTGTTTTGGAGAGTTTCTCGCGCGAGTCTCTCCAATGCAACTCTATGGGAGCGGGAAAATAAACGGATGTTACACGGACCGGCACTCACACCATCCTAGTGACATTCGTTTTTCTAAATACATTTATCGCATGTTTCACAAAACACTGGAAATGAGTGAGGACTAGCAATGTCGGTCAATCTCTATCTCTGTCAGTCGGTCTCTCCCTCTCGGTCTCTATTCTGTCTTTGTCGGTTGGTCTCTCTCTCTCTCTCTGTCCATGTCGGTCTATTCCTTTCCTCCCCTGTCTCATACTCACCGATCCCTGATCACCAGCGTGGCGCTGCACAGCATTCACACTGCTCTAGCGGCTTCTCCTCTTTTGAAAAAGCCGACTGCTTCTTATTCAATCTCGTATTCCCTGCTTTCCCCGCCCACCGGTGCCCATGATTGGTTGCAGTCAGACACGCCCCCACAATGAGTGTCAGCTGTCTCTCTGCAACCAATCACAGCTGCCGGTGGGTGGTGGCAATCGAGGTAATAAGGAGTTAATGGCAGCAGCCTATAGCTGCCACTAAGTCCTAGGTTAATCATTGCAGGCGTTTCCCCAAGATACCTTCCATGATTAACCTGTAAGATAAAGGATTTTTTGGATGTGTGTGTTTATTTTCTTTATTTGTAATAAATGACAAAAAAACAACCTCTTTCACCACTTTATTAAAGTCCCTAAATACCCTTCCATGTCCGACGTAATCCACAGAGGTCCCACGACGCTTTCAGCTCTGCTACATCAGAAGCTGACAGAGAGTGGACAGACCACGACCGCTCTGTGAGCTCCCCGCAGTGACTGAAGTGAGTCGCGCTATCAGCGATGATGTCGCTCAGGTTACCCGCGGCCACAGATCTCATTGGGAGCACTTCAGCTGTGGCCGTGGGTAACCTCAGTGACGGT
The DNA here is from genome assembly GCF_048569485.1 of Anomaloglossus baeobatrachus. Classification (NCBI taxonomy): domain Eukaryota; kingdom Metazoa; phylum Chordata; class Amphibia; order Anura; family Aromobatidae; genus Anomaloglossus; species Anomaloglossus baeobatrachus. Next base: position 123,445 of record NW_027441934.1, on the reverse strand, counting down.
ACCGCTGATCGCACGTCTCACTGCGGTCATTCAGGGGATTTGCGTTCACCGGTGAGACCTTCCCCGGTGACCGCAAATCAGGCCATGCCACACAGACAAAGCCGCGGGATGACAATGAAGTCGAGTGAAGTTCATCCGACTTCATTCTGATCGTGCAGCTCTGTCTGTGTCTGCTGGCAGTGGCTATTCAGCTCTGCTACATGGCTCTGTCTGTGTCTGCTGTCAGTGGCCATGTAGCAGAGATGAATGGCAGATGACATAGTAAAAACGGATCCCATACGCATCAAACACGCATTGCACACGCACTGAAATCATGAGAAAAATCCCAGGATCGCAGTGCAGTTGCATTGCACACTGATCATAAAGTGAACTAAAATCGTCCGACTTTTTATCATGCAACTCGGACCGATTTTACATGCATAAATGTGTTTCCAGCCTTACTGGGATAAAATCCCCCAATTCTGTACTGATGTCACGCATCCTGGGCCCTTTCCAGGTACTGTTGATGTGTCTCCCATCCTCATGTATACTGTATATCCATCCTGGTATATATGTTGCCCATCTTGATCCCATCCTGGTATATGTGATCCCCATCCTGGTATATATGGTTTTTGGCCTAGTATATATGTCCCAATTCTTGTATATATAGCCCTCATCTTGGGCCCATTCTGGTATATATTTCCCCATCACACTGCACACATAAGAAAAGAAATGATTATACTCCCCATCCCTCTGCTCTTCCAGTGCACAGTGTTCTCTTCTGATGCTGGCAAGTGACTTCATCATGTAAGTTGAGAAGCACATGACATTACTGCCATGTGCCCCCAGTTACACGCAGACGTACGTGTTAGATAATAGTCAGCCATAATGTGCTGAGCAGCCGTGTAGTATCTAACAGCCATCTTGGGAAGACTTGAGCAAACTAACTTTGCAGCTAATGAGCTGCACTGGCTAGAGTTCTCCCCCGCAGAGAGGAGATAGAGATGACATCAGCGTAATTAGCAAGTATAAGAAAAGGTCCAAAAAAGGTTAAATCGAATAGAAGAATACAATTGCATCAGTTGATAGATGGTGATATGTCGTCATGAATAGCAGGTATATTGAATTGATAAAGAAATTAAGTTGTCAATAGAGTTGTCAGTGTGTGAAGAGTTATGTGAAGTAGAGGCGCCTTCAGGGATCAGAAACGTCAGCAATGATGACACGGCTGAACTAGTGAAAAGTATCATGGAGGCTCATAGGAATCCAATACGTTTATACCGCAATGCTCGTAAATAATGTCATTATATTCTTTGTTCTCCAACGTATACGCCTTTCTCTGCAGTATGAGCTTTCCTTTGTCTAACATGTATAAAAGCCCCACACGCCTTTCGGGGGACACTTCTTCATCTGTGGCTAATTCTGCTGTTCTGCAAGACACCTGCGTGTGTCATCCTGCCGCATAACCTGTCTTATCTGCTCTGTTGCTATCTCGGAATAATCTTCAGTCTTTGCTTGGAACAGATTGTCTACAACGTCTTCTTAGCTCTCAAGATCTACAGACATTTTCTTTCAGTAAACTGCCAGAATATTGACTGCTCCCCACAGCCGGGATTATTTTTTTGGGGAGCAGTGAATATTCAATGTCTAATAGTAGACACATGTGATCGCCCAGTCATAGCAGTAATCGGGCGGCTTAGTAATCATGTGTACCCGATATTAAAGAGAATGAATATTCGCTGCTCCCCATGCTAATAATACCGCCTACTTCTTGGTTGGGGCTGGCTTCATTGCCTAGAGGTTGGTGGGATTATGGCGTGGGGAGCAGTGAATATTCATTTTCTTTTTTAGCTGGCACACTGTTAGCCTTTTTGAGAGCCTTTAGGAACATTTGTGAAAGGTTTTGATACTGGATTATATTTAGATACTTCACTTATCTCAGGTTGCCCACTGCTTTATTTACTAAAAAGCGCAGCCCCAGATTGGAGATAGGAACTCTGAAGTATATCACATTGTATATAATTGCATTTCAAAGCTTGTTTTGTTAATAAATGCTTGTAAATATATATTCTTCATGCCTAGCTTTGTCTATTGTGTAGATGTGATGATTTTGCCTCAGAACCTCTGGAGTTGAGGCAGAGCTGTAGACATTTTACACAATAATATTGAGGGGAGAATTGAATCACACTATGCCTCCTAGATATGTGGAAGTTGTTAAGACGCTCTGTTCCCAAATTATCAAAGCTTTTATGCCAAAAAAACTGTCACAAAAATTTGGAAAGTTGTGCCAAGATTTGGCATTTTCACTCTAAAATTGGCAAAGCTTGGGTGGGACGGGGGCGTGATACCACAGCTCCTTGTTGTTCCCTATGCCAGAAATCTCACTCCAGTGTCTGATGGGAGTAATATTTCTAGCATGGCACAAGGAGGCACATGCCACTCGTCAAAAGCTCCAGATTCATGAGGAGGCATTTACCTCTTCATGAATCAGGAGTGGCCCCCGCATAAATGGGGCTTTTTATGTTATAAAACTGATTCCTTTACAAAGGATAATTGTTGTAATAAAAAAAAACTAAAGGATTTTATCTGTCTGATATCCAAGAGGTTACTTTTTTGTGTGGCTACCCACACATAGAGATATACGGACCCGTTGAAGTTCGGGTTTTTCAGTCGGACTTTAAATAAAGTTCAGTTCGGGAACCGGACTGGTTCTGAACCCCGTTGGAAGTCACTGATTGGGCAGTTCGGGTCTCCGCCCACATGCATCCAGCCATAAACAGAGCATTTATTACCAGGGGAGGGAGGGTTTTTTCCTTGTACACAATACATCCTATAAGGCCTTGTGCGCACTAGGTGTTTTTACTGCGTTTTTAGCGGCGTTTGTACCGCGCTTTTGCGCTGAAAACGCAGTGACATTGCTTCCCCAGCAATGTCTATGAGTTTTCATTTTTTCCGTCCGCACACAGCGTTTTTTTGTAGCTGCGTTTTTGTGGTGACCACAAAAATGCAGCATGTCAATTATTTCTGCGTTTTTCACTGCGTTTTTCACCCATTGAGTTCAATGAGATGTTCAAAAACGCAAAGAGAAACGCATATAGCTGCGTTTCTATGACTAAAAACGCAGTTATAAACGCAAGGGGTGGGTAGTAAAGTGACGTGTACAGGAAGAGGATTCCTTCTGATGGTAAACACAGAAGCATGAATCCTCCCGGTACCGTCACCGCCGCTTCCACCTCCATCCTGTGCATGTCAGCTCCCGTGCGGCGTCATGGCTGGGCGGGAGGTGGAGGCAGCGGCAAAAACAAAAGTGAACAGTAGAAAAAATGTCATACTCACCTGTCTGCAGGGTCCCGGTGCCATGTCCGCTCTCAGCTCCTGTCCCGGTACTTCTGCTTCGGCTGTGTGCTTTCAGGCACGTACGAAGCCTGCAGGACCTGGCAAAGGATCACCTGATGCAGTCACCTGACGCATCAGCTGATCGTAATTCTCGCGGTGTCGCCGGCTTTCTAGCGCCCGGCCGGCTTAACTTATCAGCTGATCCTGCCATCAGGAGACTTCATCAGCTGATTACCGGCAGCTCCTGCAGCGATGGGACAGGATCAGACTCTCATCCAATCACTCCAGGAGCTGCCGGTAATCAGCACGGACGTGACTCAGTATTTTTTATTTCTTTTTTCTACTGATGCATCAGCTGATTGTATAACCGGCTTTTATACAATCAGCTGCTGTGTCATGTGATTCACATCCTTGATCCTGACACATCATCTGATCACTTTGCCTTCCAGCAAACCGATCAGATGATATTGGATCCGGATTGGAAGGCGCGGGACCCTTGACCCAGGATTACTGCGGAGGGGGGTTCTTTATTTCAATAAAGATGGAGTCACTAATTGTGTTGTTTTATTTCTAATAAAAATATTTTTCTGTGTGTTGTGTTTTTTATTTATCTTTACTAGAAATTCATGGTGGCCATGTCTAATATTGGCGTGACACCATGAATTTCGGGCTTAGGGCCACCTGATAATATACAGCTAGCCCTAACCCCATTATTACCCAGCGAGCCACCGTCACCAGGGCAGCTGGAAGAGTTGGATACAGCGCCAGAAGATGGCGCTTCTATGAAAGCGCCATTTTCTGGGGCGGCTGCGGACTGCAATTCGCAGCGGGGGTGCCCAGAAAGCAAGGGCACCCTGCACTGTGGATTCCAATCCCCAGCTGCCTAGTTGTACCTGGCTGGACTCAAAAATTGGGCGAAGCCAACGTCATTTTTTTTAATTATTTCATGAAATTCATGAAATAAAAAAAGGGCTTCCCTATATTTTTGGTTCCCAGCCGGGTACAAATAGGCAGCTGGGGGTTGGGGGGCAGCCCGTACCTGCCTGCTGTACCTGGCTAGCATATAAAAATATAGCGAAGCTTATGTTGGGTTTTTTTTGGGCAAAAAACTCCTGCATACAGTCCTGGATGGAGGATGCTGAGCCTTGTAGTTCTGCAGCTGCTGTCTGCTCTCCTACATACACTAGTTCTGCAGCTGTCTGCTCTCCTGCATACAATGAAGAACATATTGAAGAAGGAAATGACATCAAAACTTTTTTTTCTTCATCAACAATCTTTAATGGCATTTGTTCACTGAAAAAAAACGCACCAAAACGCGGTAAAAACGCATGCTTTTTTTGCCGCAAGTGCGTTTTTTAAGACAAAAACGCACATAAAAACGCAGCGTGAAAAAAACGGCTAGTGCGCACATACCCAAACGATGTTTTTTTCCTCCCCGTGAAAGCCATTCACACACTGCAAGCAACTCGCACTGGGCCGAGCACTGAGTGTACCCGAGCACACCGATGCTAGATCGAGTGGTTAGGATACATAAAGCACCTGAACTCTGAACTTTAACACTGATTCTTTGTATTAAGTCTGTATTTGGTACAAACCTCGAACTTTACTATTTAGGTTCACTCATCTCTGCCCACAAACCTTTATTACAGTTTAGATTATGGGTGTAGAAGAGACCAGAACTGAAAGGGGCCTATCTCTCGGTGGAGAGGAAGTAACATTTATGATACCTATGCTGGGGTTTTGTGAATTTTATGGGATTCGGTCACTAAGTGTTTATCCTTAATTAAAAATGAGAATAATATAAAGACAGTGTCACATTAGGTACGGGGAAGTACCAAGTGAATGGCGAAAGGGAAACCCTGTGCGTAGCAAAGGGCAAGATGGTGACTTCTGACTAAATCTATCACTGGGCCCTCGGTCCCCTCACAGCCTTAGATAGGTTCCACATCTATGAGCCGAGCCGGATACCTAACCCTAGGCTGACCCTGGTCTGGACCCTAGGTTGGATGAGCTCTTCGTCAACCCCACTCGGCACTAAAGGACACACAAGAATAACAAACAAGGGGAAACAATATACAACTTATCTCTAGATGACTCAGTAAGAAGTTCAGTAAAGAGCAGCAACAATCCTACTGATGCGTGCAAGCCACCTGCTTGCATCCAGAGCTTGCGAAGGAATTGAATATCACCAGCACAAATTCAGGGAAAATGTACTTAAACCCTAGGGGATATACAGATGATTAACAGCAGAAGGGAAGGGGAGCTCTGCTGGGTCCTACAGGGAAAAGGATGAAAACCCAGCAGAGGAGCTACCTAGTACACTGAATACTGACAGCAGCAATAATAGAAAGTCAGGGACCATTTTGCACAGCCAGACGCTGTGACTTTCTATTGCCGGAAACCACAGGACTGTCTGTTACCCGTGACAGACAGGGACTCTGATTCCAATGATGTGTCATTTACTGAGCTGGTTGCTGTTTTGATAAAATTACAGTATTCTTATTATTAGGGGATTATCACTAGAGAACTAGTAAACCAGCAGCCATGTATCCTCCATCTCCATCAGCTCTGTATAACCCAGCCCTCACCCCTGATTGGCAGCTTTCTGTCTATGCTTATTGTACACAGCAGCCAATCAGTGGTGTGGGTGGGGTTATACACAGAGGAGCATTTTGAGAACTGGTAGATCTTAAGCAGATAAAATTGATTTTTATCAAAACTTCAGCAAGCAGCCAAGTAAGTGACACTTCGCTGGAATCAGGGTCTCTGCTTATACAGGTCAGTTGGACACACACTATAGGTAGCTTTGTTCCTCCTAATCTATAAACCACATCCTGAAACCATACGCTATTACATGTTATATATTTAATCTGAAAAGTAGGCAGTGTTTATAAAAATGTACAAAAGATGTTACAAATGGAAACAAAACAATACAGCATATACAATTACATAAAATAAAACAGAAAATTAGGGAACCTGGGTCACAGAAATGGCTTCAGATTTCTGGAAGGAAGGACTCCACTTGAACGTACAGTACAGACCAAAAGTTTGGACACATCTCATTCAAAGAGTTTTCTTTATTTCCATGACTCTGAAAATTGAACATTCACATTGAAGGCATCAAAACTATGAATTAACACATGTGGAATGAAATACTTAAAAAAGTGTGAAAAAACTGAAAATATGTCTTATATTCTAGGTTCTTCAAAGTAGCCACCTTTTGCTTTGATTACTACTTTGCATACATGTAACAATGTTAAAAAAGGAAGACCCTGATGATGAGGAGAGGGGACACCTCCTGCAACTCACCTGAGGCTGTACGCTATGCTCCCTAACGTCTCTATACGGATCCTTCCTCCCATTGTCATCATGTGACTAGGCCTTTGCTCACCCTGATCTCACCTTGGCTAGTGAGAAGGATGGCAAAAGCAGTAGTATCACCACTGCAATAATACAACACAAGGTAAAGGATACAGAGGGAAAATAGACACAAAAAGTAAAAACATGTCAAGCTCTTCCAATGCAGCTAAACATCACAGCTGCAATAGTCACAACTCCTCAGCTTTTTCCAGAGACAGGTTCCTTCCACTTTTAATAACGACGAGGCGTGATCACAAAATAGATGCACCGGAGAATAAGGCTACAAAGGACAGCCAGATTAGAAAAAGTACCTAACCCCTACAGCACTAAAAGAAAGTAAATTCACTCAAATCAAGTTGTAAATCTACGAACAATAAGACGTTGTGACCTTCTGATCCCAGACTCACCAGAGGTCTCCCCAGAGCGGGACACTCTCATGACACATTATCCATAAATTCACTCATACTCAAGTTCATTTTTTTCTTGTTCTGTATTGGAGATCTTCTCATATCCTTCTTATTGATTCTCCTTCCTCCTCTTCATTTTCTGAATTCAGGAATTCTCTGAATGATGTAATAGAATAACCATTTTCTCTTTGTTACTCACTTAAATTCTCAGGATTACAGTCTGAAGATTCCAGATCTGTAGATTTTTGCAGCGTCCGTGCAATAGTTATTGTGAGAGATTTTCTTCGAGATTTACTTGTTTGAATTGGAGAGGATTTTTTCTTTTTCTTATATATACAATGAGAATAAGACATCAAACAGTGTCTATAAACCATCAGAAGGTGTTTGCCCAACATTGCGCTATGAGCCAAATGTCTATCATGGTGCAGAGAAAGGCGGCAATCGATCTCCCCCCTAGAAGTGGGACTCCTGGGACAGACAGGGGACACATTTGGAGTGGGAAATGTGTGATCAGTGTTGGACAGAAATAAAATCCATTTTAGTATAGGTTATTACTTATGTTCTGCTCTGATCTGGAAGAACAGGAATTGTGAGCACTTTGGGAATGTCACAGAATGGATTGATAAAGGTATAACTAGATTGTACCCATTATTTAGAGGAATGTGATATGTGCATTGTGTAATGTTCAGCAGAGATTTGGGTAACAGAAGAATGACTTTCACTATCTGCAATTATTATTTTACTCAATAAAGGATGAAAATAAATTATATTCACTGATAAAGGGGAGAATAGATCAATAGAAAATAATCAATAGATGTAAGGGGAAGAAAAATAAAGAGTTATCACAATTTTATGGATCATTGTTGTATATTTGGCTGACAACATACACTTGTTACACGCCTGTCCCGTGTCTGGGATCTGTGCCCTTCCCCCCGGTCTGCTAAACTTTCTTCTGCTCCACGTTGGGCTTTGCATGTAGCCTTCTAGTTAGTGTGTGTGCAGCGACCTGTCTGAAGTCTCCAGGACATCTCCAGACTATCTGTGGCCTCCAGCACCTCAGCTACCAATCTGCCTGTGGCTTCCAGTATGTCTGAGGTCTCCAGGATGTCTGCGGCATCCAATACCTCAGTTACCTGTCTGCCTGCTGCTTTCAGAACCTCTGCAACCTGTCTGCAGTCTTCAGGACTTCTGCTGTATGCCTGTGGCAGCTTTTACCTCTGCTGCTCGTCTCTGGTTTTCCTGGATATCTGCTAAATGTCTGTCAACGGCTTCCACAATGTCAGCTGTCTACCTACAGCTTCCATTACCTCTTACATGCGAATTTCTTAAGGGAGAGCCGCCAATAGCTTTGTTACATAACTTCTAGCCTGTAGGTAGTAAAACACCGGGAATGTGACAGTAGGATATTTAGCCTGAAGCTCCTCTATTGAGTACATGCGATGTTCCTCTAGATGGATCAAGTGTCTGACAGACGTTTGGGTATGTGCGCACTAGGCGTTTTTTTCACGCTGCGTTTTTATGTGCGTTTTTGTCTTAAAAAACGCACTTGCGGCAAAAAAACGCATGCGTTTTTACCGCGTTTTGGTGCGTTTTTTTTTAGTGAACAAATGCCATTAAAGATTGTTGATGGAAAAAAAAGTTTTGATGTCATTTCCTTCTTCAATATGTTCTTCATTGTATGCAGGAGAGCAGACAGCTGCAGAACTAGTGTATGTAGGAGAGCAGACAGCAGCTGCAGAACTACAAGGCTCAGCATCCTCCATCCAGGACTGTATGCAGGAGTTTTTTGCCCAAAAAAAACAAAACATAAGCTTCGCTATATTTTTGTATGCTAGCCAGACACAGCGGACAGAGACAGGCTGCCCCCAACCCCCAGCTGCCTATTTGTACCCGGCTGGGAACCAAAAATATAGGGAAGCCCTTTTTTTTTTTTTAATTTCATGAATTTCATGAAATAATTAAAAAAAAATGACATAGGCTTCGCTATATTTTTATATGCTAGCCAGGTACAGCAGGCAGGTACGGGCTGCCCCCCAACCCCCAGCTGCCTATTTGTACCCGGCTGGGAACCAAAAATATAGGGAAGCCCTTTTTTTATTTCATGAATTTCATGAAATAATTAAAAAAAATGACGTTGGCTTCGCCCAATTTTTGAGTCCAGCCAGGTACAACTAGGCAGCTGGGGATTGGAATCCACAGTGCAGGATGCCCTTGCTTTCTGGGCACCCCCGCTGCGAATTGCAGTCCGCAGCCGCCCCAGAAAATGGCGCTTTCATAGAAGCGCCATCTTCTGGCGCTGTATCCAACTCTTCCAGCTGCCCTGGTGACGGTGGCTCGCTGGGTAATAATGGGGTTAGGGCTAGCTGTATATTATCAGCTGGCCCTAAGCCTGAAATTCATGGTGTCACGCCAATATTAGACATGGCCACCATGAATTTCTAGTAAAGATAAATAAAAAACACAACAGACAGAAAAATATTTTTATTAGAAATAAAACAACACAATTAGTGACTCCATCTTTATTGAAATAAAGAACCCCCTCCGCAGTAATCCTGGGTCAAGGGTCCCGCGCCTTCCAATCCGGATCCAATATCATCTGATCGGTTTGCTGGAAGGCAAAGTGATCAGATGATGTGTCAGGATCAAGGATGTGAATCACATCACACAGCAGCTGATTGTATAAAAGCCGGTTATACAATCAGCTGATGCATCAGTAGAAAAAAGAAAAAAAAATACTGAGTCACGTCCGTGCTGATTACCGGCAGCTCCTGGAGCGATCGGATGAGAGTCTGATCCTGTCCCATCGCTGCAGGAGCTGCCGGTAATCAGCTGATGAAGTCTCCTGATGGCAGGATCAGCTGATAAGTTAAGCCGGCTGGGCGCTAAAAAGCCGGCGACACCGCGAGAATTACGATCAGCTGATGCGTCAGGTGACTGCATCAGGTGATCCTTTGCCAGGTCCTGCAGGCTTCGTACGTGCCTGAGAGCACACAGCCGAAGCAGAAGTACCGGGACAGGAGCTGGGAGCGGACATGGCACCGGGACCCTGCAGACAGGTGAGTATGACATTTTTTCTACTGTTCACTTTGTTTTTGCCGCTGCCTCCACCTCCCGCCCAGCCATGACGCCGCACGGGAGCTGACATGCACAGGATGGAGGTGAAAGCGGCGGTGACGGTACCGGGAGGATTCATGCTTCTGTGTTTACCATCAGAAGGAATCCTCTTCCTGTACACGTCACTTTACTACCCACCCCTTGCGTTTATAGCTGCGTTTTTAGTCATAGAAACGCAGCTATATGCGTTTCTCTTTGCGTTTTTGAACATCTCATTGAACTCAATGGGTGAAAAACGCAGTGAAAAACGCAGAAATAATTGACATGCTGCATTTTTGTGGTCACCACAAAAACGCAGCTACAAAAAAACGCTGTGTGCGGACAGCAAAAATGAAAACTCATAGACATTGCTGGGGAAGCAATGTCACTGCGTTTTCAGCGCAAAAGCGCGGTAAAAACGCCGCTAAAAACGCAGCAAAAACACCTAGTGCGCACAAGGCCTTATAGGATGTATTGTGTACAAGGAAAAAAAACCTCCCTCCCCTGGTAATAAATGCTCTGTTTATGGCTGGATGCATGTGGGCGGAGACCCGAACTGCCCAATCAGTGACTTCCAACGGGGTTCAGAACCAGTCCGGTTCCCGAACTGAACTTTATTTAAAGTCCGACTGAAAAACCCGAACTTCAACGGGTCCGTATATCTCTATGTGTGGGTAGCCCCACAAAAAAGTAACCTCTTAGATATCAGACAGATAAAATCCTTTAGTTTTTTTTATTACAACAATTATCCTTTGTAAAGGAATCAGTTTTATAACATAAAAAGCCCCATTTATGTGGGGACCACTCCTGATTCATGAAGAGGTAAATGCCTCCTCATGAATCTGGAGTTTTTGACGAGTGGCATGTGTCTCCTTGTGCCATGCTAGAAATATTACTCCCATCAGACACTGGAGTGAGATTTCTGGCATAGGGAACAACAAGGAGCTGTGGTATCACGTCCCCGTCCCACCCAAGCTTTGCCAATTTTAGAGTGAAAATGCCAAATCTTGGCACAACTTTCCAAATTTTTGTGACAGTTTTTTTGGCATAAAAGCTTTGATAATTTGGGAACAGAGCGTCTTAACAACTTCCACATATCTAGGATGCAGTGTGATTCAATTCTCCACTCACTATTATTGTGTGAAATGTCTACAGCTCTGCATCAACTCCAGAGGTTCTGAGGCAAAATCATCACATCTAGACAAAAGAGAAAGCTAGGCATGGAGAATATATATTTACAAGCATTTATTAACAAAACAAGCTTTGAAATGCAATTATATACAATGTGATATACTTCAGAGTTCCTATCTCCAATCTGGGGCTGCGCTTTTTAGTAAATAAAGCAGTGGGCAACCTGAGATTAGTGAATTATCTAAATATAATCCAGTATCAAAACCTTTCACAAATGTTCCTAAAGGCTCTCAAAAAGGCTAACAGTGTGCCAGCTAAAAAAGAAAATGAATATTCACTGCTCCCCACGCCATTATCTAAAATTATTATTTATTATTGGCCCATTTAGGCTCCTTAGGTCCTTATGTAATGACCCCTCTCCGGGTGGTGTATGATATAGGGAAGGTCTCACAGGTGGAGCACAGTGTGTGCTCCTTAATATGAGTCCTCCTGATTGACGTCCGACCATCAGGATTGTCTGGGTTTACCCAGTGAGAATGGATGATCTTGTTCCCGGGGGTAATCTCTGACTCCGGGAGGTTTCTATGAGTGGAGCGCATTTGCGCTCCATTTGATGTTTTACTTCCGGTCTGACGTCAGGGACCCTGGGCATTGTGGGCCGGAATGACTTCCGGTGTGACGTCAGACGAGTCTTATGGCCGGAAGTCACACACACGCGACCGAGCGTTAGATCACTGACTCAGGGAGGCTTCCATGAGTGGAGCGCATTTGCGCTCCATCTGATGATTTTAACTTCCGGTCTGACGTCAGGGACCCTGGGTATTGTGGGACGGAATGACTTCCGGTCTGACGTCAGACGAGATTTACGGCCGGAAGTCACATACACGCGACCGAGCGTGAGATTACACCGGGGACCCAGGGCATTGTGGGCCACGCTCACTTCCTGTGGGACGCCGGAGATCGCCACCGGAAGTATCTATATGCGATTTGGCGCGAGTTTTAAAAGACTCGGGGACGGTAAGCTTCCTGGAGGCGGGGCAATATAGGGTAATGGAGTTTATTTAAGAACAGGTGGACTAGGGAATGGTGTGGCATTATCCCTGACACCACCAATGAGACCGGACCTTGATTGTATGGTCCTAAGTGACATTATTGGGCACGATATCACCCGGATTTCCACTGTGTGACCGGCATATTGGGCACGATATCACCCGGATCTCCACTGTGTGACCGGCATGAGGATTCAACATTTGAATATCCTTTGAATATTTGAACATCTCCTGATGAACCCCCAGAAATTCTGAGGGAGAAACGCGTTGAGATGGGACCCTCATTTGCGATGGGATAAGTACTATTTATATTTTTAATGTACAGCTATTATGGTACTGCAACCTTAAATATATGTGCACGAGTATTGGTATGAGATATTTTTTTCTCTAACACCATTATAGTTGGTACTCTTTTGGACTGTAGAGAGCAGTTATTAGACAAATACATGATCTGCACAATATATTTACACATGGTGTATGGTGATGGTGATAGTGTATGTGGAGTGGAGGGTCAGTAAGGGACAGCCGCCGAGGAGCGGGGGCACCAAGTAAGCTAGGGTGTTTAACACTCCGCTGGTAGGTAGGGGATAAGTATAGGGTCAGCATTAGGTGACCCCTACCCCTGCCAAAATTTATCCTGAAAATACCATTGATATGCTCGGCGCACTGGTCCCTTTCACCTTTCTTCCACCTGTGTAATTTGTGGCTAATATATGTGACTGCACTGACAGTTTTTTAGAAAGTTGACTGAATAAAGATTTGATATTTTAAATAGGGATTTTTTCTTTTTGGTTTGGCAGAACAGCAGAATTAGCAACAGATGAAGAAGTGTCCCCCAAAAGACATGTGGGGCTCTTATACATATTAGACAAAGGAAAGCTCATACTGCAGAGAAAGGCGAATACGTTGGAGAACAAAGAATATAATGATACATCATGACATTATTTACGAGCATTGCGGTATAAACGTATTGGATTCCTATGGGCCTCCATGATACTTTTCACTAGTTCAGCCATGTCATCATTGCTGACATTTCTGATCCCTGAAGGCGCCTCTACTTCACATAACTCTTCACACACTGACAACTCTATTGACAACTTAATTTCTTTATCAATTTAATATACCTGCTATTCATGACGACACATCACCATCTATCAACTGACGCAATTGTATTCTTCTATTCGATTTAACCTTTTTTGGGCCTTTTCTTATACTTCCTAATTACACTGATGTCATCTCTATGTCCTCTCTGGGGGGAGAACTCTAGCCAGTGCATCTCATTAGCTGCAAAGTTAGTTTGCTCAAGTCTTCCCAAGATGGCTGTTAGATACAACATGACTGTTCAGCACATTATGGCTGACTATTCTGTAACACTTACGTCTGCGTGTAACTGGGGGCACATGGTAGTAATGTCATGCGCTTCTCCGCTTACCTGGTGAAGTCACTTGCTAGCATCAGAAGAGAACACCGTGCACCGGAAGAGCAGAGGGATGGGGAGTATAATCATTTCTTTTCTTATGTATGCAGTGTGATGGGGAAATATATACCAGAATGGGCCCAAGATCAGGGCTATACAGTTAGGTCCAGAAATATTTGGACAGTGACACAATGTTCACGAGTTGTGCTCTGCATGCCACCACATTGGATTTGAAATGAAACCTCTACAACAGAATTCAAGTGCAGATTGTAACGTTTAATTTGAAGGTTTGAACAAAAATATCTGATAGAAATTGTAGGAATTGTACACATTTCTTTACAAACACTCCACATTTTAGGAGGTCAAAAGTAATTGGACAAATAAACCAAACCCAAACAAAATATTTTTATTTTCAATATTTTGTTGCGAATCCTTTGGAGGCAATCACTGCCTTAAGTCTGGAACCCATGGACATCACCAAACGCTGGGTTTCCTCCTTCTTAATGCTTTGCCAGGCCTTTACAGCCGCAGCCTTCAGGTCTTGCTTGTTTGTGGGTCTTTCCGTCTTAAGTCTGGATTTGAGCAAGTGAAATGCATGCTCAATTGGGTTAAGATCTGGTGATTGACTTGGCCATTGCAGAATGTTCCACTTTTTTGCACTCATGAACTCCTGGGTAGCTTTGGCTGTATGCTTGGGATCATTGTCCATCTGTACTATGAAGCGCCGTCCGATCAACTTTGCGGCATTTGGCTGAATCTGGGCTGAAAGTATATCCCGGTACACTTCAGAATTCATCCGGCTACTCTTGTCTGCTGTTATGTCATCAATAAACACAAGTGACCCAGTGCCATTGAAAGCCATGCATGCCCATGCCATCACGTTGCCTCCACCATGTTTTACAGAGGATGTGGTGTGCCTTGGATCATGTGCCGTTCCCTTTCTTCTCCAAACTTTTTTCTTCCCATCATTCTGGTACAGGTTGATCTTTGTCTCATCTGTCCATAGAATACTTTTCCAGAACTGAGCTGGCTTCATGAGGTGTTTTTCAGCAAATTTAACTCTGGCCTGTCTATTTTTGGAATTGATGAATGGTTTGCATCTAGATGTGAACCCTTTGTATTTACTTTCATGGAGTCTTCTCTTTACTGTTGACTTAGAGACAGATACACCTACTTAACTGAGAGTGTTCTGGACTTCAGTTGATGTTGTGAACGGGTTCTTCTTCACCAAAGAAAGTATGCGGCGATCATCCACCACTGTTGTCATCCGTGGACGCCCAGGCCTTTTTGAGTTCCCAAGCTCACCAGTCAATTCCTTTTTTCTCAGAATGTACCCGACTGTTGATTTTGCTACTCCAAGCATGTGTGCTATCTCTCTGATGGATTTTTTCTTTTTTTTCAGCCTCAGGATGTTCTGTTTCACCTCAATTGAGAGTTCCTTAGACCGCATGTTGTCTGGTCACAGCAACAGCTTCCAAATGCAAAACCACACACCTGTAATCAACCCCAGACCTTTTAACTACTTCATTGATTACAGGTTAACGAGGGAGACGCCTTCAGAGTTAATTGCAGCCCTTAGAGTCCCTTGTCCAATTACTTTTGGTCCCTTGAAAAAGAGGAGGCTATGCATTACAGAGCTATGATTCCTAAACCCTTTCTCCGATTTGGATGTGAAAATTCTCATATTGCAGCTGGGAGTGTGCACTTTCAGCCCATATTATATATATATAATTGTATTTCTGAACATGTATTTGTAAACAGCTAAAATAACAAAACTTGTGTCACTGTCCAAATATTTCTGGACCTAACTGTATATACAAAAATGGGGACATATATACTAGGACAAGAACCATATATACCAGGATGGGGATCAAATATACCAGGATGGGATAAAGATGGGCAACATATATACCAGGATAGATATACAATATACACGAGGATGAGAGACACATCAACAGTACCTGGAAGGGGCCCAGAATGGGTGACAATAGTACAGAATTGGGGGATTTTATCCCAGTAACAGTGTCAGCAGCAGATCCCCCCCATAACAGTGCTTCATGACCACATTTTTTGTGTCAATCTTTTTCCCTATATTTCTCCTTCAAAACCTAGGTGTGTCTTATGGTCCAAAAAATACAATAGGTTTAAAAAGAAATAAAATGGTTCTTTTCCTCACAAATTCTTACTTGAGCAATTGTAGCCAATCTTTTTATAAAACCCTTTGAATTATAGTACATCATGATGGCTTCTCCTGTGTGACTCATCGGACAACAGGATTTGATTAGTCTTAAAACCATTTGGCAAATTCTGAAAGCAAGAATGGCTGCTCCGCTCTGTTGGTTTTCTGATGGTTGGCAAAACTTGATTTACCAGTTAAACATTTCAATTATTCACAATATGAAAAAGGTTCCCTTCCCTGTGCAGCATCTTCACATGTTTAACAAGACCTGATTTACTAGTAAAACATTGCCCACATTCTGAACATGAAAACGGCTTCTGTCCTGTGTGAGATCTTTGATGCCTAACAAGATGTGCTTTACGAATAAAACATTTCCCACATTCTGAACATGAAAACGGCTTCTCTCCTGTGTGAGATCTTTGATGCCTAACAAGATGTTCTTTCCGAATAAAACATTTCCCACATTCTGAACATGAAAATGGCTTCTCCCCAGTGTGAGATCTTTGATGCACAACAAGAGTTGATTTCTGAGTAAAACATTTCCCACATTCTGAACATGAAAATGGCTTCTCCCCTGTGTGAATTTTATGATGTTTAAGAAAATGTGATTTACTAGTAAAACATTGCCCACATTTTGAACATGAAAATGGCTTCTCCCCTGTGTGAGATCTGTGATGCACAACAAGATCTGATTTCTGAATAAAACATTTCCCACATTCTGAACATGAAAATGGCTTCACCCCTGTGTGAGATCTTTGATGCACAACAAGAACTGATTTCTCAATAAAACATTTCCCACATTCTGAACATGAAAATGGCTTCTCCCCAGTGTGAGATCTTTGATGCACAACAAGAGTTGATTTCTGAGTAAAACATTTCCCACATTCTGAACATGAAAATGGCTTCTCCCCTGTGTGAATTTTATGATGTTTAAGAAAATGTGATTTACTAGTAAAACATTGCCCACATTTTGAACATGAAAATGGCTTCTCCCCTGTGTGAGATCTTTGATGCACAACAAGAGCTGATTTCTGAATAAAACATTTCCCACATTCTGAACATGAAAATGGCTTCTCCCCAGTGTGAGATCTTTGATGCACAACAAGAGTTGATTTACTAGTAAAACATTGCCCACATTTTGAACATGAAAATGGCTTCTCCCCTGTGTGAGATCTTTGATGCACAACAAGATCTGATTTCTGAATAAAACATTTCCCACATTCTGAACATGAAAATGGCTTCTCCCCAGTGTGAGATCTTTGATGCACAACAAGAGTTGATTTCTGAGTAAAACATTTACCACATTCTGAACATGAAAATGGTTTCTCCCCTGTGTGAAGTTTCTGATGTCTAACAAAGTATGATTTCTGAATAAAACATTTCCCACATTCTTGACATGAAAATGCCTTCTTCCCAGTGTGATATTTTTGATGGTCAACAAGATGTGATTTCCTGGTAAAACATTTCCCACACTCTGAACATGAAAAGGTCTTCTCCCCTGTGTGAGTTTTTTCATGGATATTAAGATTTGATTTCCTGGTAAAACATTTCCCACATTTTGAACATGAAAATGGTTTCTCCCTTGTAGGAGCAGTTTCGTATTCAACATCCCTTCTGTAACTTTTATTTTGCTTACAATTCTGTGATAAATCGGAATTTTGGACTTTTTTGAAAAGATCAGATGATAGAGATTTCCTAGGAAGGACTGAAGGTATATCTGGGACAACAACATGCTCTTCATATGTATCATGTGGGATACTTTCATCATCTGTTATAAATTCTGAAGATATTAGAGATCCATCTGAACTCCCAATACAGTCATCTGCTAAAAATAAACACCAAGTTATTAATTTTTAATAATATCTTGAAAGTACATTTAATTTTTTTAAACCATAACATCAGAAATTAAATTAGGGAAAAAATTATTCGAAATCTGTTGTCCAATATCGAGATCTAAAGGCCCCTTTACACGCTACGATTTATCTGACAATATGTCGTCGGGATCACGGTTTTCGTGACGCACTTCCGTCATCGTTAACGACGTCGTTGCGTGTGACACCTACGTACGACTCTGAACGATCTGAAAAATAGCGAAAATCGTTGATCGTTGACACGACGTTCAGTTTCAAAATACTGTTCGTCGTTTGAAACGCAGCAGACATATTGCTAAGTTTGACACCCTGCCAACGACGAACAACATCCACATGACCGCCTTGATCAAACAATATCTCGCTGAACGATGTAGCGTTGTTTGTGAGATGGGTACGAGTGACCGCTACAAAATGACTTATGAGCGATCTCGGCAAATCGTAGCAACGATCTGGGAGTGTCACGTCGCTAACGAGATCACTAGCGATATCATTGTGTGTAAAGCAGCCTTAAGAGTTACATCTTTGTTAATTCGGCTGTCCCATTCCTAGCACCAGTTCTCTGGAATGTGCTACAGTAAATAATCTGATTGATTGTCACATTGTGACTGCAGGATAATGAGGGATAGGGGGCTCCTATACTGTCCTTCACACTAGGGGACCCCAAGCTATTCCTAACCTCTGGATTACCCCTGAAGATGGAGATGCCGGAGTCTCGTGCATTACTAGTCTACTGACTAGATCTAATCTGTAATCCCCAAGGGAAGGAAGGGGCAGGATTATGATGGAAATACAGATTAAGGCCCCCTTCACACGTCCGTGAAAAACACGCACGTGTGTTACGGGTCGTTTTTCGGGTCCGTGTCCCGTTTTTGTGTCCGTTTTTTATGGTCCGTGTGGCATCTGTGTGAATTGCGTATGCTAGCCGTGTTTGTGTGTAGAATGTCCGTGTGTGCGTGTGGAATGAACGTGTATGTGTACGAGGAATGTCCGTGTGTGTGATGCACAATGTCGTTTATAAATGTCGGCTGACAGCAGACAGAGTTGCGCGATGAGAATGAACTCGGGTTAACTTCACCCAACTTCATCCTCATACCGCGTCTCTGTCTGTGTCGAGTACTGATTAGCGGTCACCTGTGAAGGATTCACCGGTGACCGCTAATCCCCCGAGTGACTGAAGTTTCCCCCCCTCTCTCATACTCACCGATCCCCGATCACCGGCGCGGCGCTTCACGGCATTCACACTGCTGCGGCGGCTTTTACTATTTTGAAAAAGCCGGCCGCTCATTAAACAATCTCGTATTCCCTGCTTTCTCCGCCCACCGGCGCCTATGATTGGTTGCAGTGAGACACGCCCCCACGCTGAGTAACAGATGTCTCACTACAGCCAATCACAGCAGTCGGTGGCCGTGTCTATACTGTGCATTGAAATAAATAAATAAATAATTAAAAAAAACGGCGTGCAGTCCCCCCAATTTTAATGCCAGCCAGATAAAGCCATACGGCTGAAGGCTGGTATTCTCAGGATGGGGAGCCCCACGTTATGGGGAGCCCCCCACCCTAACAATATCAGTCAGCAGCCGCCCAGAATTGCCGCATACATTAGATGCGACAGTTCTGGGACTGTACCCGGCTCTTCCTGATTTGCCC
This sequence comes from Anomaloglossus baeobatrachus, assembly GCF_048569485.1. Lineage (NCBI taxonomy): Eukaryota > Metazoa > Chordata > Amphibia > Anura > Aromobatidae > Anomaloglossus > Anomaloglossus baeobatrachus. Next base: position 103,976 of record NW_027441934.1, on the reverse strand, counting down.
TGTGCTTTTGGCAAATCGGGGTAATAAAAAGTTAATGGCAGCCCATAGCTGCCACTAAATCCTAGATTAATCATGTCAGGCGTCTCCACGAGATTCCTTTCATGATTAATCTGTAAGTTACAGTAAATAAACACACACCAGAAAAAATCATTTATTAGAAATAAAAAACACAAACATATACCCTGGTTCACCAATTTAATCAGCCCGAAAAAGCCCTCCATGTCCGGCGTAATCCAGGATGGTCCAGCGTCGCTTCCAGCTCTGCTGCATGAAGGTGACCGGAGCAGCAGAAGACACCGCCGCTCATGTCAGCTCCACGCGGCAAATGAAGACAGCTGCGCGATCAGCTGTGCTGTCACTGAGGTTACCCGCGGCCACCGCTGGATCCAGTGACAGCGGGTAACCTCAGTGACAGCTGAGCTGATCGCGCTACTCACCTCAGTTGCTGCGTGGAGCTGACAGGAGCGGCGGTGTCTGCTGCAGCTTCTGTCACCTTCATGCAGCAGAGCTGGAAGCGACGCTGGACCATCCTGGATTATGCCGGACATGGAGGGCTTTTTCGGGCTTATTAAAGTGGTGATGAGGGAATTTGTTAGTGTTTTTTTTTATTTCTAATAAAGGATTTTTTCAGGTGTGTGTGTGTGTTTATTTACTGTAACTTACAGATTAATCATGAAAGGAATCTCGGGGAGACACCTGACATGATTAATCTAGGATTTAGTGGCAGCTATGGGCTGCCATTAACTTTTTATTACCCCGATTTGCCAAAAGCACAGGGCAAATCAGGAAGAGCCGGGTACAGTCCCAGAACTGTCGCATCTAATGTATGCGGCAATTCTGGGCGGCTGCTGACTGATATTGTTAGGGTGGGGGGCTCCCCATAACGTGGGGCTCCCCATCCTGAGAATACCAGCCTTCAGCCGTATGGCTTTATCTGGCTGGCATTAAAATTGGGGGGACCGCACGCCGTTTTTTTTAATTATATATTTATTTATTTCAATGCACAGTATAGACACGGCCACCGGCTGCTGTGATTGGGTGCAGTGAGGCACCTGTCCCTCAGCGTGGGGGCGTGTCTCACTGCAACCAATCATAGGCGCCGGTGGGCGGGGAAAGCAGGGAATACGAGATTGTTTAATGAGCGGCCGGCTTTTTCAAAATAGTAAAAGCCGCCGGAGCAGTGTGAACGCCGTGCAGCGCCGCGCCGGGGATCAGGGAACGGTAAGTATGAGAGAGGGGGGAAACTCACCGACAGACTGTGAGAGAGGGACAGACAGACAGAGAGAGAGACCGACAGACAGACAGAGAGACCGACCGACGGACTCAGGGAGATCGACCGACAGAGACAGAAATAGAAAGAATGGCCGACATCGCTAGAAAAAAAAACACCAAACGGACTATAGGTAGATGAATACGTGTTTACTAACGTGTCTGCACATACCCATAGACTTTCATTGTGTCCATGTGTGCGTGCTCCGTGCAGATAACGGACATGCACCCGTGCAAAACGGAAACACATATGGATCACGGACACGCACACACGGAGATAATGAAATAACGCATGTGTGACCACAATCATAGATTAACATTGGTGCATGTTTGTCCCTGTCTCCGGTATATACGGAAACGGAACAAACACGCACGTGTTTCACTGACGTGTGAAGGGGGCCTAAGACAGATGGGAATCATTGCAAATTCACAAAAATAAACAGTGAGAGGCTAAGGAGAAAAGCAAGAGCAGGAAGGCAGCAACAATAATGACAACAAGGGTTAACACAACAACAGCTCACAGTAATAATGCACAAAACACCCATAAATCTGGATCACAAAACCTCACCAGGTCAGTATAGGTAAACTATAGCTGGCATTAATGAAATAGTCCTGCCAGCATATACAGAACGGGAGCAAACAATACTTTCTCCTCTACAGCATGTGATCACAGACATTAACAAGCAGCCCAGCAGAGAATAACTCTTACTAGCCTGCCCAAGCCTGTGGTTTGATGCCTGTGTCTCCCTGCGCTGCTCACAGACAGCAGAGAAATTAACATGCAAAGTACCAGAGTCTATCATTTCAACAGATCCTGACGCTGCCATGACAGTTGGCAAAACCTGCAAACATCTCCTTGAAACATTGATCCACAACATAGACAATTTCAAAGAGGTTTTTTTCGAAGATGAAAATAAAATAAAGACAGATGTTGAAAACTCAACTGGTTTGTCTGAGACTGTAATGCTGATGGCCTATCCTAAAGCCTGCTTTACACGAGTCGAACTATCGTGCGATAGCACGAGTGATCGTACCCGCCCCCGTCGTTTTTGCGTAATGGGAAAATCGCTGCCCGTGGCGCACAAACTCGTTTAACCCCGTCACACGCACTTACCTTCCGGATGACCTCGCTGTGGTCGACGAATGTCCACTTCCTGAAGTGGGAGGAACGTTCGGCGTCATAGCGACGTCACACGGCAGCCGGCTAATAGAAGCGGAGGGGTGGAGATGAGCGGGATGTAAACATCCCGCCCACCTCCTTCCTTCCATTAAGCCGGCGGGTGCCATGGGACGCAGGTAAGCTGTGTTCATCGTTCCCGTGGTGTCACACGGAGCAACGTGTGATGCCACAGAAACGATGAACAACCTGCACCCATGAAAATAAACGATATTATGAAAGTTAACGACGAGTACATGACTCACGATTTGTGAGCGATACTGAGGCGCTCGGAAGTGTCACACAAGACGACGTAGTGCGCTATGCCGGATGTGCGTCACGAAAACCGTGACCCCGACGACATATCGCATGATATATCGTCTCGTGTAAAGCCTGCATTAGGCTTTGTAACCAAAGCAGGTAGCAGGGTCTTGCAGCCTGTACAGATAAGCATAAGGGTTCAAATTCATCAAGACCAGTGATGTACACTGAAAAATGATGCCAGGGACTGGAGTGAGATTTCTGGCATAGGAAACATTGCAGTTTGTTATGAATTAGAGAAGCGGTGGCATCACACCCTTGTTCTGGCCAAGTTCTGCCCATTTTGGCAAAGCTGGTTAAAATTGGCGTGAACACACACACACACACACACACACACACACACACCAGCCTTTGGTCACATGATGTGATGTAAAAAAGGTCCTTAAGCAGTCCTATAATTGGCATATAAACACTGGGGCCACTAGGATTATGGGGGCCCTGTGAAATTGTCCAGTTTGCTCTCCCTTTCCCCTAATACCAGTCCGGCATGCCAGCCTGTGTCCTGTTCAGTTCATTTAGACTCCTGCAATTAAGAGACCTTTGGTTACATCATGTCACATGACTTTGAAATCATCAAAGTTCCTTAAACAATCAACCTTAGAATACAACTGATGGAGTCCATAAGAGAGTAGGGTTCCTCAGAAATTGAGCAATTTGATTCCTCCCAACTCCTGACTGTAACTAGGGCTTATTCTTGGAGTAGGGCTTATATTTCAAGCATTCTCGAAAAATCCCATAAAATCATGTTAGGGCTTATTTTTGGTGTAGGTCTGACTTTCAGGGAAACAGGGTATTCATGAACACTCTGCAGGTCTTTGAGTTGCCTTCATAATGACATAGAGAAGACACTAGAAGCAAACAGCAGAAGAAGCAGAAGCAAAGAAAATACAGCTGAAAAACCCAGAGCAGAAAGTCTAAAAATGTAAACACAAAATTAGTGCAGAAAGTACATGAGTAGATATCTCTTACTGGATAGAGCTGGAGGAAACACATCCTTAGGAACATCGGGGTCTTCTTGTTTACAGTCCTGTGGGAGAAGAGGACGGGGACATCTCTCTGGTGTTGTCCTCTTACTGGATAGACCTGGAGGAGACACATACAGGGACTGAATTCATTCCTTACATACAGATAATTATAGGTCGTGTGTATTTAGTCCTGTCTATTACCTGGTGATGTGAGGGGCAGGGGATCCTCCATCATGACGTCCTTGTACAGATCTTTGTGTCCTTCTAAATACTCCCACTCCTCCATGGAGAAATAGACGGTGACATCCTGACACCTAATACGAACCTGACACATACAATGATACCGTCACCCCCGATCCCTTCATAGCGTTACTGTATAATGTCCCAGCATTCCCAGCAGTGTCACCTCTCCAGTCAGCAGCTCAATCATCTTGTAGGTGAGTTCTAGGATCTTCTGGTCATTGATGTCCTCATGTATCGGGGGGTGAGGTGGAGGCCCCGTGATTGGGCTCAGGGGTCTTCCCCATCCCTCAGACACAGGGGCCTGACAGCGCTCACTAGAGGTCTTCTTCACTACTGTGTAATCCTGGTTATGGAGAGACACAGTAATAAATCTCACTACAGACATTTCCAGAGTCCTCACCTCTCCAGTTCTGTCCATCTGTTATTCCCATAGATAAGAATGATGTAATGTGACGTCATGAGAATCTCTCACCTCTCCAGTAAGCCGGAAGAGGATCTCTAGGGTGAGGTGTAATATCCTCTCCGCCATCTTGTCCCTGTCCATATCCATCCTTGATGGGTCAATCAGGAGGATTCTCTTATATAGAAGATCTCCACTGAGTGGATCCAATATTGTAGGGACCTGAATGGGGAGAAGATGACAATGTAACATCATACAGAATCCGCTGTAATAATACAATTACTGGAGATAACCGTTCACTAGATAGGGATGATTGATGCATTGCCATGAGGAGTCTAGACTAACTCTGCTGACTCATTACAGTGAATGGAGCCTTTGAGGGTTTCTTCTGAATCATGTCATTTGAAGAATTACATGTAGACCTTTCATGCTAATAGGTTGAGGAGAAGGGACGTAGCCTCACTGCGCCCTGAACCAGGCTTACCCAGAGGGGCATGATTAAGTGCCTACCCAGTTATCACCAGAGCCTCTGTAATTGGACTTTGCTGACAGTAGGCACCAGTTACCAATGTGTTCCACCAACAGGCTGTGTATCATGAGAAAGATGGGGTGGGAACCACTGCCTCTAGAGAAGACCAGGAAGGATAAACCCTGTCACTTACTCTGAGCAACCCTGAGCTCCCCGATGTCCCAAGACAGGTTCTTTCACGTCGTGCAACAATCACGTGTCTTACCTAACCAACAACCGTGTCTAGTGAGCAGGGCAGGAGGAACACTAGTCCTCCTTTATGATAATGACACAAAAGGAAAACAACAGACAAAGGAAAAAGAAACTGCATTATCAAATAACAAGTGGTAAAAAGGGGGGATGCAAGGGGGTGTGGCCTGGCCAGAGATGTGAGAAGCAGCTAAGAAGAGAGCTCCTGGAACTGCCGATTATCCTGACTTCCACTGGGCCGTGGCGAGGACAAAAATCATCCGTGCAGCAACCAGAGATCACCCTGAACTTACTGCACAGCTTGGACGGAGGTTAAATGGCTGGGGGGACGAGCAGGAGGCAGAAGGAGGCGGCAACAGGAATGGAAGGTACTGCACAAAATGGTAGTAGGACACAGACACCAGCCTCCAAAGCAGCTAGAGCTGCAGCAACTCATGCAGCTGAAAAACTATCTGAGTATGCCAGGGGCACAGAATGCAGGGCTCCCACGGTGCACAGGGATGAAAGAGTTAAACTGGGGAGCTCCAGGCAGCACAGCCCTCACAATGCAGTGAAGGAGGAAGGAGGAAATAGTGCAGACTCATTATTACAGCAAGGCTTGCAGGACAAGCTGGAGCTCCCTGCATCCATGCATAATAAATGTCCACATGAGCCTGACACAACTTTGCAGGGTGCTGAGCCCACTCTGAAAGACGTGCTTGCAGCTATAGCTCAAAATGGCTCCACGATGACATCCCTCAGCTTCCAGATGGGCCAAATCATGGAGGAGTTATCAGGTGTGAAACAGAGCCTCCAAAAAGTGAATGACCGCATGACGGCGTCAGAGGGGAGAATCAGTGACTTAGAGGACAAAATGTCCCAGGTTACCCGTGACTCCCACAGGCATGATCAGGAACTGTCATTTCTACTTAACAAGACAGATGATTTAGAAAATAGATTGAGGAGAAACAATGTGTGGCTGATAGGGGTTCCAGAAAAAACGGAGGGCACAAATCCGTCAGAATTCTTTGAGAGATGGCTGCAAAAAGTATTTGGCACAGAGGTCCTATCCCCCTGTATGCTGTGGAGAGAGCCCACAGAGTGCCCACCAGACCCCTGCCTCCGGGAGCTCCTCCAAGACCTGTCCTGGTGAAACTACTACATTATAGAGACCGGGATGCGATCCTAAGAGTGGCTAGAAACAAAGGCTCCATAACTGTGGACGGCCACAAAATATCCTTCTTGCCTGATTATTCAGTTGAAATTTCAAAAAGAAGAGCTCAATTCACAGATGTGAAACGACGCCTGAGACATGCACAAGTCTCGTACTCCATGCTGTACCCAGCGAGGCTCAGGGTAGCTGAGAAATGCACAAGTCTCGTACTCCATGCTGTACCCAGCGAGGCTCAGGGTGGCTGCACTGCAAGAGACATTCTTTTTTGAAAATCCTAAAGATGCTCTCAGATGGCTCGATATGAATGAGCAACGGCTCAGGCAAAGTCCACAACGTTGATATGTAACCCTTTAAGCACTTTATGGGTGATGAATACTCGACTGTCTGCTACGATTACATAGGATTGTCCCAGTGGATAAAATTATTATGATACCCATTGATTGGTTCCAGCAGAACTCCCTGGAAGAGGAGTTTGGGTTTCCTTTTTCTTTCCCTTTTTCACTTCCAGAGACGGTTTTTGGTTTTCTCACTTCCCTGCATTTTTCATTGTTCTCAGGCTTTTTTTTTTTTCTTGCCTTAAACCATTTTGGGAAGCGGAAATTTTGTCTCTCTTGTTTTCGGCTTCAGGATGGACTGGTGCCTCAGTTTCAACGTTTATGTTGTGGGACAACTGTTAGATGGGAGGGGGTTGAGGGGGGGGAAATGTTTCTGCAGCTTTATTGATGCTTTTATATTTATGTCTGCTAATGGTTCTCATGTGGTTCAGGAAGGTGGAGGAGGGTTGGAACTCTTTGCCGGGTGTGACTGCTTCCATTACATACGCATACCACCAGGATGGCGGGTAGGATTAACATTCTTTCTTGGAATGTCCGTGGCTTGGGGGACCCCAAAAAAAGGGTAGCAGTAATGGAACAGGTCAAATCCCACTTTCCAGCAATCATCATGAATCGCTCATGGGTGGGCCATTGTTTCCACTCAACCTACACAGCTCATTCCAGAGGTGTCAGTATCTTAGTCCACAGAGCAATCCCATTTGAGATCATTTCATCCACAGTAGTCAGGAAGGTAGATTCATTTGCGTGCACTGTAAAATATTTAACAAGGAGCTCCTTCTGATAACAGCTTATATACCGCCTCCATATAATAATACTGTTATGAACAAAATTGCGGAAATGATTAGCAAGACCCCCAATGTACAGGTGGTGTGCACGAGGGATTTCAACAACACCATTCACCCATATTGGGACAAACACAATGCGGGTACTCAGAACACTATCCTAACTCCAAATTTGGGGACACGGTGGCTGAACTGGCACTTTCAGATCTGTGGTGAATCAGAAACCCTGGAATCAAGCGATTCTCGTGCTATTCCAAAACACACAACAGTCTGTCCAGAATAGACCTGATCTTGGGCTCGGAGGGTATACTGCCAATGGTGGAAAACACAGAATACATTCCTAGAGGTTTATCAGACCATTCCCCACTGTTGACACGACTTAATATTTTACCCGGGCTTGATTGTACCCGCAGCTTGTGGTCCTTCAATCCTTTTTGGCTACAGATTATAGATGTGGGCCCGATTGAACTAGTCCTTGAATACTATTTTCAGGACAACTGTACTGGGGAGGTGTCGCTTAACACTGTTTGGGATGCCATGAAGGCCTGTCTGAGGGGGTCACTGATACAGGGGGTCAGTAGATCTAAAAATTTTCTTAAAGAACGGGTCCAGATGACAGAACAGAAGTACATTCTGTCAGGGGATACACGGGACTTACTGGAATGTAGGGGGCACAAGAAGCATATGACTCTCACATTAAGGAACGGGCCACTAACAAAAGACTTTTTTCACAACAGAGATTCTTTGAAGAGGGCGAAAAAGCGGGTCATTTATTAGCGGTGATTGCCAAAGCACAAAGGGAGAACACATTTGTGGGGGCGCTAAGGGACAAAACCGGGACCATAGTCAATCAACCTGACCAAATTTTGGCTACCTTCTCTGAATTCTACAAACAACTTTACAGTACTAAATTGCAATATGATAGGGAACAGATCGCTTCTTACCTGAAAGACATCCCCTTGCCCTCACTTTCAGATGAGGACAGGGTATACCTAAACAGTCCACTCACACTGGAAGAGTTGCATTTAGCGGTATCCTCCATGCCCAATAATAAGTCACCGGGTTCAGATGGGATCCCCACAGAGATTTACAAAAAGTTTGGAGACATCCTGCTCCCCCAGCTGCTGTCGGCCTTCCAGCAAGCAGCCAAAAATGGCTCCTTGCCCCAGTCGATGCGAGAAGCAGTGATAGTTGTCATACCTAAACCTGGCAAGGATCTCCTCATCCCTGACTCTTATAGACCTACCGTGTTTCCCAGATAGTAAGACACCCCCGATAGTAAGATGTTGTGGGGGTTTTGGGGGGGGGGGGTCGGCTAATGTAAGACGTACCCCGAAAGTAAGACATAGTAAACGGAAAGCGTTATTTATTTATTTTTTCTTCTTTACAGTACCGGCAGCCGACTATTGTGAACGATCAGCTGATCGCTCCCAATAGCCGGCGGCCGAGCGCCATGACATGCTGGCGGCCGAGCGCTCAGCTGAGCGCCCTGACATGCAGGCGGCCGAGCGCTCAGCTGAGCGCCCTGACATGCACGGCGGCCGAGCGCCCAGCTGAGAGCCGTCACATGCCGGCGGTCGGGCACCCAGCCGAGCGCCCTGACATGCCGGCGGCCGAGCGCCCAGCTGAGAGCCGTCACATGCCGGCGGCCGAGCGCCCAGCTGAGCGCCCTGACATGCCGGCGGCCGAGCGCTCAGCCGAGCGCCCTGACATGAGCGCCCAGCTGAGAGCCGTCACATGCCGGCGGTCGGGCACCCAGCCGAGCACCCTGACATGCCGGCGGCCGAGCGCCCAGCTGAGCGCCCTGACATGCCGGCAGCCGAGCGCTCAGCTGAGAGCTGTCACATGCCGGCGGTCAGGCGCCCAGCTGAGCGCCCTGACATGCCGGCTGCCGAGCGCTCAACTGAGCGCCCTGACATGCCGGCGGCCGAGCGCCCAGCTGAGAGCCGTCACATGCCGGCGGCCGAGCGCCCAGCTGAGCGCCCTGACATGCCGGCGGCCGAGCGCTCAGCCGAGCGCCCTGACATGAGCGCCCAGCTGAGAGCCGTCACATGCCGGCGGTCGGGCACCCAGCCGAGCACCCTGACATGCCGGCGGCCGAGCGCCCAGCTGAGCGCCCTGACATGCCGGCGGCCGAGCGCTCAGCTGAGAGCTGTCACATGCCGGCGGTCAGGCGCCCAGCTGAGCGCCCTGACATGCCGGCTGCCGAGCGCTCAACTGAGCGCCCTGACATGCCGGCGGCCGAGCGCCCAGCTGAGAGCCGTCACATGCCGGCGGTCGGGCACCCAGCCGAGCGCCCTGACATGCCAGCGGCCGAGCGCCCAGCTGAGCGCCCTGACATGGCGGCGGCCGAGCGCTCAGCTGAGCGCCCTGACATGCCGGCGGCCGAGCGCTCAGCTGAGAGCTGTCACATGCCGGCGGTCGTGCGCTCAGCCGAATGCTCGGCCACCGAGAAATGTTGCAGTAATGTTGTCCGTGGTCCATCAGGACCACGGACAACATACAAAAACACGCAGCCTCAGTGCCCTCATGTGCAGCAATCGCGGCAAGTCCCCATACCGTACATTGCATGGAGACTTGCTGCGATTGCTGTGGGATTTTTTTCCAATATAAGACATACCCCGAAAGTAAGACATAGTGGGACTTTTGGCGGTAAAAAGAATGTAAGACACTGTCTTACTTTCGGGGAAACACGGTATCTCTCTGTTACCTACAGATATCAAAATAATAGCTAACGTACTAGCTTCCAGACTTAATAAGGTTATACTTTCACTAATCCATTCGGACCAGTCGGGGTTCATGCCTTCCAGATCAACGGCAGTGAATATACGACAGTTACACCTCAACTTACAATTGCCAGTTGATAACTCAGGGGATAGAGTAATTTGCTCCCTAGACACCGCTAAGGCTTTCGACTCTATTGAGTGGGAGTTTCTCTGGGCAGTACTTGAAAGATTTGGACTGGGGAGGGACTTTATTTTCTGGGTAAGACTTCTATATAATAACCCTACTGCTAGGATCAAAGTTAATGGATGCCTTACTTCTCCTTTCCACCTAGGTAGCGGCACCCGCCAGGGATGCCCGCTATCGCCCTTACTATTTGCTCTGGCCATTGAGCCTATGGCGGCAATGGTTAGATCCAATCCAGACATAACAGGGTTCAGGAGGGGTGGTCAGGAGGAAAAAATAGCGTTGTACGCAGATGATACACTCCTTTTTCTGGCCAATGCAACATCATCACTGCCAAGAGCAATGGGGGTTATACAAGAATTTGGGAAGTACTCAGGTCTATCAATCAACTGGGAAAAGTCTGTATTACTTCCGGTGGATGGAACCACAAACTCACTTAACTACGTACACTCGGGCCTCCAGGTTGTTGCCCAGTTTAAATATTTGGGGATAATAGTCACCACTCGTGTTGAGGATTATGAGAATCTCAACCTAACCCCTATTCTGTCGAAATTTAAGGATGAGAAGGAAGTCTGGTCTCGCCTGCCCTTCTCAGCAGTTGGCCGCACTAACTTGATCAAAATGATCTGGATGCCCCAACTATTATACAAGCTACACAACTCTCCACAATGGATCCCACAAAGATTTTTCCATAAGGTAAATGCATTATTCCGGGAAGTGATCTGGAGCGGAAAGATGCAGCGCATTAGGCTCGAGACCCTGCAGAGGGATAAAAGTAGTGGAGGTCTGGCGGTACCCAATCCATGGGTTTACTATTTGGCGGCTCAGCTTCAGCACATTAGGGGATGGGAAGACCCTGGAGGTGGGGGGGGGGGGGGGGGGCACAGTATATAATTCTACAACAATATTTTCACTCCACTAGTCTATACGAGGTTCTTGAGGCAGGAGGCTTCGGAGCTGCTGCTAATAGTTGCCCAACCCTACTACTAATCCAAAAACTTTGGGATAAAACTAAAAAACTACAAGACATTCAGGGAATTTCACAATACACCTCTATATGGAAAACTCCATGGTTACCTAACTTGCATCGTTTAGAGGGGTTTGGGAGCTGGGCTTTGAGAGGGATAAATAGATTCACACATATTGTGGAGGGGGGGCAACTCAGAGGCTTCCCTCAGTTGCAAGCAGAGTTTGGGATCCAGAATTCTGAGTTTTATAAGTACTTGCAACTGAGACATGCCTATCAGGCAGAAATCTCTATTACGGGTAGAGCATTGGAGCAGAACAAAGTCATGCAACGCATAGCAACCTCTAGAGGCTCAGCGGGAGTGATCTCTCGTTTATATTGGGATCTATTATATTTGGTCCACCGGAACTTTCCAGTAAACGCAAAAGAAAAATGGGAACAAGCTATTCAGGACAACCAATGGGTAGAAATTTTAGAAAGAATTCCTAGTCTATCATTGGGGGAGGCATACAGACTGTCACACCTGTACGTTATTCACCAAGTATATCGCACTCCTAGATTCCTGTTTGATATCGGAGTCAGAACTGACCCCTTCTGCCCGCGATGCAAAATATGTTCCGGAGATCTATTACATATGATGTGGTCGTGTCCTGATATTGAACATTACTGGAGAGAGGTGACAGAAATAATCAATAGAGTATATACGATAGAGACGAGCTTAACTCCCTTTGTATGTATTCTGGGATACGTGGAGGATTTACCTTTGGAGGAGGAGGGCAAAGTGGCCGTATCTAGACTATTATATATTGCCAGGAAACTAATCGCTCAACACTGGATCTCGGACCACAGTCCTACAATATCTGAATATGTCAAAAAAGTTAATTGGGTGATAAATGTGGAGAAAAGTATATACCGGAAAAGAAATGGCGTCATCAAATTTGAAAAAATATGGGCACGATGGATAGATGGGTCAGGGATGGCTTCGAGGGAACTGATTAGGTTTAGATTGGGCTTACTCTAAATTGATAACAATGGGCAAAGGTCGAGAAATTTCTGCAGAACTTATCTATAATGATGACGGAGGTTTGGGGAGAAGAGAGTAACATGGGAACAGGTTAGATTCTTCATCAAAAATGACATTTAACCGTGTACAATGCCAAACAAAGCAAAAACTCAAAGAAAAACAAAAGTCTAATTGGATTAATTGATAAATGTAATAATGGTACTTAAGAACTTTTGTCTAGGAATGTGTGGAGCTGCAGATTTAACATTATCTCTCCTTTCTACAAGACTGTTTAATGTTTGTTGGGGAGGGGTGGGTTGGGAGGGGGGTAGCGGCTGGGTAGCCTCCAATGTTTATTTGGTTGTAACTTGTAAAACTTTAATAAAACCATTTAATTTAAAAAAATAATTTACAAGACCATTTACAGCTTCCTACATTACAGAACTGCAGTGTATCTGTGACGCCCTGGGCAAGCCAGGGGTCACAGGTAATGACATCACCACACCCTACACCCCGGTTAGGTACACCTGAGCTAAACCTGAAATCCTTGTTGCCTTCCTCCAGGGGCTGATGTCCATACCAGGGGGTGGAGCCAGGCGGTTGGTCTCCACCCACCAAGGAGTTCACAGTCCTGGAGGCGGGAAAACCAGGCAGTTCAGTTTTGGAGAGGAGAGAGGAGTAGTGCAGTGGGAGTGAAAGGAGGAAAAGTGACAGATTGAAAGCCTGAAGTTGGTCCGGGTGTGTGCCCCGGACCGAGACAGCAAGGTTAGCAGACGGCGGTGACCGTCTGCAGGAGTGGCCTATCGGAGTTACCGTAAGGACCGCGGACGGGTGGTGGCCCGGCGGTACCGGACCAGTACACAAGGAGAAGCCAGCACCACTGGCAGGGGCCTTTCGGATCCCGGCAAGGCTAGGAGTCGCCGTGAATTTGCCAAATCCGTCAGTGAAGGGGACCTCCGGGTCTCCAAACAACTAAGTCCCGATTGAAGGCAACAGTCCAACCGTATGAGAGAGACACCGCCACCGCCAAGGCACCAGTTTCTCAGGGCCAGCGCCTGCGGGCAAAGAGGGGCTCCTCCGGCCCATATCCAAGTCGGGGAGCGGGTTACCGGTGGGAATCTATCGCTACCAACAGTGAACGTAGGTGCAGTGAAAGAGACAGTCACCGTTAACTACCGGGGAAAAGCAACAGCAGCCGTCCCTGGGAACCGTCTTTCCAGCCGTGTGTTTTACCGAGAACTGTGTCATCGTCTCAGGCTGAGTGAGTACCACCGTGCCGTGAGGCACAGCGCTGCCCCCCACGACCCTGCACCTCACCAAGCCGTGCACCGGCCCTGCCATCCCTCATCCTCCACCTCATCACTGGGCCCCGGGACAACCACCCCCCTACCCACGGAGGGGAGAACTAACAACTTTGCTGCTCCCTGTCACCGCTCCCGGGATCCCCATACAGAGCAGCGGTGGTGCTATCAAAAATCACCACAACCGTGGGTGGCGTCACGGACAATAAATCCCCAAAACCAAACCCCTTTCACTCACGGGCGAGGAGCGCCGCTCGAGTCCCCGGGATCCGGCCCATCGCTCGAGCCACCGAGCAGCAGCAAGCCGCAGCAGCAGCGGCAGCCGGACCTGAGCAGTGGGAGAGCCCTCCTCCGCCCGCGACAACTTGGCGTCACGAACAGGATCTTACCGCTCTGCCGTTGGGTAGAGGTGCGCCTTGTTACCGCCGGAGGTGTCCGGCCGAAAAATTTCAGAAACCGCCATCTTTGGCGCGAAAAGTTCCCACTCGAGCGTCTTCTCGAGTAGTGGAGGCGCGAAGGCCAAAACCCTGCCCCGATAGAGGAGGGGCCGGAAAGAGGCTAAGGGGGCCGGAAACAAGATGTCTGCGCCCGACGGAGCCGCTGGAGGAGCGGTGGTCGCAGCCGCAGTGGCACCCGTGGATGGGAATGGGCCTGCCAAGGTCCCGGCCGCGCTGGCGGGGGGTGCCGCGGCCCCAGCTCTCGCTCAGGTGATGCCGTTCTCCTTGCCCTATGTGCCCGGAGCTACCTGGCTGCCGCAGTACGATGGGAAACCTGATGCGTTACAGGTCTTCCGGAAAAAGCTTAGCCCGCTCCTGGAATTGTACCCCCTGAATGATAAGCAACGTGCAGCGGTAGTGCTGGGGCAGCTAACCGGCGCGGCTGAGCAGGAGGCGGAGACCTGGGCCGAGGGGGACCGGTCCTCTGTAGCTACCATCTTTGAGAGACTACAGACTGCCTTTGAGACCCGTACCGAAGCTGAGCTGAGGATGCAGTTTTACCAATGCCGGCAACGACCTGGGGACAGTATTCGGGACTATGCTTTACGTCTGCAAACCGCACTCCGCACACTGAAGGGGTAGACACCATCAATGAGGCGGACAGCAACAAAATGTTAGCAGAGCAATTTGTGCAGGGGATGAGGTCCTCCGAGGATCGCAAACAACTCCGGCTGTGGGCCCTGGAACACCCTGATGTGGACTTTGCTGTGTTAAAGGAGCGGGCCATTAAAGCCCTGCAACCCCCAGCTTCGGAAGTCTTGGAGCCAGCCCCATGGCCAGTTGAGACAGCCCCCGTCGTGGTGGACCCTGCCCTACCGGCGTCCCCAGTACCTACAGCCCCAAGCAGTACGATGGAGGAACTGGCTGCCCAGGTCCGCCGCATGGATGGAGACCTCGCCAAGATTCTCGCCGCACTCCAACCTCTGACCAGATCTCAGCCTCCAGCAAAGATACAGCTCGCCGACAGCCCTGAGGATGTCCCCTGGATGCAGCGGAGAAGGGCTAATGATTCGCGGAACCGACCTCCAATCTGTTACAAGTGCAGCAAGCCTAGCCATTACTTCCGACAGTGCCCGTTAAACGAGCAACCCCTGGGGCCACGGGCCAATTCTCAGGAGTAGAACCCCGTGGCCCCCCAGACTGGCGGGACCGATATATCGGGGCCCGGGCCATCATCCCCGTGGCTGTGGACGGCATACCGGTGATGGCTCTCTTGGACACTGGATCACAGGTAACCACCATACCATACACATTGTACCAACGGTATTGGGGAACAGGCGAGCTGGCTCCCCCAGATACTAGTATAGCACTAATTGCTGCTGATGGACTCCCACTAACCCAAGTGGGATATAAACAAGTGGCCCTGACTGGGGGCGAGCTGAGCTACAACACCAGGGTATGATTGTGATCATGAATGAACCCAGTGATCATAACCCGAAGATAGTGCTAGGAACCAATGTGATGGAGCACTGTATGAGCGATGTGTTGACCCTACTGCAGCAGCTGGCTGCCACGGCGGCGGGGAGCTGACAGAGAGCTGTGCAGCGTGAGATCCGAGCCTTGATGTACCGCCAGCATGTAAACTCGACGGGAGGAGAGATTAGTGGGGTGAGAGTGATGGATGCTGCCCCGTTGATTGTGCCCCCTAGGAGTGAGATGATGATTTGGTGTAGGGCAGCAGTAGGGCCTCAGGGACGTGACTACCCTGCCATGATAGAGCCCATGCCCTCCGAGCACTGGCCCACAGTAATGGCCGCCCGAGGGGTGGTAGATGTAAAGAAGGGGAGAGTGCCCGTGAGGGTGCTGAACTGTGGGGAGGAAGAAGTCAGGCTTCCCTGGTATGCTACTCTTGCCAAGTTGCTCACCCTGGATCCCCACACCATCCACGGGACAGCCCCTCCAGTTTCACCACCTGCGACCAGCACTCACCCGCCCCAAGGGGAGTTAGACGAGTGGCACCAACAGCTACACGTGGGCACTGACGATACCCCTACACATCACAAAGAAGGGGTATACCGGGTGGTACGGGAGTATGAGCAAATTTTTAGCAAACATCCACTAGACTTTGGGCAGATCAAAGGGGTCCAACACCACATCCCCACCGGTGAGCACCCCCCCATCAAAGAGAGGTACAGGCCTATTCCCCCTGCACACTACCAATGTGCCAAAGACATGTTGAGGAACATGAAAGAGGCAGGGGTTATCCGGGACAGCTGTAGTCCCTGGGCCGCCCCATTGGTACTGGTCAAGAAGAAGGATGGCACCATGCGGATGTGTGTGGATTACCGGAAGATTAACCAGATAACGCGTAAAGATGCTTACCCATATTGAAGAGTCTTTGGCCGCACTGAGAACTGCGAATTATTTCTCTACCCTTGACCTCACCAGCGGGTACTGGCAAGTGGCTGTGGCACCGGAGGACCGGGAGAAAACTGCCTTCACCACCCCCATGGGGCTCTGTGAATTCAATAGTATGCCGTTCAGGCTGTGCAACGCCCCTGGAACCTTCCAACGGCTGATGGAGTGCTGTCTGGGGCATCTAAACTTCGAGACCGTCCTGCTATACCTGGATGATGTGATTGTGTACTCCCAGACGTATGAAGCTCACCTGGAGCACCTGGCTGAGGTGTTCGCATCCCTTGCCAAATACGGGATGAAGTTGAAGTCCTCCAAGTGTCATCTACTGAAACCCAGAGTGCAGTACCTGGGGCATGTGGTGGGTGCAGAAGGTGTCGCGAGACCCCGAGAAGATCACTGCCATCCAAGACTGGCCGAGACCAACCACAGTGAGGGAAGTAAGGCAGTTTCTGGGTCTGGTGGGGTACTACCGACGCTTCATCCAGGGGTACACGAAAATGGCTGCCCCCATGCAAGACCTCCTCGTGGGACAGACCAAAGGTGGTAGACCCATCGGAGCCCCACTGGTGTGGGAAAAAAGGCATGAAGAATCCTTCCGCCAGCTGAAAGCGGCCTTGACCGGAGAGGAGATCCTAGCGTACCCTGATTACAGCCGCCCATTCATCCTCTACACTGATGCCAGTAATGTGGGTTTGGGGGCAGTCCTATCCCAGGTCCAGGACGGGAAGGAAAAAGTGATTGCTTATGCTAGCCGAAAGCTCCGGCCGACTGAAAGGAACCCTGAGAACTACAGCTCCTTCAAGCTCGAGCTCCTGGCGCTGGTATGGGCTATCACCGAGCGGTTCCGCCATTACTTGGCCGCAGCAAAATTCACCGCTTTCACGGATAACAATCCGCTGACCCACCTGGACGCGGCCAAGTTGGGTGCGTTGGAGCAGCGGTGGGTGGCCAGGCTAGCCAACTATGACTTCACAATCAAATACAGGGCCGTTCGTGTCAACATTAATGGTGATGCACTCTCTCGAATGCCCCACTTGTCAGAAAAAGGGTGCGAAGATGATGACCTCGAAGAGATTGAGTTGCCTGCATTTCACCGGCCGCCAACTGAGAAGGTACATGTCCACCAACAACGGGTGAACCTGGACCCGCTGCCAAGTCAGGAATGGCAGGAAGCTCAAAACCAGGCGCCCGCTGTCTGCCTAGTCAAGACCCTGGTGGAGCGAGGCGCTGTTGGAATAGACCCTGCCGCCCCAGCTGAAGCCCAACGCTTGTGGAAGGAACGGACCCGGCTGTATCTACACCAAGGGAAGTTGTACCGTGAGCTGATTAATCCGAAGACTCATGAGAAAATTCACCAGTTGGTGATTCCCCAAGCTAATGTACCCACCGTTCTGCAGGCATACCATGATGGTGCCGGACACTTCGGATGGAAGAAGCTGGAGATGCTGTTGAGAGAGCGGTTCTATTGGAGTGGGATGCGGGAGTCTGTAGAGGCCTGGTGCCGAGAGTGCGGTCCTTGCACGCTGAGGAGGAAGGACGAGGCTAGCCAGAAGGCGCCCCTACACCCGATCGTTACACATCAGCCGCTGGAGCTGGTCCCCCTGGACCATGTAAAGCTCACCCCCAGCCGAAGTGGGTACACCTACGCTCTGACCATAGTAGACCACTATTCGAGGTTCATAGTGGTTGTCCCAGTCAAAGACCTAACTGGGCGTACTGCCGCTAGAGCGTTCCAGGCTTATTTCTGCCGACCGCACGGATACCCTGAAAAGGTGCTTACTGACCAAGGCCCGGCCTTTGAAGCGGAGGTGTTCCATGAGTTTTGCCAGTTGTACGGCTGCAAGAAGATCCGGACCACCCCTTACCATGCCCAGACCAACGGCATGTGTGAGAAGATGAACCACTTGGTCCTGGGACTCCTCAAGACGTTGCCGCTGGAAGAGCGGAACCTGTGGCCGGAGAAGCTACCCGACTTGGTCGATATGTATAACAATATCCCTTCCAGCTCAACGAAGTGTACCCCAGCATACCTGATGAGGGCTCGGCCCGGTCGGCTGCCGGTGGATCTGGACATGGGATTGGAGGCCCCATAAGCACTCCCTTCGACAGCTGAATGGGAAACTCGGCGGAGGGCACAATACCGACAGATTCAGGAATATGTCGAGAAGAACTTGAGTCGGAGTCGGGAACAGCAAGAGCAGCGCTTCAACCAGAAGGCGTCTGCTGGCCCTTTCCAGCCTGGAGATGTAGTGCTGAAACGGAAGAGGAGAACCCACAAGCTGGATGATAAATGGGAGCAAACCCCATATGTCATACAGCCCACAGGGTGGGAAGATGGGAAGGCCTACCAGATCAGTCGTGACCAAGGGGGCAGGTTGGCCACGGTTTCCATCTAAAAAGGTGCCAATCAGCATTGAGGGCAGCGGCTGAAGTTCCGGTTCCTCCACCAGCGGAAAAGAAAAAAGAGGTAATAAACACTGTGATGGGTGACTTTCCAGCGGACTGGCCTACACAGAACGGTGCGGTGATTCTTCCAGTGATACTGTTCCCACAACCTGTGGATGAAAAAGTGATGGAGGTGGTAAACCGTGAGCCTCCGCCTGCCCCACACATTGACAGGGAAGAGGAACTGATTGTTCCCTCTTCCCCACTGCCTGTCACCACTGACACCGGACCCTGGAGGTCCACTCGTCCCAACCTAGGTAGACCCCCACTTAGGTACAGGGAAACTGTCCTTTAAATAGGGGGAAAAATCTGTATGTGTGTACAAGTTCAAGAGTTGAAAGTTTTGAGAAAAATGAAAATGATCACCGAAGTCTCACCTGATTGAACCGTGATTTGGAACCGGCCGTTGCCGGCATTGTTGTCCCCGTGGGGATCATCTACAGTTTTGCATAGAAACTTCTATGAACAGGCCCGAGAACTTGCAGGGCAACCACAAACGTTAGTGGCTTGTAAATATGTTTTGTTGCAGCTTACCGTTACCGCCTCCGGAGAGGCAGGTTGGAGGAAGGGCCCGCAGTGGAGCAGGCTGGGGCCCAGCCACCACCGGAACCGGTGGCAATCCTCTGGAGGGCAAGGACAGATCCCGCTCGGGTAACTTGGTGCTGGACTGGGGTCAAGGGGTGCTGCCTGTTTCTTAGGGGCAGCATCAAGGCCAGGTTGCTTGGGTGGGAGAGAGCGGAAGCCGTAACCGTTGAAACCGTTACCGTAACGTTTAAGAAAAGTGCCTCCCGTTGTGGGATGATGCGGACGGTCTGCATTTTGCTAAGGGGGAATGTGACGCCCTGGGCAAGCCAGGGGTCACAGGTAATGACATCACCGCACCCTACACCCCGGTTAGGTACACCTGAGCTAAACCTGAAATCCTTGTTGCCTTCCTCCAGGGGCTGATGTCCATACCAGGGGGTGGAGCCAGGCGGTTGGTCTCCACCCACCAAGGAGTTCACAGTCCTGGAGGCGGGAAAACCAGGCAGTTCAGTTTTGGAGAGGAGAGAGGAGTAGTGCAGTGGGAGTGAAAGGAGGAAAAGTGACAGATTGAAAGCCTGAAGTTGGTCCGGGTGTGTGCCCCGGACCGAGACAGCAAGGTTAGCAGACGGCGGTGACCGTCTGCAGGAGTGGCCTATCGGAGTTACCGTAAGGACCGCGGACGGGTGGTGACCCGGCGGTACCGGACCGGTACACAAGGAGAAGCCAGCACCATTGGCAGGGGCCTTTCGGATCCCGGCAAGGCTAGGAGTCGCCGTGAATTTGCCAAATCCGTCAGTGAAGGGGACCTCCGGGTTTCCAAACAACTAAGTCCCGATTGAAGGCAACAGTCCAACCGTATGAGAGAGACACCGCCACCGCCAAGGCACCAGTTTCTCAGGGCCAGCGCCTGCGGGCAAAGAGGGGCTCCTCCGGCCCATATCCAAGTCGGGGAGCGGGTTACCGGTGAGAATCCATCGCTACCAACAGTGAACGTAGGTGCAGGGAAAGAGACAGTCACTGTTAACTACCGGGGAAAAGCAACAGCAGCCGTCCGTGGGAACCGTCTTTCCAGCCGTGTGTTTTACCGAGAACTGTGTCATCGTCTCAGGCTGAGTGAGTACCACCGTGCCGTGAGGCACAGCGCTGCCCCCCGCGACCCTGCACCTCACCAAGCCCTGCACCGGCCCTGCCATCCCTCATCCTCCACCTCATCACTGGGCCCCGGGACAACCACCCCCCTACCCACGGAGGGGAGAACTAACAACTTTGCTGCTCCCTGTCACCGCTCCCGGGATTCCCATACAGAGCAGCGGTGGTGCTATCAAAAATCACCACAACCGTGGGTGGCGTCACGGACAATAAATCCCCAAAACCAAACCCCTTTCACTCACAGGCGAGGAGCGCCGCTCGAGTTCCCGGGATCCGGCCCATCGCTCGAGCCACCGAGCAGCAGCAAGCCGCAGCAGCAGCGGCAGCCGGACCCGAGCAGTGGGAGAGCGCAGCGTCCCCTCCTCCGCCCGCGACATATCCGTAACACAATGTGTGCTGTATGGTGGAGCTGGTGGGAATCTGATGGTTTGTGCAGACATAGACCTGAATGGACGAGTCTCCTCTGATTTACGGAAGACACTAGAGGATGCTGGGATTATTCTCACACACAGATTCTGTCAGTGAGAAAGAAAATCCCCATCTGCACTGCCACATCCAATAACAATGGTCTGAGGGCGAGACGTTGTGTTATTTTATGGACAGCACTGAAAGTACATTAGTGTGAACGAGAACTTTAAGGAGGTAATGTAGATCCAAAGTAGTATGCAGAGTTTCACTAGTATGGCAAAAACAAAAAGATTTAAAATGAGTAAGAAACAAAAAAGTGCTCCTGTTTTGCCCCTTACTGGCTTCTGTAGCCCTCAGCGAGTGACGTCACCCAGCTCTCCCTTGTACGCGGTCACTGGAGGAAGTAGTTTTCCGTCCGGAACTCTCCTCCGCGTGTACCGTGTTTCACCACCCATATTAGAGCGCCCACTGCTCCCATGAGATCCACGGTGTCTCTAAGCACACTTCTAAGGAAAATCTGTTCCTGTGTATCCAGCGCTTACACCGCTGACCACCACTGCAAGGCAAGTGACTATACCGGCTTCTCCTGCACCAGCCAGATCTTTAGTCATTTTGTTAAATCTGGAACTAGTCAGACTACCTTTGTATATTTGTATATTTACAGCCTGTTAATCCTCCTTTGAACACCACATCTAATCCAATCTGGGCATTACATATTTGGACACCGAAATCAGACAGCCCCTATATGCCAGGCATTAGGATCACTGTACTATCCTATCTTGTAACAGTATTACCTAATCTTAACCTCCCCCATTCACTGATTTTATTCCCTTAAGGGTACTTTCACACTTTAGCGATGCAGCAGCGATCCTACCAGCGATCTGACCTGGTCAGGATCGCTGCTGCATCGCTACATGGTCGCTGGTGAGCTGTCAAACAGGCAGATCTCACCAGCGACCAGTGACCAGCCCCCAGCCAGCAGCGACGTGCAAGCGACGCTGCGCTTGCACGGAGCCGGCGTCTGGAAGCTGCGGACTAAGGTAAACATCGGGTATGGTTACCCGATGTTTACCTTAGTTACCAGCTCACACCGCTTAACTTAGCGTGTGCAGGGAGCAGGAGCCGGCACTGGCAGCATGAGAGCTGCGGAGGCTGGTAACGAAGGTAAATATCGGGTAACCACCTTGGTTACCCGATGTTTACCTTGGTTACAGCCTACCGCAGGCTGTCAGACGCCGGCTTCTGCTCCCTTCACATTCAGGATTGTTGCTCTCTCGCTGTCACACACAGCGATGTGTGCTTATCAGCTGGAGAGCAACAATAAAAAAACGAACCAGCACTGTGTGTAACGAGCAGCGATCTCACAGCAGGGGCCAGATCGCTGCTCAGTGTCACACACAGCGAGATCGCTAATGAGGTCACAAAAAACATGACTCAGCAGCGATCTCAGTAGCGATCTCGCTGTGTGTGAAGTACCCCTAAGGCCCAGTCACACACAACGACTTACCAGCGATCCCGAAAACGATGCGACCTGATAGGGATCGCTGGTAAGTCGCTGGGAGGTCGCTGGTGAGATGTCACACAGTCAGACCTTACCAGCGATGCAGGAACAATACAGGTTGCAGTAGCGACCTGTATAACGATCTCCGCAGTCACTGTGACCCTGTCACACAGTGTAAAACACAGCGATGTGTCCTGCCCAGCAGGATATCGCCTTTGAAGAAAATGGCCTGGACCATTCTGCAACGACTAGCGATCTCACAGCAGGGGCCTGATCGCTGGTAGATGTCACACATAACAAGATCGCTAACGGGATGCGTCACAGAAACCGTGACTCAGCTGCGATCTCGCTAGCGATCTCGTTATGTGTGATGGTACCTTTAGGCAAGATTCAGCCATACACCCTTGTTGCCCTTTCAGAGTCCACTATCTAGGGAACTACAAACCCTATCTCCATCTGGGAACCCAAAAAGCCAAGTTTATATCTATGACCCCACTGTAATCCATTACCCCCTCCCCCTCTTCCCCCCCCACTTTTTTTGTTTCATACTCATTTTAAATCTTTTTGTTTTTGCCATACTAGTGAAGCTCTGCATACTACTTTGGCTCTACATTACCTCCTTAAAGATCACTCAATTAACCTCCAAAACTGCAGGTATCCAAAATATTTTTAGTATTGATATATTTATACATATTTTATCCAATTCCCTTCTCACTGTGTTTCCTTTATTAGCGCAGCAGTCATATACATAATCCCGTTTTGTATTTTTACCCTGACAGGTTCACACGGACCCTGTCCACTGCTTGCAGCTTTCAAAATTGTGAGACTAGCTATCTTCTCAATAAACCTCATTTATTTCAGAGTTGATAGAGTTGATACAGCCCCCTTTCATCTTTTTCCGTGAGCACTAGTGTTTTGTTTTAGGGTACTGTCACACTTTAGTGACGCTCCAGCGATCCAACCAGCGATATGACCTGGTCAGGATCGCTGGTGCGTCGCTACATGGTCGCTGGTGAGCTGTCAATCAGGCAGATCTCACCAGCAACCAGTGACCAGTGACCAGCCCCCAGCCAGCAGCGACGCGTGGAAGCGATGCTGCGCTTGGTAACTAAGGTAAATATCGGGTAACCAAGCGCTTGGTTACCCGATATTTACCTCTGTTACCAGCGCACACTGCTTAGCGCTGGCTCCCTGCACTCCTAGCCAGAGTACACATCGGGTTAATAAGCAAACCGCTGTGCTTATTTACCTGATCTGTACTCCAGCTACGTGTGCAGAGAGCAGGGAGCTGGCACTGGCAGCCTGAGAGCGGCGGACGCTAGTAACGAAGGTAAATATCAGGTAACCAAGAAAGGGCTTCCCTTGGTTACCCGATATTTACCTTGGTTACAGCTTACCGCAGGCTGCCAGACGCCGGCTCCCTGCTCCCTACACCTTCAGATCGTTGCTCTCTCGCTGTCACACACAGCGATGTGTGCTTCACAGCGGGAGAGCAACGTCTAAAAAATGAACCAGCACTGTGTGTAACGAGCAGCGATCTCACAGCAGGGGCCAGATCGCTGCTCAGTGTCACACACAGCGATATCGCTAATGAGGTCACTGGTGCGTCACAAAAACCGTGACTCAGCAGCGATCTCGCTATGTGAGAAGTACCCCTTAAACTGAACGAGAACTAAAAGGAATCAAAGCTCTTATATCTCCTAATCCTGCCATCTCCACCGCTCTCATTACACAAGTATAACACATATAATACTGGAGGATAAAACAAGACTGAGCACAAGACCTTCACAGCCGTCTACACATCATAGGGAGATTTCATGGCACCTTCTCTCCATCTACCTGATGATCCTGAGGAACATCGGGGTCTTCTTGTTTACAGTCCTGTGGGAGAAGAGGACGGGGACATCTCTCTGGTGTTGTCCTCTTACTGGATAGAACTGGAGGAGACACATACAGGGACTGAATTCATTCCTTACATACAGATAATTATAGGCCGTGTGTATTTAGTCCTGTCTATTACCTGGTGATGTGAGGGGCTGGGGATCTTCCATCATGACCTCCTTGTACAGATCTTTGTGTCCTTCTAAATACTCCCACTCCTCCATGGAGAAATAGACGGTGACGTCCTGACACCTTATAGGAACCTGACACATACAATGATACCGTCACCCCCGATCCCTTCATAGCGTTACTGTATAATGTCCCAGCATTCCCAGCAGTGTCACCTCTCCAGTCAGCAGCTCAATCATCTTGTAGGTGAGTTCTAGGATCTTCTGGTCATTGATGTCCTCATGTATCGGGGGGTGAGGTGGAGGCCCCATGATTGGGCTCAGGGGTCTTCCCCATCCCTCAGACACAGGGGCCTGACAGCGCTCACTAGAGGTCTTCTTCACTACTGTGTAATCCTGGTTATGGAGAGACACAGTAATAAATCTCACTCCAGACATTTCCAGAGTCCTCACCTCTCCAGTTCTGTCCATCTGTTATTCCCATAGATAAGAATGATGTAATGTGACGTCATCAGAATCTCTCACCTCTCCAGTAAGCCGGAAGAGGATCTCTAGGGTGAGGTGTAATATCCTCTCCGCCATCTTGTCCCTGTCCATATCCATCCTTCACGGGGCAATCAGGAGAATTCTCTTCTATAGAAAATCTCCACTGAGAGGATCCGATATTGTAGGGACCTGAATGGGACGGAGATGAGCCGATATGTAACATTAATCGAGATAATAATGAAGGGACGATATTATTTCCAATGTATGTAAAGCGCTTAATAGCGCTATATAAATGAATAAAATTATTATTGTTATTATTATTATCATCATTTGGGCAGTAGAAAAAATTTCAACATGAAATGAAGTTGCACCTAAAATGGTATCAATGAAAACGTCGGCTCATCAAGCAAAAAACAAGTCGTCACTCAACTCCGATGTCGGAAAATGGAGACACAAGCTGATTTTCTTTTTTTTTTTTTTTTTGAAAACTCTGATTTTTATTTACTCCTAGAGATGAGTGAACCTGGAGTTCGGTTTTCGGTACAAACTCAGACTTCTCCAAGATAGCAAAGTTCAGGTTTGGAGTTCGGGGCTTCACGTATGGAAACCGCTCTCATGTTATCAGATGTATTGTGCACCAAGAAATAAAACTGAAAAAACCCGTTAGTGATCGGTTTATGGCTGCATGTGGGCGGAGACCCGAACTGCCAATCAGTGACTTCAAATAAAGGTCAGGTCAAGTCCAGAACCGATCTTTACAAATGTTCAGCTGGACCAGCAGAAGCCGAACGTCCACGGGTCCGCTCATCTCTAGTCACCACTGGATAATAATAAATGTCTGATATTGCCGTAATCACACTGACCTGGAGAATCCCGCTGACCGCTCACTTTCAGCACATCGTGAACAGAGTAAAAAGAATGATGACATTTTTTTTTTTCACCATTTCACCGCACTTGGAATTTTTACTTAATTTCCAGTAGATTTTATGGTAAAATTAAAACCTATGAGTCATTTAAAAAAAAAAAAAAAAAAAAAAAACCCAACTATCCTTTATACGGCAATGTGGGTGGAAAAATAAAAGAGCAGCGCAGCTACACACAATCATGTAGCAACGGAGAGGAAATCCATCCATCTCTACATAAGGCACAGACGGTTTATTACTGCCTCTGTCTTCTCTGTCACTGTATACACAGCTTTGGTGTAATGCAGCGGGAATGTGAGGGACCTGACAGTGACACAGATCTCTGTGTGAGAGCCCATCCACCATCGATACTTGCCAACTGTAATTGTTTGGGGTCTGGTGAGTGCAATTATTTTTTTGGGGGGGATATTTGCTTTCTTTTGTGGGTGCCTGCTTTCTTTGCTAAAACGTCTGCTGTATTCTTTAACTTTTTTAGATGTTTGGACAATTCATTATGGAACCACAACCAAGGTGTATTTTTGGAGTACGGCTTATATTTTAAGTATACTCAAAAAAGCCCTCAAAAATCCTACTAGGGCTTATTTTCAGGGTACGTCTTATTTTCGAGGAAACAGGGTAGAAAGAGCTGATGGTGCCTCCTCCCCCATATACAGAGGATATGGTCACCGCTGAGTCATTATATCAGCCCCAGTTACAAGGGAAGGAAGATGAAAATAAAAATAAACTGAACTGACCCCCCCCCCGCCCCCTTCCAAATGTGTGACATATAGGAAAATGCCACTGTCAATCCAAATCTCTGTTATTAGCCCCGACCAGGTAAAAAACAGCCATATATACAAAATAAGAAGTGTTACTAAATAGCTATGAAATATGTAAATGTGATCATAGACATATATTGAGACGGCGTCCAGCTTTCAGTCATGGGGGTGGCACTGATGAGGTTTTAGTCACTGTGCAGTATACCGCACTCTTGGCAGTGACTGACAGCAGGTTCCAATGCTCAGCGGCTGTCAGTCAGTGTGGGGGGCAGGGTATATATGTGGTAATAACAGACATTTCCCTTATATTGAAACTGGTATCGCTCGACATCAGACACAATGCTGAAGTTGGTTTCTGAATCATCCAGTTTCTTATTCGAGGCTGAAGTTGGTTTATTTTTTTTTTTCAGTTTTTATTTTTTGGGTTTTTTTACAGGTTTAACAACAAACATAAAAAATCACAATAATAAAATACAATACAGTGCGGAGCCCTGATGTGAATACACTTAAAAGCAGCAAAAAAAGAAGTATAAAACTGGCACAAAATGAGCATCAAAGTGATATCAAAGCTCTTATTTCACAAGGGTAACAGGAAAAAATGCACCATACAATTTATTGTGCAGTTTTTCCTGAGTACACAGATACCTCATATGTGCTGGAAATCAAATGTTTGGGTGCACGGCAGGGCTCGGAAGGGAAGGAGCGCCATTTGACTATAATATTGGCTGGATTCATTAGTGAATGCCATGTCGCATTTGGAGCTCCTGAGCTGCCTAAACAGTGAAGCTCCATCAAAAGTGATCACATTTTGGAAACTAGACCCCTCAAGGATTTTATCCAGGGGTATAGTGAGCATTTTGAACCCACAGGTAGTTTATAGAATTTAATAAACTTAGGTCGTCATATTGAAAATGTCTCACTTTTTCAAGCGGCAACACCAAAATGTGGACGCCACAGTTTGTAATCCAATTCCTTATGAGCGCAGTGATACCCAACAAGTGGCTAAAAACCTCTGTTTGGACAAACGGGAGGGCTCATAACAAAAGGGAGCACCATGTGAATTTTGGAAAAATTGAAAAAAATTGCAGGCACCATGTCGCATTTTCAGGACCCCTAAGGTACCTATAAAGCAGAAACCCCCACAAGTGACCCTATTTTGAAAACTAGACCCTCAAGGATTTCATTCGGGGGTATAGTGACCACTTTGAACCCACAGGTACTTCACAAAAATGTTGTTGTGGTGCCAAATTTCTCACTTTTAGGCTGTGTGCCCACGACCAGGTGACACTGTGTCTGGCGCAATGTCAGCTTTCGTGCAGAGATGCGAGTATTGTCCACTGGAGAACGCAGCTGCCCGGGCCACGATCCCTGTTCAGGCTGCTGAGGACTTTAGCTCTATTTTCCCTTTGGACGAAACTCTCGTCTCCACAGCATAAATTGACATCCTGAGGCTCAGGAAGCCGCGCTGCAGGTCAGTTTATGCTAAGGAGAAAAACAAGCACAGTGGGCAGGAGATTTCCAAAAATCCTTCCATTTCGCTTGTACTGCACAGCACAGCATTTTGGACGCAGCAAAAAGACTCTGTGTCCAAAACGCTGCAAACACTGATCGTGGACACAGCCTAAAAAGCTAGGATGGATGGATAGACAAACACATATCTAATGTCCCACCCCCCAGCATAATCTAAGTTGGCACCCTTTAGTGACTTTCATGTGGCAGTGAAGGGTGTTTACCTTATATTTAGCCAAAAAATAAATAATTAAAAAAAACCTATGTGGGTTCCTCCCATTTTTGATAGCCAGCTAGGGTAAAGCAGATGGCTGAAGCCTGCAGATCACGGTTGGCAACTTCACCTTGGCTGGTAATTCAAAACAGAGGGCACCCCACGCTGTATTGTTTTTTTGTTGTTTTTTTTTTAAATTATTAATAAATAATTAAAAAACAAAACAAAACATGGGTTCCCATCAAATTGGATCACCAGCCAAGGTAAAGCTGACAGTTGGCGCCTGGTATTCTCAGGGTGGGAAGGTCCATGGTTATTTGGCCCTTCCCAGCCTAAAAATAGCAGGCTGCAGTCGTCCCAGGAGTGGCGCATCCATTAGATGTACCAATCCTGGCACTTCACTCTGGCTCATCCCGTTGCCCTGGTGCGGTGGCAAACAGGGTAATAAATGGGGTTGATACCAGCTGTGTAATGTCACCTGGCATCAAGCCCTAGGGTTAGAACCGCGATGCGCATGTGGCCAATATTTTTCAGAGGATGAGTAGGGATCGCGAGGACGGAGCAGCAGCTCGTATCAGGAGACCGGGGGAGGACCGGGGAGTGACAGGGGGGGACTTAGCTGGACCTGGGGAGGACGTTTCTGTCACATCTGACATGTCACATGTGACAGAAATCAGAGGAGGAGGATGAATGCAGCGTGCAGCCACCATCTTAGATGATCAGTATGGGGAGGGGGGAATGGGGGGCACTTTGGCCACACGGGGGGGGGGGGGGGACCGGGGGAGGGGATTTATGTCCCATCTGACATGTCTGATCAAGTAGTGCTGGCTCCTCCCCTTTCTAATATGAAAATGTGCCTGGTCAAGAACCGGAGTAAACTGGTCTGGAACTGGACATAAAGGGGTTAATGATAATGATGACCCCAAAATAATAGAGACCCTGCACCTACCTCCTCCTGCAGAGCCGCACACAGATATATAATACCCTGCACCTACCTCCACCTGCAGAGCCGCACACTAGATATACAATACCCTGCACCTACCTCCACCTGCAGAGCCACACACTAGATATATAATACCCTGCACCTACCTCCACCTGCAGAGCCGCACACTAGATATATAATACCCTGCACCTACCTCCTCCTGCAGAGCCGCACACAGATATATAATACCCTGCACCTACCTCCACCTGCAGAGCCGCACACTAGATATACAATACCCTGCACCTACCTCCACCTGCAGAGCCACACACTAGATATATAATACCCTGCACCTACCTCCACCTGCAGAGCCGCACACTAGATATATAATACCCTGCACCTACCTCCACCTGCAGAGCCCCACACTAGATATATAATACCCTGCACCTACCTCCACCTGCAGAGCCGCACACTAGATATATAATACCCTGCACCTACCTCCACCTGCAGAGCCGCACACTAGATATATAATACCCTGCACCTACCTCCACCTGCAGAGCCGCACACTAGATATATAATACCCTGCACCTACCTCCACCTGCAGAGCCGCACACTAGATATATAATACCCTGCACCTACCTCCACCTGCAGAGCCGCACACTAGATATATAATACCCTGCACCTACCTCCACCTGCAGAGCCGCACACTAGATATATAATACCCTGCACCTACCTCCACCTGCAGAGCCGCACACTAGATATATAATACCCTGCACCTACCTCCACCTGCAGAGCCGCACACTAGATATATAATACCCTGCACCTACCTCCACCTGCAGAGCCGCACACTAGATATATAATACCCTGCACCTACCTCCACCTGCAGAGCCGCACACTAGATATATAATACCCTGCACCTACCTCCACCTGCAGAGCCGCACACTAGATATATAATACCCTGCACCTACCTCCACCTGCAGAGCCGCACACTAGATATATAATACCCTGCACCTACCTCCACCTGCAGAGCCGCACACTAGATATATAATACCCTGCACCTACCTCCACCTGCAGAGCCGCACACTAGATATATAATACCCTGCACCTACCTCCACCTGCAGAGCCGCACACTAGATATATAATACCCTGCACCTACCTCCACCTGCAGAGCCGCACACTAGATATATAATACCCTGCACCTACCTCCACCTGCAGAGCCGCACACTAGATATATAATACCCTGCACCTACCTCCACCTGCAGAGCCGCACACTAGATATATAATACCCTGCACCTACCTCCACCTGCAGAGCCGCACACTAGATATATAATACCCTGCACCTACCTCCACCTGCAGAGCCGCACACTAGATATATAATACCCTGCACCTACCTCCACCTGCAGAGCCGCACACTAGATATATAATACCCTGCACCTACCTCCACCTGCAGAGCCGCACACTAGATATATAATACCCTGCACCTACCTCCACCTGCAGAGCCGCACACTAGATATATAATACCCTGCACCTACCTCCACCTGCAGAGCCGCACACTAGATATATAATACCCTGCACCTACCTCCACCTGCAGAGCCGCACACTAGATATATAATACCCTGCACCTACCTCCACCTGCAGAGCCGCACACTAGATATATAATACCCTGCACCTACCTCCACCTGCAGAGCCGCACACTAGATATATAATACCCTGCACCTACCTCCACCTGCAGAGCCGCACACTAGATATATAATACCCTGCACCTACCTCCACCTGCAGAGCCGCACACTAGATATATAATACCCTGCACCTACCTCCACCTGCAGAGCCGCACACTAGATATATAATACCCTGCACCTACCTCCACCTGCAGAGCCGCACACTAGATATATAATACCCTGCACCTACCTCCACCTGCAGAGCCGCACACTAGATATATAATACCCTGCACCTACCTCCACCTGCAGAGCCGCACACTAGATATATAATACCCTGCACCTACCTCCACCTGCAGAGCCGCACACTAGATATATAATACCCTGCACCTACCTCCACCTGCAGAGCCGCACACTAGATATATAATACCCTGCACCTACCTCCACCTGCAGAGCCGCACACTAGATATATAATACCCTGCACCTACCTCCTCCTGCAGAGCCGCACACTAGATATATAATACCCTGCACCTACCTCCTCCTGCAGAGCCGCACACTAGATATATAATACCCTGCACCTACCTCCACCTGCAGAGCCGCACACTAGATATATAATACCCTGCACCTACCTCCACCTGCAGAGCCGCACACTAGATATATAATACCCTGCACCTACCTCCACCTGCAGAGCCGCACACTAGATATATAATACCCTGCACCTACCTCCACCTGCAGAGCCGCACACTAGATATATAATACCCTGCACCTACCTCCACCTGCAGAGCCGCACACTAGATATATAATACCCTGCACCTACCTCCTCCTGCAGAGCCACACACTAGATATATAATACCCTGCACCTACCTCCACCTGCAGAGCCGCACACTAGATATATAATACCCTGCACCTACCTCCTCCTGCAGAGCCGCACACTAGATATATAATACCCTGCACCTACCTCCTCCTGCAGAGCCGCACACTAGATATATAATACCCTGCACCTACCTCCACCTGCAGAGCCGCACACTAGATATATAATACCCTGCACCTACCTCCACCTGCAGAGCCGCACACTAGATATATAATACCCTGCACCTACCTCCTCCTGCAGAGCCGCACACTAGATATATAATACCCTGCACCTCCCTCCACCTGCAGAGCCGCACACTAGATATATAATACCCTGCACCTACCTCCACCTGCAGAGCCGCACACTAGATATATAATACCCTGCACCTACCTCCACCTGCAGAGCCGCACACTAGATATATAATACCCTGCACCTACCTCCACCTGCAGAGCCGCACACTAGATATATAATACCCTGCACCTACCTCCACCTGCAGAGCCGCACACTAGATATATAATACCCTGCACCTACCTCCACCTGCAGAGCCGCACACTAGATATATAATACCCTTCACCTACCTCCACCTGCAGAGCCGCACACTAGATATATAATACCCTGCACCTACCTCCACCTGCAGAGCCGCACACTAGATATATAATACCCTGCACCTACCTCCTCCTGCAGAGCCACACAATAGATATATAATACCCTGCACCTACCTCCTCCTGAAGAGCCGCACACTAGATATATAATACCCTGCACCTACCTCCTCCTGCAGAGCCGCACACTAGATATATGGCTGCTCTGTGCTTCCAGGACCTGTGATGATGTCACATGGAGGGGAGGAGTCAGGGGTCACATGATCAGCTCCTCAGTGTATGCAGGACTCTGCTGTGCTGGTTGTCATGGTGCTGGATGAGGGGAAGTTTATGTGTGGGGTCAGGAGGGGTTTACAGTGTGGATGTAGCAGAGCCGTGTGTGTACGAGGTGTACGGAGCAGAGCCGTGTGTGTACGAGGTGTACGGAGCGGAGCCGTGTGTGTACGAGGTGTACGGAGCGGAGCCGTGTGTGTACGAGGTGTACGGAGCAGAGCCGTGTGTGTACGAGGTGTACGGAGCAGAGCCGTGTGTACGAGGTGTACAGAGCAGAGCCGCGTGTGTACGAGGTGTACGGAGCGGAGCCGCGTGTGTACGAGGTGTACGGAGCGGAGCCGCGTGTGTACGAGGTGTACGGAGCGGAGCCGCGTGTGTACGAGGTGTACGGAGCAGAGCCGCGTGTGTACGAGGTGTACGGAGCAGAGCCGCGTGTGTACGAGGTGTACGGAGCAGAGCCGCGTGTGTACGAGGTGTACGGAGCAGAGCCGCGTGTGTACGAGGTGTACGGAGCAGAGCCGCGTGTGTACGAGGTGTACGGAGCAGAGCCGCGTGTGTACGAGGTGTACGGAGCAGAGCCGCGTGTGTACGAGGTGTACGGAGCAGAGCCGCGTGTGTACGAGGTGTACGGAGCAGAGCCGCGTGTGTACGAGGTGTACGGAGCAGAGCCGCGCGTGTACGAGGTGTACGGAGCAGAGCCGCGCGTGTACGAGGTGTACGGAGCAGAGCCGCGCGTGTACGAGGTGTACGGAGCAGAGCCGCGCGTGTACGAGGTGTACGGAGCAGAGCCGCGCGTGTACGAGGTGTACGGAGCAGAGCCGCGCGTCTACGAGGTGTACGGAGCAGAGCCGTGTGTGTACGAGGTGTACGGAGCAGAGCCGTGCGTGTACGAGGTGTACGGAGCAGAGCCGCGTGCGTAGGAGGTGTACAGAGCGGAGCGGTGTGTGTACAAGGCGTGCGGAGCGGAGCCGTGTGTGTACAAGGCGTACGGAGCGGAGCCGTGCGTGTACGAGGTGTACGGAGCGGAGCCGTGTGTGTACGAGGTGTACGGAGCAGAGCCGTATATGTACGAGGTGTACGGAGCGGAACCATGTGTGTACGAGGTGTACGGAGTGGAGCCGCGTGTGTACGAGGTGTACGGAGCGGAACCGTGTGTGTACGAGGTGTATGGAGTGGAGTCGTGTGTGTACGAGGTGTACGGAGCGGAGCCGTGTGTGTACGAGGTGTACGGAGCAGAGCCGTATATGTACGAGGTGTACGGAGCGGAACCGTGTGTGTACGAGGTGTATGGAGCGGAGCCGTGTGTGTACGAGGTGTATGGAGTGGAGCCGTGTGTGTACGAGTGGTGTACGGAGCAGAGCCGTGTGTGTACGAGTGGTGTACGGAGCAGAGCCGTGTGTGTACGAGGTGTACGGAGCGGAGCCGTGTGTGTACGAGGTGTACGGAGCGGAGCCGTGTGTGTACGAGGTGTACGGAGCGTAGCCGTGTGTGTACGAGGTGTATGGAGCGGAGTCGTGTGTGTACGAGGTGTACGGAGCGGAGCCGTGTGTGTACGAGGTGTACGGAGCGGAGCCGTGTGTGTACGAGGTGTATGGAGTGGAGTCGTGTGTGTACGAGGTGTATGGAGTGGAGCCGTGTGTGTACGAGGTGTACGGAGCGGAGCCGTGTGTGTACGAGGTGTACGGAGCGGAGCCGTGTGTGTCCGAGGTGTACGGAGCGGAGCCGTGTGTGTACGAGGTGTACGGAGCGAGCCGAGGGTGTACGAGGTGTACGGAGTGGAGGCGTGTGTGTATGAGGTGTACGGAGCGGAGCCGTGTGTGTACGAGGTGTACGGAGCGGAGCCATGTGTGTACGGAGCGGAGCCGTGTGTGTACGGAGCGGAGCCGTGTGTGTACTATGTCTGATGTGTTCCCAGTTTTAATTACATCTATAACTGTTGTCAGGGGCTCATGTAGCAGAGGTGAGGGGAGATCGGGGATGAGGAGCAGAAGAAGCCGCAGCAGGACACGTCCTGGAGACCACAGACAGTCGCTGTGCACATAATAACAGTCTTTCTACAAGGCACAGGTTATGTCTTGATCGGCTTTATATAGGCCTCGGAAGCTCCACACTTGGAGCACGCTGGATACTGGCAAAGCCCAATATGGAGCACAAGAGAGTTTAGCAGCCAGGGGTGTAGGGAGAAGAGCCCAGACCCAGGACAGGGGGGTGACAGGACCCCTCAAAGCTCCCAAAAGAGTTTGTAACTGCGCCATTGGAAGCCATGGTCTTGGATTCTGTCAGGGGCTCACAAAGTGAGGTAATGGAGGCTGTAGATCAGGGAGGAACCTTTTTTCTGCCGGGGCCATTTGGAAATTTCTTCCAACCTTCAGGGGCCACAAAAAATTATCAATATGAAAATGACCCTGCTATATGTATTCAAACAATTACTGTATTTTTTGTTTTATAAGACGCACCGGATTATAAGACGCACCCCAAATTTGGAGAAAAAAAAGGTAGAAAAAAAAAGAGGTTTGTATTATCCAGTGGTGTCGTATCAGGGAGAGGGGGCAGCAGCAGAGCGGGGGTCACAGGAGCCAGGGGCAGTACTGGAGCACTGTAATGCTGCCAGTGGTACAGAGGGGGTCCAGATACTCACTGCAGGTGGTGCTCTGTGCGAGCCTGGTGACAAGGCTCTGCTGTGCGGGCCTGGTGACATGGCTCAGCTCTGCTGTTCGGACCTGGTGATGCGGCTCACCTCTGCTGTGCGGGCCTGGTGACGTGGCTCTACTGTGCAGGCCTGGTGATGCGGCTCTGCTGTGCAGGCCTGGTGATGCGACTCTGCTGTGCAGGCCTGGTGATGCAGCTCTGCTGGGCAGGCCTGGTGATGCGGCTCTGCTGTGCAGGCCTGGTGATGCGACTCTGCTGTGCAGGCCTGGTGATGCGGCTCTGCTGTGCGGGCCTGGTGTTGCCGCTCGGCTCTCCTGTGCTGTGTTAGTCTGGTGAGGCAGCTTGGCCCTGTTCTGCGCGAGAGGCAGTGAGTTACCGGCGTGTGAGCAGATGAGAGCTTGAGTTAAGAGCTTCATCTGCACACACGTAGACTGTAGGCGCCATTATTTGAAGCCCTGATCGCCGACATCTTCAAAATGACCGCCCGCCAAACAGAGCAGTCGCATGCCGAGCAAAGCAGGACAGAGCAGAGCATCCCTGTACAGAATAGCGCCACATCACCAGTCCCGCACAGAGCAAAGCTGATCTGCGCCACCCGATGTACAGAACAGCACCGCACAGACCAGCGTGAGCACACCACATAGCATTACCGCTGCCTCCTTTGACTCCTCTTCACCACCCCCTGGTAAACTACTTTTGGATTTTAAAAGGCACCCTTCATTTTCCTCCCACATTTTGGGAGGAAAAGTGCGCCTTATAATCTGAAAAATGCAGTAATTAACTCACCCCTTGTCTTGGTCTGGAGCACAGCCAACTCTTTGTGATAATAAGATTGGTAAATCATATACAGCACATAACAGACGCTGTATATACATCACAGGAGACGCTGGAGGCACATATATCACATAGGAGACACTGGGACTGTTGTATATACATCATAGGAGACACTGGAAGCACATACATCACTGGAGGGGCTGGGGGCATATACATCACATAGGTGATGCTGGGACTGCTGTATATACATAACAGGAGATGCTGGGACTGCTGTATATACATCACAGGAGACACTGGGGGCACATACATTACACGTGGGGCTGGGGACATGTAAATGCCCCCAGCTCCTACTGTGATGTATATGCCCCCAGCCCTTTCTGTGATGTATATGCCGCCAACATCTCCTGTGATGTATATGCCCCCATCATCTCCTGTGAAGTGCATGCCCCCAGAGTCTCCTGTGATGTATATGCCCCAGCATCTCCAATGTGATGTGTAAGTCACAGGAGACACTGGTGGCATGCACATTACAGGAGGGGCTGGGGCACAGACATCACAAGAGGAGCTGGGGAACAGACATCACAAGAGAGGCTTGGGCACAAACATCACAAGAGGGGCTGGGGCACAGGCATCACTGGGGGGGCACAGACATCACTGGGAAGGGCACAGAAAGAAGAATCCGGCACTCAATATTGTAGTGAAAAAAAGGTGATCCTTTTAATTGGTATAGTGTATAATATCAATATCATCGACGTTTCGGTCTATATGACCTTCCTCATGTATACACTGTCAAACATGCTGAACACAAAGAAGACAGATCAGCTGTGAAATCCTGTGCACAGCAGGTGAGGGAATATGAGAGATCAGACCAGGTGGAGAAAGTGAATACTGCTCTTAAGGCCGCTTTACACGCTGCGATCTCGCTAGCGTGCGTACCCGCCCCCATCGTTTGTGCATCACGGGCAAATCGCTGCCCGTGGCGCACAAAATCGCGCGGACCCGTTACACTACTTACCTACCTAGTGACGTTGCTGTGAATGGCGAACCGCCTCCTTTCTAAGGGGGCAGTTCGTTCGGCGTCACAGCAACGTCACTAAGCGGCCACCCAATCAAAGCAGAGGGGCGGAGATGAGCGGCCATAACATCCCGCCCACCTCCTTCATTGCGGGCGGCCGCAGGTAAGGTGAGGTTCCTCGTTCGTGTGGTGTCACACATAGCGATGTGCGCTGCCGCAGGAACGACGAACAACATCGTACCTTCAGCAGGAACGATAATTGGGAATAGGGGGGCATGTCACAGATTAGCGATTTTGCACGTTTTTACGACGATTTAAAATCGCTCATAGGTGTCACACGCAACGACATCGCTAACGCCCCGAATGTGCGTCACAAATTCCGTGACCCCAACGACATCGCTTTAGTGATGTCGTAGCGTGGAAAGCGGCCTTTAGAGTGACTCGTGACACAGGAAACCCTCACAGAATTCCACAATCATCTCAGTAGCATTTGGCCTGAGTTATCTTTTGTTATACACTCAGACCTAACACAGCTTAACTTCTTGGATACAATGATCTGTAAAAGTGCTACTGGCGTCCTATCTACTGATCTTTACATCAAACAGACTGATAGGAACAATTTCTTACATTTTTCTTGTTGCCATCTTACTGCCACCAAATGTGCTATACCCAAATCCCAGTACATGAGGGTCAACAGGATTGTCTCTGACCCGATTACTAAACAACAGAGACTGAAAGAGATGCAAGTCCGTTTCAGGACTCGTGACTGCCCTAATCATATTCTTGACCATGGTGATCAGTCTGAAAGGAGATCTGGTATTACTGACCCGGGTAAACGTATACCACTGGTACAGACATACCACCCTTATGCCTATAAGTTACACAAAATTATACGGAAACATTGGAAGCTTTTGGAAGAGAGTTATCCTAACATTCCAGAATTTCGGAATCCTTTTCTCCCTTGTTTCAGACGTCCTAGTAATCTACAAAATAAATTGGTACGAGCAGACATAGGTTCGGGCTCACCAGGAAAGATTCAAAGCCATCTCCTAACACCTAGGTCAGGAACATGTTCTTGTTTGGGCTGCTTACAATGCAGCAATGTGCTAGAGGGTGATAAAGTATATCATCCACATGGCTACCCTATTAAGGGTTACTTTACGTGCAAGTCATCATTTGTGGTTTATGCCATCAAATGTCCCTGTACTTTATTATATATTGGGGAAACCCCACAACAGGTTAGGGACAGGATTTCGCAGCATAAGTCTACCATCCGCTGGGAAAAATGATCTCTGCCTTTGCCATTCCATTTTCATCAAAAGGGCCATAGATTCTCACAGTTGCGTTACCAAGTTATTGAACAAATCCCAAAACACAGAAGAGGTGGTAGTAGGGTCTCTCTTTTGAAGAAGAGAGAGGCCTTTTGGATTTTTACATTCCAAACCTTAGAAGCCCGGGGTCTTAGAGAGTTCGATATTAGTGGTTTCTGCTGAATTAATATGTGTCTAATTCTCCTTTTCCTTCTCCTACAGCACCGGTCATAACATGCTTTGGACGATGCTCTCACATTCTCACAGGATCGGTACCACTCTTGCACTGTTTCTTTCTCTCTCCCATTTTTTTACCATAATTTATTATTTTTCTCTCCCCCATACCTCTTTTCTTATTTTTAGTTTTTTATTATTTTTTATTTTATATTTTTATTATTTTCCCCTTATTATTTCCCCCCCCCTTTTTTTCCCCTTCATTTTCTTACAGATTCTTCTAACAGGCTTCTTTAGTTTCTATGTCTCCTTTTCTTTCCTTTCTCACAGATCAGATCACGCTCATATCAGCCTATTATTTCAGGCATGCTCACTTGTGCTCTCCATGTTATCAGACATTGCCATCCATTGCCAACCACAACAGTACCGCCAACCGCATCACAGGATGTGACGTCACACCAGTATTGCTGGTTTACATACAGGAGCAAGAGCGGGATCCGCGTCATTTCCGGTTACGCGGCACCTATCACCGCTCACTTGGAGGTTTAAAAAGCCCGCCCTATCAC
Organism: Anomaloglossus baeobatrachus; assembly: GCF_048569485.1. NCBI lineage: Eukaryota > Metazoa > Chordata > Amphibia > Anura > Aromobatidae > Anomaloglossus > Anomaloglossus baeobatrachus. The sequence goes on along the minus strand of NW_027441934.1, from coordinate 64,887 downwards.
AGCTCAGTCACGCCATTCACCACAGCGACACCGCTATCCGCAGGCGTGCAGTATTCACTTTCTCCACCTGGACAGATGTTTTCCCTCCAGTGACTCCTGATTATTCATGGTTGGCTTATACTATACTATATTTTTGAACCATAAATTTTATTGATTTTTAACAAAAATTGAACATACATGTTATGAGTTATTTTGTCCAGTCGGTTATCCTTAATAGTAAAGATTATCCATTCCCAGTAATTCGTTGCTAACAATCGATCTGTCAACATATAATATCAAACCCCAATGATTATACCGCCACTTCAGCACCAGATGGACGTGAGCACCAGCATTCCCCTTCTCCTATTCTCACCTGGAATCGGAGTAATCTAGCCACTTCCCCCATGTTACTTCGAACTTGAACCCTCTATTATTTTTAATTGCAATCATCCGCTCCATGCTACCATTGTGTTGCATCTTGGCCCTTATTTCTTGAGCAGTCGGAACATGTGGTGTTTTCCATTTACTCGCAATGCACACTCTTTCCACTGTCAGAAATAGTACGGTTATTATTACATCATTGTAATCCATGTCTTCCAGGCCTATAGACAGCAGAGCTTTTTCGGGCCCAGCTCCATATTATATCCCAGTATTGAACTTAAGCACTGTTGTGTTTCTGTCCAAACTGGTTGTATCATCCCACACTCCCACCAGATGTGAAGACATGAACCCGGCTGGTTGTTACACCTCCAACATTTATCTGAGCTCCGAGGATATATTTTCTTTAGCCTTGCTGGCGTGTAATACCACCTATATAGGAGTTTCCTTGATATCTCTAAATGGTTGATACAATGGGACATTGTTTTGTGTATTTGAAACGAATACTCCCATTGTTCTTCCAGGAATTGAGTTTGCAAATCTTTTTCCCATTTCTTCACATATGGTAAGGAGTGCGGGTTTTGTGTGTCATTCAGGGCTTCATACGCCCTTGATATCCCCCCCTTTGTGTCTTTGTTAACCTCAAAGAAATTTTCATATGATGATACCAACTCCTGTTGTTTTGTTTTCACATTTGACAATAAGTGTCTAATTTGGAGGTATTTGTAAAAGTCCCTCTTATTTACCCCAAATGTGCTAACAATGTCACCAAACGGTCTAAGCTCCAAGTTACTCATGATGTCTCCTACCTTGGTTATCCCTTTTTTCAAATCCACTCCCCCAGATTCATATTTTGGATCATTTTACCAATAATGGTTATCGGGAGCTTATGTGTTCTTGTGGGGAGTAGTCTCTGTCCCACCTTCTGTGATAACCAAATGTTTGCTCCCGCTCATATTGTGGGGTAACCTGGTGATTGCTCTTTTTTGGCTAAACGGAGATACCACATATATGAGGCCATAGAGGAATGTGTCACCAGTGGTACTTCCAATTTTATCCAGGCTTTTGGGGAGTTCCCATCCCACCAGTATCTCAGTTGATCTAGCATAGTAGCTCGGTAGTATGCACGCACACACGGGCATCCTAGCCCCCCTGACCTTATTGGCATGAACAGGAATTTTGCCGATACTCTCGCTTTTTGTCGATTCCATATGAAACTCATTAGAGCTGACTGGAGCTTATTGAGGGTGTGCAGGGGTATTTGAATAGGTAGGTTGAGAAAGTAATATAGGATTTGGGGTAATAACATCATTTTTACTACTGATATCCGGCCTAACCAGGATATCATTGCCTTGGGGTATACTTGTATTTCCTTATTTATATTTTGCAATAGATTTGCATAGTTTATTTTTCCCAGGTTTTTGATCGGATAAGTTAATTGAATCCCTAGGTATGGGATTTTGTCTGCCTTCCAAGTCAGTGGATACTATTCCATTAGTTTCTGTTTTGTGGCCTGTGGGATACCCATATCAAGGATTAAGCATTTACTCAGATTAATTTTATAGTAGCTAACTTGCCCAAATTGAGTAATTATTCTAAATATATGAGGTAGGGAGACCTCAGGGTTCGTGACACATAGTATGACGTCATCTGCAAATAGGCCTATCTTGCTCTCCAAGGCTCCCACACTGATCCCGGAGATGTCTCTCTCCTTCCTTATGGCCTGTGTAAATGGTTCCATCAATAGAACGAATATCAGGGGGGAGAGAGGGCACCCCTGCCTCGTTCCATTTGTTATATTAAATCCTGAGGACAAATACCCATTTGAATATACCTGGGCCGAGGGCTTAGAGTATAGTGCCATGATGGATGATAGGATCGATCCCTCAAAACCAAAGCCTCGAAGCGTCCTTTCCATGAATCCCCAGTGGATTCTGTCAAACGCCTTCTCCGCGTCCAAAGATAACCTCCACCTCAGCGATCAGGTCAATAAGGCGTTGGGTTCCGTCACTGGTCTGTCTTTTTTTGACAAATCTAACTTGGTCCCAGTGAATTAGCTCAGGGAGGATGTGCAGGAGCCTTAGAGACAATGCTTTTTCATATAATTTGACGTACGTATTTAATAACGAGATTGGCCGAAAATTTGCTGGAGTGTCTGGGTCCTTTCCAGGTTTGGGCAGGGCAATAATATGAGCATTCAGCATATCTACAGGAAAGGAGCTGTTCTTGGTGGCCTCATTGAACACTTACCAAGTATGGTGAGACTGAGTTTTTATAGTAGTCATTTGGAATGCCATCTGGTCCTGGGGCCTTGTGTAATTTCAGGGTATTTACAGCTCTATGAATTTCCAATGTTGTGTGTGCCTGGGATAGCGTTTCCTTCTGTGTAATTGATAGTTTTGGTAGATTTACTGATTCTAAGAATGTCATTATTTCTGCGTCATTTGGTTGGTGGGTCCGTTTGTCTCCTTTTGAGTTGTATAGGGTTTCGTAATATTTAGTGAATTCGTTTGCAATTTGCTGAGGGTCCATTATTTTTTCCTTGTTGGGGCCAGTTAAGTATGGGATACGGTATTTTGCTGCACGTACTTTCACCTGTTTAGCCAACAATTCCCCCGATTTATTTCCTTGCCAATAATACTTCATTTTGAGTTTTTTGAGGGCATGCTCGTATGTGTGTAGATTAAGTTCATGTAGCTGTTTATGTAGATCTGAGATCTCCGCCACTCTAGTGGGTGAGTAGGATTGTTTATGCAATCTATGTAAATTCCCCAGCTTAGTTTGGATATCAGTTACTGCCATTTGTGTAGTTTTTTTGTAATGTGAGGCCTGTTTTATAAAATGCCCTCTCATGACCACCTTGTGTGCACACCATAGTGTGTCCGATACTTCTCTATGGTCATTTTGTGCAAAATAATCTTGGATGGTTTGCTGCGTTTGTGGTGCGTAAGTAGGGTGGTTCAAGATATAAGTATTGAGCCTCCATATTGGAGATTTATCTATTTCATGCTTCTCCTCTATTTCCAGCGTGATGGGAGCGTGGTCACTCCAAGTGATATTTCCTATTTTTGCGGCTAACACTCGTGGAATTACTGTTTTATCAACTAGAAAGAAATCAATTCTTGTGTAGGTATTGTGCGGGTGTGAAAGAAACGTGTAATCTCTTGTGGATGGGTTCTTTAGTCTGCAAACGTCATATAATTCATGTGTGTGAAACAGTTTGTAAGTGGGCTAGGGTTAAGTTTTTTTTATCTAGAGGTGGAATTCATGTTTGGCCACAGTGCTACATTGAAATCCCCTACTAGTATTAGAGGGCCCTTTTTAACTTTGTTGGCTTTTACTATTGTTTTCCTAATGTGTGTATATTGTCCTTTTTTTTAGGGGCATATACGGTTACCAGCGTGTATGGGATATTATTAATTAAACATTGTAATAAAATATATCGTCCATGAGGATCTATAATTTGGTTTGTTTGAGAAAAAGCAACCGAATCCCTTATTGCAATTGCCACCCCTCCTTTCTTCCGATCAGCTGGTGCCAGTAGCACATGCGGGAATCTTTTATGTTTTAATCTACTCGTATCTCCACTGTTTAAGTGAGTCTCCTGTACACACAATATGTCTGCATTGTTCTTCAATGCTTCTTTCCATAATGTTGACCTCTTGTATGGGGAATTTAGACCTTTGGCGTTAATAGATATGAATTTAACCCCATCTAAATGTTTTGTCTTGTTTGCTAAATGTTTCTGCTGTGTATATTTTGTCCCTTTTCTCTTATGGGAACTGATGGGGCACACTGTTACACTCTCTGAATTTCATACTCATCTACATTACTGATGCCCACGTCCTTCGTATGACCACGTCGCTTCATACCCCCCTCTTTCTTTCCCGCAATTCCGACTGGAAGTTTCTTCAGCTGTAAATAAAAAAAAAACAAACACAAGTAAAGGCCGCTTTACATGCTACAACATCACTAATGCAATATCGTTGGGGTCACGCAATTTGTGACGCACATCCAGCCGCATTAGCGATGTCGTTGCGTGTGACATCTATGAGCAATTTTGAATCATCGCAAAAACGTTCAAAATCGCTCATCGGTGACATGGGGGTCCCTTCTCAAATATCGCTGCTGCAGCATGTACGATGTAGTTCGTCGCTCCTGCGGCAGCACACATCGCTCCGTGTGACGCCGCAGGAACGAGGAACCTCACCTTACCTGCCGCCGCCCGCAATGCGGAAGGAAGGATGTGGGTGGGATGTTACGTCCCGTTCATCTCCGCCCCTCCGCTTTGATTGGGCGGCCGCTTAGTGACGCCGCATGGACCGCCCCCTTAGAAAGGAGGCGGTTCGCCAGTCACAGCGACGTCGCAGGGCAGGTAAGTAGTGTGACGGGTCCGGGCGATGTTGTGCGCCATGGGCAGCGATTTGCCCGTGTCGCACAACCGATGGGGCCAGGTACCCACGCTACCACGGTACCGATATCGCAGCATGTAAAGTGGCCTTAACTGTTGCACAAATAACCTTGCTCTCAAGAGCAAAAACATAGGGTGCCCTTATGGGCTTTCCATATCGTGTATCAGGAGCCAAACTTAAGCCTATCAAACAAAATTTGGCCTGGGCTCTGACATATTCCCCAGGAGTAGACCAGGAAAAAGAAAAATGCCTGTTCAAAAGAGAAACAGAAAAATAAAACAAAGAGAATAAAAAAAGAAAAAATTTAGGAAAAATTTCAGGTGAATTCTCAGTGTAGAGAAAAGAAAAAAAAAATGGAGAAAAAACAGAAAACCAAGATCTCCAAGAAATCCAGGAAAAGGGTCGATGTCCAAGTCCCGATATCGTATGGGGTCCATGCCATAAGTGACCCCCGGCTTCTTCTTCTTCCCAAAGAGGGGCCTTACTCTTCTCAGTCTGTTTATCCAAATGCCGAATCCCAAAGAACTCTTCTGTAAAGGATCAATTAGCAGAGTTCAATTCCGGTTTTTCAATCTCTGTTCCTGGCGGCTTAAACACTTTCTCTACATGCAGAATTCATGCTTTGGACCAATCCTCCGCGATTTGTCGTGGTAGTGGGTTTCTTTCCAGGCCTTCCCTGGCTGTAGAGGGTAGAGCCCACTTCTTGCAGAGTCGTAAGGCTTGTTCCGGGCTGCTTGCCACATGCTTGTGCCCATCTTTAGTTATTATGAGCTTTACTGGGAAACCCTATTTGTATGGGATGTTGTGTTCCCTTAGTATCCCTGTGCATGATGAGAATGCCTTTCTGCGTGTTAAAGTGAATGCCGATAAGTCTGCATATATGGATATATCTTTAAAACGATCAGGCAGAGATGGCGGTTTTCGAGCTGCCTCCATCACTTTTTCTTTGATGTGGAAGAAATGTATTCTAACTATTACATCTCTGGGTATTGAGGCTGGGAGATGCTTAGGCTTAGGAAGCCTGTGGGCTCTGTCCAGAACCAGATCCATCTGCGTAGAGTCCGGCATCAGGCATGAGAAATAATCAGTGAGAAATTCTTTGAGAGTATCTATTTTAACCGTCTCTGAAATACCTCTCAGTCTGACGTTGTGGTGGCGTGATCTGTACTCCATATCCACTATTTTGAGCTTTAGTGCGTCTACCTCTTCATCTATAGACACAACTGAATCCACCACCTCATTGTGCGCCGTTGTTAGCTCCGCCATCTTATCTTCTATGTGAGACGTGCGTTCTCCTATGGCATTAATGTCCCTTTGCATAGATCTAAGCATACTTTGCATATCTTTTTTAAATGTGGACATTATTTCAGACATAAGCTGTCTCATAGTATGCTCATTGAGTGGCTCTGAAGCTGTAACATTTGTATTGCGATGCCTGTACTCTGTAGTGCTGCTGGTATCTTTCAGGCCTCTTCCAGGAGAGGAAGCCTGGGACTGGATTACCGGGTCCTCCCCCTGGTCCCTCTCCTCCTGGCCCGTGTGCTCCCTCAGTGTATCTCAGTCCTGATCTTCTTCCCTGCGGTTATAGGGGCTGCTCCCTCCATGTTTCCCTTCTGCTGTCCCCTGCATGATGTCTCCTACCTCTCCCAGCCCGCATGGAGTTGTGGATTTCAGCACTGCCACATTGTGCTTGTGCTTTCCGGCACCATTTTGAGTGCCCTCTGCTGCAGGGTAAAACTGGGTGAGTTTGATGGGGCTTTTCCTTCCTTTGCCCCTGCCGCTCCGCTGCTCTTTCATGGCTCCTCACTCCTGACTTCTTCCACTGACAATCGGGTCTGGAGCTGCTGCTAAATAACGCTGTGTGCCGCTGTATGGGGTCATTATGCACCGGAGACTCACTACTGTGCTTCCTTCTCCATGTGCTGCTGGCCACGCCCCCCAGCTTATACTTTTTAACATAATGTATTCACTATTGTGCCGCTTTCTCATCACATATCCCTCACCTGCTGTGCACAGCATTTCACAGCTGATTATCTGTTTTCTTTGTGTCCAGCACGTTTGACAGTGTATACATGAGGAAGGTCATATAGACCGAAACATCAATGATATTGATATTATACAATATACCAATTAAAGGAATCATCTTTCTTTCACTACAATATTGAGTGCCGGAGTCTTCTTTCTATATGAATACAGAGTTGGACCCTTTCTGAGCCCCAATCATAACCCCAGGAGCGCCGTATACCTATATATTTGAAATCACTGGGAAGGGCACAGACATCACTGGGGGGAGAGGCACAGACATCACTGGGGGGGAGGCACAGACCTCACTGGCGGGGAGGCACAGACCTCACTGGCGGGGGAGGCACAGACCTCACTGGCGGGGGAGGCACAGACCTCACTGGCGGGGGAGGCACAGACCTCACTGGCGGGGGAGGCACAGACCTCACTGGCGGGGGAGGCACAGACCTCACTGGGGGGGAGGCACAGACTTCACTGGGGGGGGAGGCACAGACATCACTGGGGGGGGAGGCACAGACATCACTGGGGGGGAGGCACAGACATCACTGGGGGGGAGGCACAGACATCACTGGGGGGGGGAGGCACAGACATCACTGGGGGGGGAGGCACAGACATCACTGGGGGGGAGGCACAGACATCACTCGGGGGAGGCACAGACATCACTGGGGGGGGGAGGCACAGACATCACTGGGGGGGAGGCACAGACATCACTGGGGGGGAGGCACAGACATCACTGGGAGAGAGGCACAGACATCACTGGGGGGGAGGCACGGACATCACTGGGGGGGGAGGCACAGACATCACTGGGGGGGAGGCACAGACATCACTGGGGGGGCACAGACATCACTGTCGAGCACAGACATCACTGTGTCGAGCACAGACATCACAGAGTGGAGCACAGACATCACAGAGTGGAGCACAGACATCACAGAGTGGAGCACAGACATCACTGGGGGGGGGGGAGGCACAGACATCACTGGGGGGGAGGCACAGACATCACTGGGGGGAGGCACAGACATCACTTGGGGGGAGGCACAGACATCACTGGGGGAGGCACAGACATCACTGTCGAGCACAGACATCACAGTGGAGCACAGACATCACTGGGGGGGGCACAGACATCACTGGGGGGGGCACAGACATCACTGGGGATGGGGGGAGGCACAGACATCACTGGGGAGGAGGCACAGACATCACTGGGGGGGGAGGCACAGACATCACTGGGGGGGAGGCACAGACATCACTGGGGGGAGGCACAGACATCACTGGGGGGAGGCACAGACATCACTGGGGGGAGGCACAGACATCACTGGGGAGAGCACAGACATCACTGGGGGGAGGCACAGACATCACTGGGGGAGGCACAGACATCACTGGGGGGAAGCACAGACATCACTGGGGAGAGCACAGACATCACTGGGGAGAGCAGAGACATCACTGGGGGGAGGCACAGACATCACTGGGGGGAGGCACAGACATCACTGGGGGAGGCACAGACATCACTGGGGGGAGCACAGACATCACTGGGGGGAGCACAGTCATCACTGAAGGGAGGCACAGACATCCCTGGGGGGGAAGGCACAGACATCACTGGGGGGCTGCACAAAGCACTTGCGGAGCCCTGACATCAATGGGGGGGGGGCACACAAACCTGGGGGGGGTACTCAGCATTGGGGGGCACAGAGCACTGAGGGTTGCACGCAATTCTGAGGGGGCGTGGTACACAGAACTAGAGGGGCAGGCCACAAAGCACTGGACAGGGCACACAGCAGCAGAGGGTGGGCGATGGACACACAGCAGCGCCGGACTCACAGCACCAAAGAGCAGGCAGCGGAGAGTGGGCACACAACCGGAGGGCAGAGGGTGGGCACAGACCGCTGGAAGTTATGAAGCTGCTATGGGATGGAATCGCAGAGCACTAAACCCGCCCACAAAGTAAGTCATGAGCAAGCTGGCACTGACAACGGGAGAACCCACTTGTATGTATGTGCATGTGGGGACTTAAAGGGCCAGTGGCCTGCAAGACTGCAGTGGCGGCTTGAACACTGCTGCCCCCCCCCCCCCGCAATCTGCCCGGGGGTCGCAGAAAGTCATGGCGAGACGCATACTTCCCGCGGGCCTGATGTTCCCCACCCCTGAGGTAAACACTGCCTACTTTTCAGATTAAATATATAAAATTCATAGTGTATGGCATCAGGATGTGATTCATAGATTAAGAAGAACAAAGCTACTTGTAACGTGTGTCCAATCGACCTGTATAAGCAGAGACCCTTATTCCAACGATGGGTCACTTACTTGGCTGCTTGCTGAAGTTTTGATAAAAAATCAGTTTTATCTGCTTAAGATCTACCAGTTCTCGAAATGCTCGTGGATAACCCCACCCACACCACTGATTGGCAGCTGTGTACAATGGGCTTTGACAGAAAGCTGCCAATCAGGGGTGGGGTGGGGTCATACAGAGCTTATGGAGAAAGAGAATACATGGCAGCAGGTTTACTAGTTCTCTAGTGATAATTCCCTAGCGGTAATACAGTGTTTTATCAAAACTACAGCAAGCAACCCAGTAAGTGACACATCATTGGAATCAGAGTCCCTGTCTTTATATTATTCTGACGTTTAATTATGAGTTAAACACTTAGTGACAGAACCCCATTAATTCCGAAAACCCCAGCATAGGTATCATACATGTTACTTGCTCTTCACTGACTGAGTTAAGCCAAGTATGTGAGACTTTTCAAAGTTTGTATGACAATTTTTTGGCATAAATCTTTGATGAATTGGGACCGGAGTGTCTTAATAACTTCCACATATCTAGGTGTCACGGGTGACAAACAGTCATGTGGTTTCTTGCCATCAATGGTCACAGTGTCCGTACAGAATGCATTCCTGCTGGATTTATCTCTCTCCCTTTTGGACCCAGCAGGAGCTCGACTTCCACCCACCTGTTGATTATCAGTATTCCCTTGGTGTTTAAATTCCCATTCCTTCCTTTGGATTGTGCTGGTGATATTTTCAGTTCTTTCCAACCGAGGTTGCAAGCAGATGGCTTGTTCTCCTCTGTGGTGTTGTTGCTGAAAGCTCTGCTGAACTCTTTCCTGAGACATTAATGATAAGTAGATCATGCATTTCCTCGTGTCCCCCTTGTGTCTTCTATAGTTCTTTAGTGGGGTTGACAAAGAGCTCATCCCATCTGTTCCCTATTTAGGGCCCAGCATTAGGGATACCTAGGGTCAGGTATCCGGCTTGGCGCATGGGTGCAGAACCTATTTCGGGTAATGAGGAACCCCAGGGACCAGCAGTAGGTTTAGTCAGGGGTCATCATCTTCCTAGACACAGGGTTTCCCTTCCATTCCCTTGCTCCATGCGCTTGGTACTTCCCCGTACCTAGCGTGACACTAGGATGCAGTGTGATTCAATTCTCCCCTCACTATTTTTGTGTGAAATGTCTACAGGTCTGCATCAACTCCAGAGGTTCTGAGGCAAAATCATCACATCTAGACAATAAAGAAAGACAGGCATGAAGAATATATATTTACAAGCATTTATTAACAAAACAAGCTTTGAAATGCAATTATATACAATGTGATATACTTCAGAGTTCCTATCTCCAATCTGGGGCTGCGCTTTTTAGTAAATAAAGCAGTGGGCAACCTGAGATTAGTGAATTATCTAAATATAATCCAGTATCAAAACCTTTCACAAATGTTCCTAAAGGCTCTCAAAAAGGCTAACAGTGTGCCAGCTAAAAAAGAAAATGAATATTCACTGCTCCCCACGCCATTATCTAAAATTATTATTTATTATTGGCCCATTTAGGCTCCTTAGGTCCTTATGTAATGACCCCTCTCCGGGTGGTGTATGATATAGGGAAGGTCTCACAGGTGGAGCACAGTGTGTGCTCCTTAATATGAGTCCTCCTGATTGACGTCCGACCATCAGGATTGTCTGGGTTTACCCAGTGAGAATGGATGATCTTGTTCCCGGGGGTAATCTCTGACTCCGGGAGGTTTCTATGAGTGGAGCGCATTTGCGCTCCATTTGATGTTTTACTTCCGGTCTGACGTCAGGGCGCCTTGCACAAATGGAATGCAGATGGATTGTGCTCGTGGGATCTGTTGCCCCTAATGGCCTCAATGAGAGGCTGTCCTTTGCCCCCTTCCTATAATGTGATGTCCTGCCTTGGTTACCTCCTTCCCTTTATGTTTCCATTTTCTTATTCATATTTTATGTTGTATATACTTTTTATCCATATGCCTAACATCTTGGCGTGCTGTACCATCTTGTCAATTGACAACTATATTCGTTCCTCTTTTCCATACTTTTTACTAATGTGTGTGTATTTTTTTTCCCTTTTTTCTTTTTATTTTTAGCGCTGAGGTTCATTTGTTTCTGGATTTTTTCTTCCACGTCATACATTATATGTGTACCTGATTATGGATCATGAACATTATGTCACGGGATTATGGAGAAGCATCAGCCCGACACCTGATTTATATATTCTTTGTAAATGCTGCCTGCATTCCTTTTTGGATATTTAAGGATATATTCTATGTCTGTATATTTTTATGCATTTACGTATGTGCTCCTCATATTAAGATGTGGCTGCTGCTATCCAGGCCCCCTATTATTGATCTTTCCAATATGGTTTTGGTCGGCATCCTCTCTGGATGCGACCTTCCCACGTTGGTATTTGTGGAAGCGTATTCAAACGCTGGTGACATAGTGCGCATGCGCGCTCGACCTGCGTTGCCTGGTGACTGCTGATGCCTCCACTACGTGACTGGCCGGATATGACGTCTGAAGGGGTTTTCCATCCCGGACCTTGTCACTGGAGTGCTGACGCAAGTTCCGGGCGACACCTCCGGGCCGACTGCGCATGCGCCATTACGTATGTCGCCATTGCGCGAATTTTGATCAGCTGTCCTGTATGTATTTATACTCTGGGAAACACACCACCTATTGCGACCCCCAGTGAAGAAGCCCTCGCGAAACGCGTTGGGGTCTGTGGAGCTGTATTTCCATCTGCTGACTCGGTTATTATGGGTACGTGTCCCTGCTCATTGTTACTGTCTTGACCTGCAAAACTTATATGTATTTTGCCATGTGCTAGGGGTTTATTTTCTCCCCGGTTTTATTTCCTGCCAGACATGGTGTTTGTGTGCGGGGCACTTATTATACCATCCTTGTGCCCTGTATGCATGCACTAGGCAGCACCTTATTTTGGTCCATATGGTAAAATTTTTTTGCAGGCTTTGAGCCGATCTTTGAATTATTACGTGGTGACACAGGTTCCCCAGCCACTATTTGATGCACTTTCTGTACACTTTCAGCAGTGGTTTGCAGCCCCTTGTTTTTTGTATCCTCTCCAGCACTTATCTTTGAACCTCTTTTAATCTATGTGTTTTTATATAACTGATTAATAAACTTGTATAACTCTTTGCATTAAGGTAGTGTCAGTGACTCTTTTCTTTTTGGTTTCTTGATATTTATGGAGTCTCTACCAGGGAATTATTATTTTGGCTATCCTATTTAGGGGTTATGGTGACCGGAGGTGATCACCAAAAATTTCCCCCGCATGTTCAGATGTTGTTTACATTTATTAACATAACAACAAGTTTTGAAATGCAATTATATACAATGTGATTTACTTCAATACTGACTCTTCAAAATTCACTGCTCCTCACTCCCATAATCGCGTCTACCTCTGAGCACTGAAGCTGGCATCGAGGGGTGGGTAGAATTGTGTGTGGGGAGCAGTGAATATTCATCCTCTTTAATAGCAGGCACACATGATCACCCAGGCGCCAACTTAATGCTGCAGCTGGGTGATCACGTGTGTCTGCTATTAGAGAATGAATATTCACTACTCCCCAAGTCCATAATTCCGGGTGTGGGGAGCAGTGGATTTTCCGGTAGCTGATGTCTGTGTGTAACTACAGGTGCATCGCAGTGACGTCATGCGATGCGCCACTTACACACTGAATTCACTTGCCGTCAAAGACGAGACCGCACACTGGGGGAGCAGAGGGATGGTGAGTATAATCATTTTTTTTTATGTCTGCAGCGTGATGAGGGACATATATGCCAGGATGACGGCAGAAGCAGACACATCAGTGGTGAAACCTGCAGCCCAAGAAGTAAGGGGGCCCATTTTCACATGTAAATACCAAGATGGGGATCATATATACGAGGATAAAAGATATATTCCAGAATGGGCCGAGGATGGGGATCATATACACCAGGATGAGGCCATGATGAAGGCCATATATACCATGATGATTGCCATATATACCAGGATGGGGATCATATATACCAGGATGAGCCCAAGATAAGGGCCATATATACTAGGATGCAAGCCATATACACCAGGATAGGACAAATATAGGGAACATATTTACCAGGAAGAACAACATATACACCAGAATGATCGACATATATAACTGAAAGTGTACAAGAATGGGGGACATTAGTACAGAATTGGGGGATATTGCCCCCATCACAGTGTTAGCAGCAGATTCCCCCCTATAAGTGCGTAATGACTACATTTTTTTGCTACAATATTTTTCCCTATTTTCCTCCACTAAAACCTAGGTACGGTTTATGGTCATAATAATACAGTAAGTTTAAAAAGAAAGAAAATGGTGCTTTCCCTGACCAATTCTTAGTGGAGCAATTGATTTTTGGATAAAACCCATTGAATCACGGTACATCATGATGGTTTCTCCCATGTGACTCATCTGACAACAGGACCGGATTAATGATGAAAACGGGTCATTCCACATCAAGTGGACTAGTTTTAAAAATCGTCCCCACTCGACCTTCTCCGATTTTGCTGAAAATTTATAAGGATGTACATGTATGTTTGAAAAGAGGTGCTGTAAATTTTTAGGGCCAGATCTCAAATACATTGGGCACTGTTGACCTTTTACTGGAGGTTTCACCAAGCCTGCGGCTTCAGCTAAGAGGATTTTGCAAACTTTGACACATAGCCATTAGAGTTCTATACTGGCTATGATGCTGAAATTTGGCATACTAGCTCAACTTTTGCTGCTAAACACGATAAAATTATTACCGGCTATGACAAAACAATATTTCGGCCAAAATTTTGTGTCAAAGTAGCTTGTAAAACGTGTTGCATAAAACTTATGCCTAACTTTGCCCATATATAACTCAAGACCAAAAACCAATAGGAACTGGTGCTTTACCCTGTACAACAAACATCTTCATGACTTTGCATTGCTGCAATATCACGGTCAAAGCATATGTATTTGTGGAAATATTCACACCCACATATGATGACAAACTTTAAAAAAACGAATTTTACCTATTTTTAGGTCAAATTTCTCAATTAATATATTAATTCTGATATCATTAGAAATAGCACATTTTTCTCTACAAGGATCATTGTTTTTTTTTTGGAGTCTTTCAGTTTAAGAAAAGAAAAATGCCACTGAACATGGTGTTATTTATTAATACGCAATGCATGCTAACTGCACTATTCAAACCCTTGCGTTGGTCCATGGTGGTTATACCACAACCAATTCCCTAAGAATTGGTCTTATAATCCTATTAAGAATTGTAATAATGCTGTCTTTCGAGAATTGGCAGCCCCATCGCCTAGGAGCCATGGCCGATAGCCGTGCAAGGCAAGTCGCGGGTGGTCTCTTTATCGCAGGTTCCGAAGCCTGAGGGTGGGTGTCTTTGCCTAGGATCCCAAGCCTAATATTGGGTATCTTTTGTTGGTTCCCAAGCCATAATGTTCAGTCTAAGTAAGTGGTCTGGAATTGTTGCTGAATTTGCAACATAATCGGTTCAGAGAAGCTGTATTGTCGGCCCATTGCTGTTGCAGCTGGTGCTGGAATTATTGCAATGATTGACTGCTCGGGAATCCAGCATGTATCATTTCTCACAGGCCACTCAAAGAAGCTAGCTGGTCCATGAGGATGCATAAAATGTATTAATGCATCATGGTCGTCGACTGAAACTTCAGAAATATTTCCAATCCACCAGTTCCTATCGTAAATGCAGGCAATGTATTGCCCTGGCTGGAGGTTTGCAATTGGCACAAAAGGCATTTCTGATCTGACAGATATATCTACATGGGCAATGAAAGATGAAGGGTCATTAGACACCCTTGAAATGCAAATCTTTATGTCATCAATTGGCACAAACTGGTGATTTTCTCTTGTTCCAGTAATTGTATGTCCATCTTTGAACCTTTCCTCTTGAACTACCCGTATTTCGTCAATTTTTTCTTTTGGAACAAAAAAACTTGATTCCATGCAGTTGCTCGTTGCAAAAGTTGAATAAATCCACCGGGGTCAGTATTTGGTTTTCAGTTGGGCTTTGAAGACTGGCACGAGCTGCCAACCTCTTTGCTGTCCCTCCAATCCCATCACAGGGCGACTTTCCATGACTGGTACCAAAAAAATTCCATTCAGCGCATTGTGGTGGCACAAGTTGAGAAAATTTTTGAAATTTTTGTACTGGGCTGCAGATCCATCGCTGAAGCAACAATTCCAGACCACTTAGACTGAACATTATGGCTTGGGAACCAACAAAAGATACACAATATTAGGCTTGGGATCCTAGGCAAAGACACCCACCCTCAGGCTTCGGAACCTGCGATAAAGAGACCACCCGTGGCTGGCCTTGCACAGCTATCGGCCATGGCTCCTAGGCGATGGGGCTGCCAATTCTCGAAAGACAGCATTATTACAACTCTTAATAGGATTATAAGACCAATTCTTAGTGAATTGGTTTTGGTATAACCACCATGAACCAACGCTAGGGTTTGAATAGTGCAGTTACCATTCATTGCGTATTAATAAATAACACCATGTTCAGTGGCATTTTTCTTTTCTTAAACTGAGAGACTCCAAAACAAACCCCAATGATCCTTGTAGAGAAAAATGTGCTCTTTCAAATGATATCAGAATTAATATATTTTAGGGGTACCCTTTTTGAGAAATTTGACCTAAAAATAGGTAAAATTCGTTTATTTATAGTTTTTCATCATATGTGGGTGTGAATATTTCCACAAATACATATGCTTTGACCGTGATATTGCAGCAATGCAAAGTCATGTAGATGTTTGGTGTACAGGGAAAAGCACCAGTTACTATTGGTTTTTGGTCTTGAGTTATATATGGGCAAAGTTAGGCATACATTTTATGCAACACGTTTTACAAGCTACTTTGACACAAAATTGCGGCCGAAATATTGTTTTGTCATAGCCGGTAATAATTTTATCGTGTTTAGCAGCAAAAGTTGAGCTAGTATGCCAAATTTCAGCATCATAGCCAGTATAGAACTCTAATGGCTATGTGCCAAAGTTTGCAAAATCCTCTTAGCTGAAGCCGCAGGCTTGGTGGGACCTCCAGTGAAAGGTCAACAGTGCCCAATGTATTTGAGATCTGGCCCTAAAATTTTACAGAACCTCTTTTCAAACATACATGTACATCCTTATAAATTTTCAACAAAATCGGAGAAGGTCGAGTGGGGACCACTGGTCCACTTGACATGGAATGACCCAAACATCTGCTAAATTCTGAATGCAAGAATGGCTCCTCTACTGTGTGGGTTTTCTCATAGTCGACAAGACTTGATTTACCAGTTAAACATTTCAATTATTCACAACATGAAAAAGGTTTCTTTCATGTGCAGTCTCTTCACATGTTTAACAAGATCTGATTTCTGAGAAAAACATTTCCCACATTCAAAACATAAAAATGGTTTATCCCCTGTGTGAACCTTTCCATGGTCAACAAGAGATGATTTCCTAGTAAAACATTTACCACATTCCAGGCATGAAAATGGCTTCTCTCCTGTGTGAGATCTTTGATGTGTAACAAGATGTGAGCTTAGAATAAAACATTTCCCACATTCTGAACATGAAAATGGTTTATCCCCTGTGTGAACCTTTCCATGGTCAACAAGAGATGATTTCCTAGTAAAACATTTACCACATTCCAGGCATGAAAATGGCTTCTCTCCTGTGTGAGATCTTTGATGCCTAACAAGCTCTGACTTCAGCTTAAAACATTTCCCACATTCTGAACATAAAAATGGCTTCTCCCCTGTGTGAATTCTTTGATGCACAACAAGTTCTGATTTCCAATTAAAACATTTCCCACACTCTGAACATGAAAATGGCTTCTCCCCTGTGTGATTTTTCTGATGTCTAACAAGTTCTGATTTCCGAACAAAAGATTTCTCACACTCTGAACAAGACAATGGCTTCTCCCCTGTGTGATATTTTTGATGATAAATAAGGTTTGATTTTCGAGCAAAACATTTCTCACATTCTGGGCATGAAAACGGTTTCTCCCTTGTAGGATCGGTTTCATGTTCCATATCACTTCTGTAACTTTTATTTTGCTTACAATTCTGTGATAAATCAGAATTTTGGACTTGTTTGAAAAGATCATGTGATAAAGCTTTCCGAGGAAGGACCGGAGGTATATCTGGGACAGCATCATGGTCTTCATATGTATCATGTGTGATACTGTCATCATCTGTTATAAATTCTGAAGATATTAAATTTCCATCTGAACTCCCAATACAGTCATCTGCTAAAAATAAACACAATGTTATTATTTTAATGATATCTCGAAAGTACATTTATTTTTTAAACCATAACATCAGAAATTAAAATGAGGAAAAAATGTATTCTGAATCTGTTTTCCAATTTCAACATCTAAGAGCTACATCTTCGTTAATTCGGATCTCCCATTCCTAGCACCAGTTCTCTGGAATGTGCTACAGTAAATAATGTTATGGATTATCACAATGTGACTGCAGGATAATCACGGACAGGTGGCTCCTATACTGTCCCTCATGCTAGGAGACCTTAAGCTATTCCTAACCTCTGGATTACCACTGAAGTTGGAGATGGCAGAGTCCCATACCTTACTACTCCCCTGACCAGATCAAATATGTTATAGCCCTTGGGAAGGAAGGGGCAGGAATATGATAAAAACATAGATTAATAACAGAGAGTGATAGAAGAAGGGTCTTAATTCCGCGCCAAGGACTCAATGGATCCAGGAAGAGATTAATGCTTCTTTAATAACATGCACAAGTCTACGCGTTTCTGGAGACACAGCTCCCTTCATCAGGACATTGGCAAGAGAACATCAAATCTGATTTGATTTGATGTTCTCTTGCCAATGTCCTGATGAAGGGAGCTGTGTCTCCAGAAACGCGTAGACTTGTGCATGTTATTAAAGAAGCATTAATCTCTTCCTGGATCCATTGAGTCCTTGGCGCGGAATTAAGACCCTTCTTCTATCACTCTCTGTTATCAGCCAACTTTGGGACTGCTGCCTGGACCTGGATCTTATATATGCCTGTATAGTGGTTGTGACTGGCACAACCATTATAGGTGAGTGTGTTTTTATTACATATCTTCCTCCCTTTTTGGGGTAAGACCCTATTGCGCTTTTCTTTCCACAGTTTCTCAAAAACATAGATTAAGACAGATGGGACACATTGCAAACTCACAGAAATAAACAGTGAGGGACTAAGGAGAAAAGCAAGAGCAGGCAGGCAGCACCAAAAGGACAAAAAGGGTTAACACCACAACAGCTCACAGCAATAATACACAACAACCACCAGCATGTCTGGAGAATAACTCTTGCTAGCCTGCCCAAGCCTGTGGTTCGACGTAAAAGCAGGTAGCAGGGTCTTGCGGGCTGTGCAGATAACCATTAGGACTCCAGTTCATCAAGACCAGAGATGGACACTGAAAAATGATGTTAGGGACTAGAGTAAGATTTCTGGCATAGCGAATGCCACAGTTTGTTACGAATTAAAGAAGCCGTGGCATTACACCCTTCTTCTGGTCATGCTCTGCTTATTTTGGCAAAGCTGGATAAAACTGGTGTGAACACACACAGACACCAGCCTGTCGCCTTTTCAGCTTTAGACTTCTGTAATTAAGAGATCTTTGGTCACATGACATGTTGTCAAAAACGTCCTTAACCCCTTCAGCCCCGGGGCACTTTCCGTTTTTGCGTTTTTGTTTTTTGCTCCCCTTCTTCCGAGAGCCGTAACTTTTTTTATTTTTCCGTCAATCTTGCCATATGAGGGCTTGTTTTTTGCGGGACAAGTTGTACTTTTAAATGAAACCATAAGTTTTACCATATGGTGTACTGGAAAACAACAAAAAAATTCCAAATGCGGAAAAATTGCAAAAAAAGTGTGATGGCACAATAGTTTTTGGGATGTTTTATTCACGGTGTTCACTATATGGTAAAAGTTAACTGATGTGTGGGTATGATGCCTGAGGTCGGTGCGAGTTTGTAGACACCAAACATGTATAGGTTCACTTGTATCTAAGGGGTGTGAGACTGTGACCGGGCTGGTCTATGACGGCCGGTACGTCTCGCCCCGGTTGTGCTCCCTCCATGTATAGAAAGCAACTCCAGTCCGGGGTTAATCCTGTTTCCCTACAGGCTGAGAGTAGGGTTAAAAGGAAACAGGAACATGGGTGTGGCTGCCTAGTGTGTGAGGGAGTGAACACAACTCCCTGAGTCTCTGCCGGAGACACAACTGTATGCTGTATTGGACTTTTGGTTTGTGCAATAAACCGTGTGCTGTGACCCTTGGTGCCTGGATCCCGTGTCTTCGGCTGCGCAGCCGACCGCGCTACCTCACATATGGTGGAGAATCGGCGGGCATGCCAGCCCGGTGAGGTGTAGCTTCCATTTCTGGTGACCCGGTGGCACATGTCCTGGATTCAAGCGGCTATACTACAGCCCAAACCCGGCGACGCCATGGAGGACATACTAAAGCAGCTGGTTCAGGCCAATGCACGTCAGCAGCAAGCCTTGCAATTGCAGGAACAAAGGCACCAAGAACAGATGGTTCTCCTGGCCAAGTTGATCCGTGCCGGACCGGCAGCAACAACCCCGAGACCGGGTGACGACGGCAGCGTCCGGAAAACGGTGAGACAAGCGTTGCAAAAGATGACCCCGGGGGATGATGTGGAAGCGTTCCTGGCGGTGTTTGAGCGGGTGGCCGAGCGGGAAAAGCTGCCGACCCCCCAGTGGGCTGAGGTATTGTCGCCCTATCTGACGGGGGAGCCCCAAAAAGCGTACCTGGACCTCTGTACCGAGGACGCCATAGACTATGCGACCCTGAAAGCCGAAATACTTGCTCGGTTGGGGGTGAATACCTATGTACGGGCTCAGCGGGTAAATCAGTGGTTCTATGAGGAAGGCAAACCCGTATGCTCCCAGGCCTATGACTTGTTGCATCTGGTAAAGAAGTGGTTGCAGCCTGACACTCTGAGCCCTGTGCAAATGGTGGAAAGGGTAGTGGTTGATCGCTTTGTGCGTACTTTACCCGTCACCATTCAACGGTGGGTAAGACAGGGCGACCCAAGTACCCTGGACCAATTAGTGAGCCTGGTGGAGCGGCATGTGGCTACGCAGGACTTGATACGGGACACCGAGACTTTGCGTGCCGCCCGTCGGTCCGGCCCCTCTAAGCCTCGGGCCAAGGACCCACCGCTGACACCGGTGTGGGAGTCCGCTACCGTCCCATCTGAGGCCGCGCCCGCCGTCCCGGAGGTCCGGAAGGCTATGTACCCTAAACGACAACTCGACAAGGGGGTATACTTCCCTATTAGATGTTGGAGGTGCCAGCGGGTGGGACATATGGAAGCTCAGTGTCCACTCACCACGGAGCCCATGGATTGTGGGGTTACCCGGCGGGGTTCAATGTATGCTCAGGCGGTGTATACCGCGGACCTTGTCTCCCCGGAGACTGAGCCCCACTTGTGCCAAATACAGGTGAATGGATGTCCAGTTACAGGCTTGTTGGATTCCGGAAGCTTAGTGACCCTTGTGCGATCAACCCTAAGGGCTAAAATAAAGGCCACAGGACGTACCGTGGGGGTGGTTTGCATACATGGGGACCGCCGAGACTATCCCACGGGAGTTGTCACCATCACAGCACCCTGTGGGCAGGTGCAACATGAGGTGGGACTTATGAACTCTCTTCCCTATGACGTGATCCTAGGAAGGGATCTGCCGTATTTTTGGACTCTATGGAAGGGGCCTCCTAAGTCCCCTCAGGTATTGGACAGTCCGGGACCTGAGCCCGACAATCCCGAATCCGGGACGCCTGCCGTAGGGGTCCCCCTGATAGGGACAGAGTGTGAACCCGATAGGTCGCCCCTAGAGGTATTGGCAGGAGAGGCTGAGTTGGTCGAGCCCATCCCGGAGTTGGAGACGTCCCCGGATACGTTTGGGACAGCCCAACTCCAGGACCCTACATTAATACATGCCCGGAGTCGGGTGACAGTGGTTGACGGGGTGGCACAGCTGCCCGGTGCCCAGGTAAGGTACCCCCATTTCGCTCTTAAGCAGGATTTACTCTACCGGGTAGATGAAATACGGGGCGTGGGGGTAGAGCAGTTGGTGGTGCCCCAGCCGTATCGCCGGCGGGTCCTCGACTTGGCTCATAAACATCTGATGAGTGGCCACCTAGGGGTCAAGAAAATGCAGGAGCGAATATTGCAAAGGTTCTATTGGCCCGGGGTCTTTGGGGAAGTAAAACGGTTCTATGAAACCTGCCCGGAGTGTCAGCTTACCGCACCCCTGGCCCACTTTCGCAGTCCGTTGGTACCGTTACCCATTATAGAAGTCCCTTTTGAACGGATAGGGATGGATCTGGTGGGGCCCCTCGTAAAGTCCGCTCGAGGGCACCAACACATCCTAGTGATCGTTGACTATGCCACCCGGTATCCAGAGGCGATACCTCTCAGACATACTGCAGCAAAGCTTATAGCTCGGGAGTTGTTTGCTGTGTTCTGCCGGGTGGGGTTGCCCAAGGAGATCCTTACGGATCAGGGGACCCCATTCATGTCTAAAGTGACCAAAGAGCTATGCCGGCTGCTCCAGATCAAGCAGTTGCGTACGTCTGTGTATCATCCTCAAACGGACGGTTTAGTGGAGCATTTCAATAAAACCCTGAAAACCATGCTTAAAAGGGTGATTTCCAAAGAAGGGAAAGACTGGGATATGATGCTTCCCTATTTGATGTTTGCCATCCGAGAGGTGCCACAGGCATCCACGGGGTTTTCGCCTTTTGAGTTGTTATACGGGCGACATCCCCGGGGATTGTTGGACCTGGCAAAGGAAACATGGGAGCAGGAGCCCACCCCCCATAAAAGTGTGATTGAACACATTTTAGGAATGCAGAACCGCATAAGCGCGGTCATGCCAATTGTGAAGGAGCATTTACAGGAGGCTCAGGCCGCGCAAAGCGGCCGCTGCAATAGACAAGCCACCGTGCGGACCTTTAAACCCGGGGATCGGGTGTTGGTATTAATCCCCACGGCGGAGAGTAAGTTCCTGGCTCAGTGGCAAGGCCCCTACGAGATAAAGGAAAGAAGCGGGGTGGTCAACTATAAGGTATTGCAGCCCGGTAGGCGGAAACCTGAACAAATATACCATGTCAACCTGTTAAAACCTTGGCAGGAACGGGAAAGCCTGATGGTTGATTTTTCCCCATCTCCCTCCTCTTCGGGTCGTTCAACCCCGGCTCCAGCGACCTCCGGAGAGGACGAACCGGAAGTAAGGATTGGAGAAGCCCTCACCAAGCAACAGAGGCGAGAGGCCAGACGGCTGGTTCAGCAGAACCCCGATGTCTTCTCCGAGCTGCCTGGTAGGACAAGTCTGATACGACATGACATTGTCACCGAGCCTCACCTGAAGGTACGCCTGAAGTCATACCGGGTACTGGAGGCTCGAAGACAAGCCATATCAGATGAAGTGAAGACAATGCTACGACTAGGGGTCATCGAAAAATCCCGGAGTGAATGGGCTAGTCCCATTGTCCTAATACCAAAACCCGATGGCTCCTTAAGGTTCTGCAATGACTTTAGGAGATTGAACGAAATATCTAAGTTCGATCTCTACCCCATGCCCCGGGTGGATGAGCTGATTGATAGGCTGGGACAGGCGCGATATTTCACCACGCTCGACCTGACCAAGGGGTACTGGCAAGTGCCACTGACGGAGTCCGCCAAGGAGAAAACCGCTTTTGTTACGCCGGAGGGTCTCTTCCACTATGTTGTCTTGCCTTTTGGGTTACACGGCGCTCCGGCCACGTTCCAGAGGTTGATGGACTTGGTGCTGGAACCCCACCAGGCGTATGCATCAGCGTACCTTGATGACATCATTATTTACAGCTCCGAGTGGCAGACCCACTTGGAACAGGTGCAAGCGGTGGTGAACGCGCTCCGAACAGCCGGATTGACAGCCAATCCCAAGAAATGTGCGTTGGGGCTCACGGAAGCCCGCTATTTGGGCTACGTAATAGGCCAAGGAGTGATTAAGCCCCAAATTAACAAAGTGGAGGCGATCCGGAAGTGGCCTAGACCCCTGACCACGAAGCAGGTTAGGGCTTTCCTGGGTATTGTGGGGTACTACAGGAGGTTTGTAAAGAATTTTGCGGGACTATCGGCCCCCTTGACGGACCTTCTCAAAGGCAAGAAGTCCGTCATGGTGCGCTGGACTCCGCAGGCCGAGGACTCCTTCCGGGCCCTGAAGGGGGTCCTGTGCGGAAGGCCCGTTCTTGTCAACCCTGATTTCCGGAAGGAGTTTATAGTACAGACTGACGCCTCTGAGGTCGGCCTGGGGGCAGTGCTGTCTCAGGTGGTTCAGGGGGAGGAACACCCCGTCACCTTCTTGAGTAGGAAGCTCACCCCTCCCGAGCGGAATTATAGCGTAGTGGAGAAGGAGTGCCTGGCGATTAAGTGGGCCTTGGAGTCCCTACGCTATTACCTATTACCCGGTGGTTCCTTTCTCTGCAGAACTTCCGGTTTACGGTTGAACACTGGGCCGGTAGGTTGCAGGGCAACGCCGATGCCTTGTCCCGCGGCCCGTGTTTGATGGCGGGAGTTCAGCCCCGCACGCTTGAACTGAGGGGGGGGTATGTGAGACTGTGACCGGGCTGGTCTATGACGGCCGGTACGTCTCGCCCCGGTTGTGCTCCCTCCATGTATAGAAAGCAACTCCAGTCCGGGGTTAATCCTGTTTCCCTACAGGCTGAGAGTAGGGTTAAAAGGAAACAGGAACATGGGCGTGGCTGCCTAGTGTGTGAGGGAGTGAACACAACTCCCCGAGTCTCTGCCGGAGACACAACTGTATGCTGTATTGGACTTTTGGTTTGTGCAATAAACCGTGTGCTGTGACCCTTGGTGCCTGGATCCCGTGTCTTCGGCCGCGCAGCCGACCGCGCTACCTCACAGGGGTTAAAAAAAATTCACAAGTTTGTCCAATAAAAGTGGCGCACGTTTTGCGCCATTTTCTGAAACACGTAGCGTTCTTATTTTTTTGGGATCTATGGCTCAGTGATGGCTTATTTTTTGCGTCTCGAGCTGACGTTTCTAATGGTACCATTTTTGTGCAGATGCTACGTTTTGATCGCCTGTTATTGCATTTTGCGTAAAACTTGCGGCGACCAAAAAATGTAATTTTGGCGTTTGGAATTTTTTTGCCACTACGCCGTTTACCAATCAGATTAATTGATTTTATATTTTGATAGATCGGGCATTTCTGAACGCGGCGATACCAAATATGTGTATATTTATTTATTTTTTAATCCTTTAATTTTCAATCGGGGGAAAGGGGGGTGATTTGAACTTTTAGGTTTTTTGTTTATTTTTTAAAACTTTTTTTTTTACTTTTTTTTTATTTTACTAGTCCCCCTAGGGGGCTATAGCGATCAACAATCCGATCGCTATTATCTATCTGCTGATCACAGCTATACAGCTGTAAACAGCAGATTCAGTCACTTTCTTTTTCCCTCTGTTCTCGGCCGAGGGAAAACGAAAGTGAAACATCATATGTGTGCCGACCGCCGCCGCATGCCCGCGGCAGGGGGCAGGGCTTAACGGGACACGCTTTATGACGGATATATCCGTCCATGGTCGTGAAGGGGTTAAGCAGTCTTAAAATCGACATATAAACACTGGGGCTCTTAGGAGAATGGGGGCCCTGTGAAATTGTCCAGTTTGCTCTCTCTTTCCCCTAATGCCAGTCCAGCATGCCAGCCTGTCTTTTGTTCAGTTTATTTAGACCCCTGCAATTAAGAGACATTTTGTTACATCATGCATACCTCCCAACCGTCCCGGATACAGCGGGACTATCACGCTTTGCAGAGTTTGTCCCGTTGCCACGGGCGGGAGGTCTTTATCCCGGCTCCGCCCACCCACTCTCTAACCACCTCGCTGCTTTTCCCTCCTACCATCCTAACACGTGTCTTGAGCATTACAGAGCAGAGCGCGCTACGCTAGTTTCTGTGCTGCTGCTAAGGTAATGAATGTCTCCAGCGCTGATTCCCTCCCCCTCTCTCCCCTCCGGTCCGGAGCCTGTGCTCCTCCAGCTGTTTCTCTGATCTATCGTGTGTGCAGTGTTTGCTTCTCAATGCTGCAGGCACACGGTAGATCAGGACATTGGGGAGAAGACAGTGGGTACTTACCACTTGTGTCCTCTCCTGCAGGTGCACAGACAGCACTGGCCGGTAATATGCAAAGATAGAAGCATTACCAATGCTTCTATCAGCTACCGACCACATGATCTCCTGCCTGGCAGAGCTGCTGCAACTTAGGCTAAGTTTACACCACCAGTTTTGCAGAGCCGGCCAATCCGGCTCTAAAACCTATGCAACGGATGCGGCGACAAAACCGCATCCCTTGCATACGTTTTTTACATGCGGCCCGTCCGGTTTTTGCCGCTTGCGGCAGGCTACTGAGCATGCGCAGTGGAAAAAACCGCATGCGGCGTCCATAGGCATGCATTGCAAATCGCGCCGCATCGGCCGGATGCGGGTTTTTTTTGTTGGACAAAAAACATGCCAGGCACCGTTCCATCCGGCCGCCGCATCGGCTAAATCTGCCGCATGCGGCAAAAACCGGACCGAACGCAAACCCATGCGGCACAATATGGCACTAATGTAAGTCTATGCAGGAAAAACCGCAACCGGAAGCAAAAAAAAAAAAACGGTTGCGTTTTTAGTGCAGAGCGCCGTATTGTGCCGCATGGCAAAAAATGGATGTGTGAAAGCAGCCTTAGGCTAAGTTCACACATCAGTTTTTTCCAATCAGGCACAATCCGGTTTGTGCCTGATGCAACGGATCCGTCTCAGATTGAGAAAAAACTGATGCGACGGATCCGTTTTTTGTTTTTTTTGTTATGCTGAGAGAGAGACAGAGACCCCACCATCACTGCACAAACACCGGCAATACCTCACACGCATCATCACCGCACACGCCAGCACTACCCAGCACGCATCATCACCGCACAGGCAGGCACTACCTCACACGCATCATCACCGCACACGCCAGCACTACCCAGCACGCATCATCACCGCACAGGCAGGCACTACCTCACACGCATCATCACCGCACACACCAGCACTACCCAGAACGCATCATCACCGCACAGGCAGGCACTACCTCACACGCATCATCACCGCACACCCCTGCACTACCGCACGCATTATCACCGCACACGCCGGCACTACCCTGCACGCATCTTCACCGCACACAACCCGGCATTACCTCAGTGACGTCACCGCTGGCAGCGCGACTCCCTTCAGTTGCTGCGTGGAGC
This sequence comes from Anomaloglossus baeobatrachus, assembly GCF_048569485.1. NCBI lineage: Eukaryota > Metazoa > Chordata > Amphibia > Anura > Aromobatidae > Anomaloglossus > Anomaloglossus baeobatrachus. Next base: position 38,465 of record NW_027441934.1, on the reverse strand, counting down.
TGATAGAGAGAGGCGGTGTTCTACTGCCGTTCCTGTCAGCTTCATGTAGTAGAGCTGAGAGCGTTGCGGGACCTCTGTGGATTACGTCGGACCTGGAGGGGTATTTGGGGATTTTAATAAAATGGTGAAAGAGGGGTTTTTTTGTCTTTTATTCCAAATAAAGGATTTTTTTGGGTGTATGTGTTTATTTACTTTCACTTACAGGTTAATCATTGGGGGTGTCTCATAGACGCCTGCCATGATTAACCCCTTATTACCCCGATTGCCACCGCACCAGGGCAATTCAGGAAGAGCCGGGTAGAGTCCCTGGACTGTCGCATCTAATGGATGCGGCAATTCCGGGCGGCTGCTGGCTGATATTTTTAGGCTGGGGTGCTCCCCATAACGTAGAGCTCCCCATCCTGAGAATACCAGCCTTCAGCAGTGTGGCTTTATCTTGGCTGGTATCAAATTTGGGGGGAACCGCACGCCGTTTTTCTTTTAATTATTTATTTATTTTACTGCACAATATAGACCCGCCCACCGGCTGCTGTGATTGGTTGCAGTGAGGCAGCTGTCACTCAGCGTGGGGGCGTGTCTGCCTGCAACTAATCATAGGCGCCGGTGTGCGGGGAAAGCAGGGAATACGAGATTGAATAATGAGCGGCCGGCATTTTCAAATCAGGAGAAGCCGCCGGAGCAGTGTGACAGCCGTGCAGCCCCGCGTCGGTGATTGATGAGTGGGTGAGAGTGAGTGAATAAGTCAGTGAGTCAGTCAGTGAGTGAGAGAGTTTGAGAGTGAGTGACTGATTGATTTTCTGACAAGCAATGAATTTATATCACTTCTGGGCATGCTCAGAAGTAAAAACCGGATACGGTACATGCTTCCGGCGTTTGAAGCATGACACCGAATCCGGCTCGCATAAACTTTCATTATGCACCATGCCGCACAGCGCCGCACCCGGAGCTATGCATTTTTTTGCCGCTGGCAAAAAACGTTCCTCTCTGCGTCCTGTGCGGCCGCCGGAGTGACGTTTTTTGCGCATCAGGCAAAAACCAGATCAAACGCAAGTACATGCGGCACAATCCGGCGCTAATAAAAGTCTATGAGGAAAAACCACACCCGGCGGCAAAAAGAAAACCAGATGCGTTTTTCCCGCAAGGCGCCGGATTGTGCCGCACAGCAAAAACCTGATGTGTGAACATACCCTTAGCTGCACACCCTGTTCAGCTCTCCTAGGTCCTAGCTGCCTGCACACCCTGTTCAGCCCTCCTCCTGGGTCCTAGCTGCCTGCACACCCTGTTCAGCTCTCCTCCTGGGTCCTAGCTGCCTGCATACCCTGTTCAACTCTTCTCCTGGGTCCTAGCTGCCTGCACACCCTGTTCAGCTCTCCTCCTGGGTCCTAGCTGCCTGCATACCCTGTTCAACTCTTCTCCTGGGTCCTAGCTGCCTGCATACCCTGTGCAACTCTTCTCCTGGGTCCTAGCTGCCTGCACACCCTGTTCAGCTCTCCTCCTGGGTCCTAGCTGCCTGCACACCCTGTTCAGCTCTCCTCCTGGGTCCTAGCTGCCTGCACACCCTGTTCAGCTCCTCTCCTGGGTCCTAGATGCCTGCACACCCTGTTCAGCTCTTCTCCTGGGTCCTAGCTGCCTGCATACCCTGTTCAACTCTTCTCCTGGGTCCTAGCTGCCTGCATACCCTGTTCAACTCTTCTCCTGGGTCCTAGCTGCCTGCATACCCTGTTCAGCTCTCCTCCTGGGTCCTAGCTGCCTGCACACCCTGTTCAGCTCTTCTCCTGGGTCCTAGCTGCCTGCACACCCTGTTCAGCTCTCCTCCTGGGTCCTAGCTGCCTGCACACCCTGTTCAGCCCTCCTCCTAGGTCCTAGCTGCCTGCACACCCTGTTCAGCTCTCCTCCTGGGTCCTAGCTGCCTGCACACCCTGTTCAGCTCTCCTCCTGGGTCCTAGCTGCCTGCACACCCTGTAGTTAACTCCCTGCCTGTTCTGCACATTGCTGCTCTGTGGTAGCTCAGAGCGATCACGGACAGCTTCTGCAGTTTCAGTTTGCTGGATGGGTGTAGATGGGGAGTGGATATGGGTGTGGCCGTTTGTAAAATGGGTGTGGTTAGGGGTGTGGCCTAAAAATTGCCGCGTTGCGCACCGCAAACTTTGTCCCTCTTTCCCTTCTTTAAAAGTTGGGAGGTATGCATCATGTCACATGACTTTGAAATCATCAAAGGTCCTTAAACAATCAACCTTAGAATACAACTGATGGGGTCACTAAGAGAGTGGGGTTCCTGTGAAATTGCGCAGTTTGACTCCTCCCAACGTTGGCTCTGACTGTAACTAGGGCTTATTTTTGGAGTAGGGATTATATTTCAAGCATTCTCCAAAAATCCTATAAAATCATGCTAGGTCTTATTTTCGGTGTAGGTCATATTTTCAGGGAAACAGGATATTCATGAACCCTCTGCAGGTCTTTTAGTTTCCTTCATAACAACATAGAGAAGGCACTAGAAACAAACAGCAGAAGAAGCAGAAGCAAAGAAAATACAGCTGAAAAAAACAGAGCAGAAAGTCTAAAAATGTAACCACAAAATTAGTGCAGAAAGTGCATGAGTAGATATCTCTTACTGGATAGAGCTGGAGGAAACACATCCTGAGGAACATCGGGATCTTCTTGTTTACAGTCCTGTGGGAGAAGAGGACGGGGACATCTCTCTGGTGTTGTCCTCTTACTGGATAGAACTGGAGGAGACACATACAGGGACTGAATTCATTCCTTACATACAGATAATTATAGGCCGTGTGTATTTAGTCCTGTCTATTACCTGGTGATGTGAGGGGCTGGGGAACCTCCATCATGACGTCCTTGTACAGATCTTTGTGTCCTTCTAAATACTCCCACTCCTCCATGGAGAAATAGACGGTGACGTCCTGACACCTTATAGGAACCTGACACATACAATGATACCGTCACCCCCGATCCTTTCATAGCGTTACTGTATAATTAGGTTGTAAGCTTAAAGCATGGACCTCAAAGGTGGTATTTTCGGAAATACTACCTGTGCCACGAGCCACACCAGAGAGGCAAAGAGAGATCAGGGAGGTTAACAGGTGGCTCAAGAATTGGTGTAGGAAAGAGGGTTTTGGGTTCCTGGAGAATTGGGCCAACTTTTCAGTTGGCTACAGATTCTATGCTAGGGATGGGCTGCATCTTAATGGGGAGGGTGCAGCTCTGCTGGGGCAGAAAATGGCTAGAAGGTTGGAGGAGTGTTTAAACTAGGAATGGGGGGCGAGGGTATTCACTTTATAGAAGGGGAATGTAGTGCAGATAGTGACCAGGGCACAAGTAATGAAATTGGGGGTGGTACGGGGGGAAGGGTTAGGACAGTCAATACAGTAAGCAGGAATATAGGTACAGAGTCATACGTAACGTGCATGTACACTAATGCCCGAAGCCTCACAAATAAGGTGGAGGAATTAGAATTAATATTGTTGGAAGAAAATTATGATATAGTGGGGATATCAGAGACATGGCTGGATGAGAGCTATGACTGGGCTGTTAATTTACAGGGTTATAGCCTATTCAGGAATGACCGTACAAATAAGCGAGGGGGAGGTGTGTGTCTATATGTAAAATCATCCTTAAAACCCATCCTGCGTGACAACATATGTGAGGGTACTGAGAATGTAGAGTCCCTATGGGTGGAGATAAGGGGGGGGAGAATGAATAATAAAATACTGATAGGGGTGTGTTATAAGACGCCGAATATTATGGAAGAGGTAGAGAATCTCCTCATAAAGCAAATTGATAAAGCAGCGAGTCTCGGAGAGGTAATTATTATGGGGGACTTTAACTATCCTGATATAAATTGGGGAACAGAAACTTGCAGTTCCAGCAAAGGAAATAGATTTTTGATAACAATGAAAGATAATTACCTTTCACAAATGGTACAGGACCCCACAAGAGGGGGAGCACTACTAGACCTTGTACTAACCAATAGGCCAGACCGCATATCAAATATACAAGTTGGGGGTTACTTGGGGAATAGTGATCACAAAATAATAAGTTTTCATGTATTCTTTAGTAAGATGTATAGTAGAGGGGCTACAAGGACACTAAACTTCAGGAAAGCAAATTTTAAACGGTTGAGAGATGATCTTAGTGCAATAAACTGGGATGATGTACTAAGTAATAAAAGTACACAAAGCAAATGGGAGACTTTTATGAGCATCCTGAATAGGACTTGTGCAGAAAATATACCCTATGGGAACAAACATGCTAGAAATAGGAGGAAACCCCTATGGCTAAATAGAGCTGTAAGGGAAGCAATAAAAGAAAAACAGAAAGCCTTAAAAGAATTAAAGAGGGTAGGTAGTGATGAGGCATTATATAATTATAGAAAATTAAATAAAATATGTAAAAAGCAAATTAAGTTAGCTAAGTTTGAGACAGAGAGACTCATTGCGAGAGAAAGTAAAAATAATCCTAAAATATTCTTTAACTACATAAACAGTAAAAAACTGAAAAGCGATAGTGTTGGCCCCCTTAAAAATAGTCTTGGTGAAATGGTGGAAGGGGATGAGGGTAAAGCCAACCTGCTGAATGACTTTTTTTCTACGGTTTTTATACAAGAAAATGCCATGGCAGATGACATGACCAGTGATGCCATAAATTCACCCTTGAATATTACCTGCTTAACCCAGCAGGAAGTACGCCGCCGCCTCGAAATCACTAAGGTTGACAAATCTCCGGGCCCGGATGGCATACACCCCAGAGTACTACAGGAATTGAGTTCTGTGATAGATAGACCATTATTTTTAATCTTCTCAGATTCCTTAATAACAGGGTCGGTACCGCAGGACTGGCGCATAGCAAATGTGGTGCCAATATTCAAAAAGGGGACAAAAACTGAGCCGGGAAATTATAGGCCGGTAAGTTTAACCTCTACGGTTGGTAAAATCCTTGAGGGTTTCTTGAGAGATGCTATACTGGAGTATCTCAAGAAAAATAACCTTATGACAGAGTATCAACATGGGTTTATGAGGGATCGATCCTGTCAAACTAATTTGATCAGCTTCTATGAAGAGGTAAGTTCAAGCCTGGACCAGGGAAATGCAGTGGATGTTGTGTATATGGACTTTTCAAAAGCTTTTGATACGGTGCCACACAAAAGGTTGGTACATAAAATGAGAATAATGGGGATAGGGGAAAATATGTGTAACTGGGTTAAAAACTGGCTCAGTGATAGGAAACAATGGGTGGTTATTAATGGTACATACTCGGACTGGGTCTCAGTTCATAGTGGGGTACCACAGGGGTCAGTATTGGGCCCGCTTCTTTTCAACATATTTATAAATGACCTTGTTGGGGGCATGCGGAGTAGAATTTCAATATTTGCAGATGATACTAAACTCTGCAGGGTAATCAATACAGAGGAGGATAATTTTATATTACAGGGAGATTTATGTAAATTGGAGGATTGGGCTGAGAAGTGGCAATTGAAGTTTAATGTAGATAAATGTAAGGTCATGCACTTGGGTAGAGGAAATAACATTTATGATTATGTACTTAATTGTAGAACACTGGGTAAAACAGACACAGAAAAAGACTTGGGTGTATGGGTGGATGGTAAACTTCACTTTAGTGGACAGTGTCAGGCAGCTGCTGCCAGGGCTAATAAAATAATGGGATGTATTAAAAGAGGTATAAGTGTTCATGAAAAAAATATAGTTCTACCTCTGTACAAGTCACTAGTGCGACCGCACGTAGAATACTGTGTACAATTCTGGTCACCGATATATAAGAAGGACATAGCTGAACTGGAGAGGGTGCAAAGAAGAGCGACCAAGATTATTAGAGGAATGGGGGGGCTGCAATACGAAGACAGGTTATTAAACTTGGGGTTATTTAGTCTGGAAAAACGAAGGCTTAGGGGAGATCTAATCACAATGTATAAATATATGAGGGGACAGTACAGAGACCTTTCCAAAGATCTATTTACACCTAGGCCTGCGACTGGAACACGGGGGCATCCGCTACGTCTTGAGGAAAGAAGGTTTAATCATAATCACAGACGAGGATTCTTTACTGTACGAGCAGTGAGACTATGGAACTCTCTGCCGCATGATGTTGTGATGAGTGATTCACTACTAACATTTAAGCAGAGCCTGGATGCCTTTCTTGAAAAATTTAATATAACCAGTTATGTATATTAGATTTTATGACAGGGTATCGATCCAGGGAACTAGTCTGATTGCCGGATGTGGAGTCAGGAAGGAAATTTTTTCCCCATTGGAACTTGTTTGCCACATTGGGGTTTTTTGCCTTCCTCTGGATCAACATGTTAGGCTACGGGTTGAACTAGATGGACTTAGAGTCTCCCTTCAACCTTAAAACTATGATACTATGATACTATGATAATGTCCCAGCATTCCCAGCAGTGTCACCTCTCCAGTCAGCAGCTCAATCATCTTGTAGGCGAGTTCTAGGATCTTCTGGTCATTGATGTCCTCATGTATCGGGGGCTGAGGTGGAGGCCCCGTGATTGGGCTCAGGGGTCTTCCCCATCCCTCAGACACAGGGGCCTGACAGCGCTCACTAGAGGTCTTCTTCACTACTGTGTAATCCTGGTTATGGAGAGACACAGTAATAAATCTCACTCCAGACATTTCCAGAGTCCTCACCTCTCCAGTTCTGTCCATCTGTTATTCCCATAGATAAGAATGGTGTAATGTGACGTCATCAGAATCTCTCACCTCTCCAGTAAGCCGGAAGAGGATCTCTAGGGTGAGGTGTAATATCCTCTCCGCCATCTTGTCCCTGTCCATATCCATCCTTCACGGGACAATCAGGAGAATTCTCTTCTATAGAAGATCTCCACTGAGAGGATCCGATATTATAAGGCCCTGAATGGGGAGAAGATGAGCCGATATGTAAAATTAATGGAGATAATAATGAAGGTGAGACATCATTTGAGCAGGAAAAAAAATTCAACATGAAATGTGCTATGTAAGTAGTAAAACCGACCGATAAAAGTAGCACATTATCTATATAATAAAATACAATCCTTAATATGGCAATGTGAGCGGAAAAATAAGAGTAATTGCTCCCGGAATAAGAGTAGTAAAATACAAAAGTGCAAAAATAAATAATTTCCCAGTTTTTCGGTTAAGAACAGGGCAATGGAATTAGGATTCGATGTATTCTTGTTTCTAACAGAAGAAGAGGGGCCACACATGGCGTACGGATCTGTACACTCGCTGATGCACAATTTACCACCCATTTCTTGTATGAAGGCAGCAAAATAGTGAAAATGATCCCAATTACAAAATGTGCCCCCATTATATTTCACTCCTAAACTAGAAAAATTATGTAAATAAAGTTTAGATATTCTGGTTTTGGAGCTCGTAGACTTTAACCCGTTAACGAGTGTGGGCAGTAAAATTATGTCCTAGAGGTCAGTGTTAATTCCCTCCTGCTGCTGCCGGCAGCCGGCAGAGATAGACGCACACCTCAGCTGATTTGTACAGCTGAGATGTGTGCCTAGCAGATACGAGCAGATCCGCGATCTGCCTGGGGCTGTTAACTTCTTAAATGGCACTGTCAAATTGTGACAGCCCCAGTATAATCGCAATCGCCATAAAACTTTACTCATAGGCCTCCACCGGAAGTCACGTGACCTGATCACGTGGATCCGATGGTTGTGATGGTAGTACAGGGTCATATGATGACTCCTGTAGCTCACATGACTTAGGTCCTGTAACAAGCAGCCAAGTACTGCAGGTTACAGGAGATGAGTATTTTTCCCGATCTGACCAGTGCTGCTCTGATCGGGAGAAATGAATGAGCGATCAGACTGCTGATCCTTATAGCCCCCTAGGGGAACTAGTAAAATAAAAATAAGTAGAAAAAAAAGTTTTCAAAAATTAAAAAAAAAAACACAAAGTTCAAATCACGCTCCTTTCACCCCATTGACAATGAAAGGGTTAAAAAAAATAAAAATATACACACATTTGGTATCGCCGCGTTCAGAAAGGCCTGATCTATCAAAATATGAAACCAATTCATCTGATTGATAAACGATGTAGCAGCAAAAAAATGCCAAACGCCAAAATTATGTTTTTTGGTCACCATAAATTTTGAGCAAAATGCGATAACAGGCGATCAAACTGTAGTATCTGCGCAAAAACGGTACAATTAAAATCTTCAGCTTGAGACAGAAAAAGTAAGCCGTCACTGAGCCAGAGATCATGAGAACGCTACTGGATGCGCAAAATGTGCACCACTTTTTTGGACAAACTTCTCTTTTTTTAGCCCCTTAGATAAAAGTAAACCTATTCATGTTTGATTCTACGAACTTGTACCGACCTCAGACATCACAGCGACACATCAGTTTTTCTATATAGTAAACACAGAGAATAAAATATCTGAAGAACAATCGTGCAATCACGCTTTGTTTGCAATTTTTCTGCATTTGGAATTTTTTTGCTGTTTTCCAGTGCACTATATGGTAAAACTCATGGTTTCATTGAAAAGTAGAACTTGTTCCACAAAAAACAAGCCCCACATGGCAAAATGGACTGAAAAATAATAAAGTTACAGCTCTCAGAAGAAGGGGAGCGAAAAAAACAATAAAACCCCCTGAAAAATTGGCCGGGGGTGAAGGGGTTAAACATCCGGGTGATCTGACTCCTACTCTGTAGTGATGCTCTACAATGTCATTACATAGCAGTGCATCTATACGCAAACATGTAGCAACGGAGAGGAAATCCGTCCATCTCTACATAAGGCAGAGACGGTTTATTACTGCCTCTGCCTTCTCTGTCACTGTATACACAGCTCTGCGGTGCGATGCAGCTGGAACGGTGAAGGACCCGACAGCGACACAGATCTCTGTGTGAGAGCCCATCCACCATCGGTACTTGCCAACTGTAATTGTTTGGGGTCTGGTAAGTTTGATTTTTGTTTTGGGTGGGGGGGGGGGGGGTCAGTCTGCTTTCTTTTGGGGGTGTCTGCTTTCTTTGATGACGAGTCCTGCTGTATTCTTTAACTTTTTTAGATGCTTGGACACTTCCCTATGGAAACGCAGCTAAGGCTTATTTTTAGAGTAGGGCTTATATTTTAATTACTGTATAGTCAAAAAAGCCCCAAAAATCCTACTAGGGCTTATTTTCAAGGTGGAAAGAGCTGACTGTGCTTCCTCCCCCCATACACAGAGGTCATGTGGTCACTGATAAAAAGGAAATTAAATATACTTAAATACTGAACTGACCCCTCCCGCCTCCCTACTTGGAATATGTGAAATATAAGAAAATACCATGGTCAATCCAAATTTCTATTAGCCCCAGCCAGGTAAAAATCAGCCATATATACAAAATAATAAGTGTTACTAAATAGCTAAGAAATATTTACATGTGGTCAGAAACATATAATATGACAGTGTCCGGCTTTCAGTCATAGGGATGACCCTGATGAGGTTTTAGTCATTGCTCAGTATACAGTGATCAGCGGTTGTATACGCGCTCTCAGCACTGACTGACAGCAGGTTCTAATGCTGAGCGGCTGTCAGTCACTGCGGGGGCAGGGTATATGTGGTAATAACAGACATTTCCCTTATTTTCCCACCAGTATCGCTCGACATCAGCAATAAAAACTCGATGCTGAAGTTGGTTTCTTATTTGGATTTTTTTTTCTGTTTTTCTTTTTACAGGTTTAACAACAAACGTAAAAAAATCCCAATAATAAAGTACAATACAGCGAGGAGCCCGGATGTGAATACACTTAAAAGCAGCTACAAAAACTATAAAAGTGGCACAAAACTGGCCATCAAAGTGGGCACCGGAGGTTTTTTTGAAAGCGTTAAATGGCCTTGGGTCACTGATCTCACACCATCATTATATAGTGATGTCTCTCATCAGATTCAGGTCACTCCAGCCCGGCCCAAATGGGTTCTGGGCATCAGAACTGGCACCAAAGTGAGCAAATAGCCAATTCACCCAGATGTGAATAAGTAACTGGTGTTCTGTAACGTTCTCTTCCGGCTGATGTAAATGGGTTTCTGGCATTAATTAGTAATCACAAAGGGAAAGCCGCCATTGTTCAGTGATTTCAGTCTATTCTCATATTATTATGGTTTCACCTATATAGATCAGTGGCCCAAGGCCATTTAACCCTTTTCACAACACCCTTCGGTGCCACTTTGATGCCAGTTTTGTGCCAGTTTTATCATTTTTGTTGCTGCTCTTCAGTGTATTCACATCCGGGCTCCGCACTGCAGTGGATTATATTGTGATTTTTTATTTTTGTTGCTAAAAACCATTAAAAAAATGTAAAAAAAAATCGTCGAATAAGAAACCGACTTCAGCCTCGTCATAAAAGCAAAAACAATAAATACGATGAGAGGAACATGAAAATGAAGCCGAGGAAATCACGAGAAAATGCGCAACATTTACTTGAATATCCGAACAAGGAAAAAGATTTTCACAGATCTTTAACCCCTTTATAACTGCCTTACGGATTAAAATGGTAGCAGAAAAAGGTACTTATTCTGATTCGCCGTTTTAAAACAGCGGCAAGAAATAAAGTGTATACCGCCCCCCAGCATCGGAAAATCTCTGTGGTTTCAGCTATCGGGGATAGTTCAGACCCTAGAGATCACGATTCAGGTGGGAAAAAATGATTTATCTACCACCTGGTATAATTAATCAATGTAGATGGGAGATAAGTCGCCTCCCTGGTCCCCCGATGTGGCCAAAGTGCCCCCCTATTCCCACACTCAACCCCATGATCTAAAATGGCCGCCGCGCATGCTGCGCTCATCCTCCTCCTCTGAGTTCTGTTGCATCTGACATGTCAGATGTGACATCAAAGGTCTCCCCAGGTCCAGCCAGGTCACCCCCTGTCAATCCCCAGTCTCTCGTTACCTCCTGCAGTGACGATCCCTTCTCCTCCTTCTAAAAAGATGCTGGCCGCATGTGCAGAATGGCTCTCAGTCGGCTCCCTGCTAGTAGTGACACTGAGCTTACTGCAGCTCACACTGTCATGCTGCGGACCCAGGAAGTGTGAGTGCAGCATCACTGCACCCACACTCATCACATGGGGGGTCTGCACTTGCAGAAAAAGGGAGATATGTTCTCTGAGCGTGCCCCCTATATTCTGGATTTTCGTCATGGGATTTCCAAAAAGGATTACGGTGGACCGGATTTTTTTTTCTTTTCAATAAATTGGTGAAAGAGGGAATGTGTTGGGGAGAGTTTATTCAAATAAATTTTTTTTTGTCTTTTTTTTTTTATAACTGACTAGGTTAGTGATGGCAGGTATCTGATAGACGCCATGATATCATTAACCCCAACCCCATCAACACCATTTATTACCTCATTTGCCACCGCATCAGGGCAACATGAAGAGTCAGGGCGAAGCACCAGGATTAGCGCATCTAATGGTTGTGCCACTTTTGGGGTGACTGCGGCCTGCTATTTTTAGGCTGAGAAGGGCCAAATAACCATTGTCCCTCCCACCCTGAGAATACCACACCACAGCTGTTCACTTTACCTTTACTGGAAATCTATTTTTTTGGGGGGCGGGAACCCCCACTTTTTTTCTTAATTATTTATAAATAATGAAAAAAAACAGCATGGGGAGACCTCCATTTTGGATTACCAGCCAAGGTGAAGCTGCCACCTGTGGTCTGCAGTCGTCTGCTTTACTCTAGTTTTGTTGTTTTTGTTTTTTTTTTATTATTTATTTATTTTTTAGGGCTGCATACAAGGTTAAACACCCTTTAGTGCCCCATTAAAGTTACTAAAGGGTGCCAGCTTAGACTATGCAGGGGGTGGGACATTATATATGTGTTTGACATCTATTTATCTAGCCATCCATCCATCCTAGCTTATTAGGCTATGTGCCCACTATCAGGATTTGCAGTGGTTTGGACGCAGAGTGTTTTGACTGTGATGCTGTGCAGTACAAGCGCAGTAGCAGGATGTTTAGAAATCTCATCCCCACTGTGCTTCCTTTCTCTGCAGCATAAACTGACCAGCGGTGCGGCTTCCTGAGACGCAGGATGTCAGTTTATACTGTGGAGATGACAGTGTTCTTCGCAGCCTGGAGAATAAAGTCCGCAGCGGCCTGAACCCGGATCGTGAGCACGAGCAGCTGCATTCTCGTGTGGACAACACTGGCATCTGTGCAGAAGGCTGACACTGCATCCTCACCGGATCATGGGCACATAGCCTAAAAGTGCGAAATTTGGCATTACAGCGACATTTTTGTGAACTGCCTGCTCACTATTTCCTTGAATAAAATCTTTGAGTGGTGTAGTGTCCAAAATGGGGTCACTTGTGGGGGTTTCTGCTGTATAGGTGCCTTAGGAGCCTTGCAAATGCGACATGGTATCTTCAATTTATTTCAACTTTTTCAATATTTACGTGGTGCTGCTTTCGTTCTGAGCCCTCCCATTTGTCCAAACACAGGTTTCTGACCACATATGGGAATCACCGTGCTCAGGAGAAAGTGGGGAACAAACCGTGGGGTCCACTTTTTGGTGTGAAAGTGACACTGGTCAGAATTGCAAAAAATGGCCGCGTCATGAAGTACAAAACTGGCTTCATCCTTAAGGGGTTAATCTGAATGTACAAACCAAAAACAGAATGAAAACGAGTCTGGAATAGCGGAAAACTGGTCCTGAACTGGTTAAAGTTGAAAATAGCTGAGACATGAAGGGTTAATGATAATGATTACCTCAAAATAATAGAGACCCTGCACCTACCTCCACCTGCAGAGCCGCACACTAGATATATAATACCCTGCACCTACCTCCACCTGCAGAGCCGCACACTAGATATATAATACCCTGCACCTACCTCCACCTGCAGAGCCGCACACTAGATATATAATACCCTGCACCTACCTCCTCCTGCAGAGCCGCACACTAGATATATAATACCCTGCACCTACCTCCACCTGCAGAGCCGCACACTAGATATATAATACCCTGCACCTACCTCCACCTGCAGAGCCGCACACTAGATATATAATACCCTGCACCTACCTCCACCTGCAGAGCCGCACACTAGATATATAATACCCTGCACCTACCTCCACCTGCAGAGCCGCACACTAGATATATAATACCCTGCACCTACCTCCACCTGCAGAGCCGCACACTAGATATATAATACCCTGCACCTACCTCCACCTGCAGAGCCGCACACTAGATATATAATACCCTGCACCTACCTCCACCTGCAGAGCCGCACACTAGATATATAATACCCTGCACCTACCTCCACCTGCAGAGCCGCACACTAGATATATAATACCCTGCACCTACCTCCACCTGCAGAGCCGCACACTAGATATATAATACCCTGCACCTACCTCCACCTGCAGAGCCGCACACTAGATATATAATACCCTGCACCTACCTCCACCTGCAGAGCCGCACACTAGATATATAATACCCTGCACCTACCTCCACCTGCAGAGCCGCACACTAGATATATGGCTGCTCTGTGCTTACAGGACCTGTGATGATGTCACATGGAGGGGAGGAGTCAGGGTCACATGATCAGCTCCTCAGTGTATGCAGGACTCTGCTGTGCTGGTTGTCATGGTGCTGGATGAGGGGAAGTTTATGTGTGTGTCGCGGGCGGAGGAGGGGACGCTGCGCTCTCCCACTGGTCGGGTCCGGCTGCTGCTGCTGCTCGCTCGGTCGGTGGCTCGAGCGGTGGGCCGGATCCCGGGGACTCGAGCGGCGTTCCTCGCCCATGAGTGAAAGGGGGGGAGTGGTTTGGTTTAGGGATATTGCCGTGACGCCACCCACGGTTGTGGTGAGGTTGTGACACTACCGCTGCTCTGGACGGGGATCCCGGGAGCGATGACTGGGAGCAGCTTGGATGTTGTTTCTCCCCTCCGTGGGTAGGGGGTTGGTTGTCCCGGGGCCCGGTGAGGGGTAGGGATGGATGGCAGGCGGGTTACGGGGCCTGGTGAGGTGCAGGGTCGCGGGGGCAGCGCTGTGCCGCACGCACGGTGGTACTCAATCAGCCAATAATGAATGCAAAGTCTCCGGTAAAACAAACGGCTGGATGGACGGGTCCCACAGACGGCTGTGGTGTTTCTCCTCCCAGTAGGTTGATGGTGACTGCCTTTCCCTGCACCTGTGTTGTGTTAACGGTTCCAATGGCTTCCCACCGGTAACCCGCTCCCCAGCTTGGATGGATGCTGAGGGAGCCCCTTTTGCCCGCAGGCTCTGGCCCTGGGAACTGTAGCCTTGGCGGTGACTGTGTTTCCCTTTACGTTTGAGCTGTTGCCTTCAATCGGGTTTTGACTGCTGGGAAACCCCGGAGATTCCCTTCGCTAACAGATTTGACCGGTTTTACGGCGACTCCTAGCCTGGTCGGGGTCCGTAAGCCCTGCCGAATGGTGCTGGCTTCTCTTTGCTCCCCGATCCGGTACCGTCGGGCCACCGCCCGTCCCCGGTCCTTACGGTTCGCTCCAATTAGCCTCTCGTGCAGACGGTCACCACCGTCTGCCAACCTTGCTGTTCCGTCCAGGCCACACACCCGGACGCCTTCAGTCTCCTCTACTACCACTTCACTTCACTCCTCACTTCTCCAACTTCAAACTCTATCTGTCTTCTTTTTCCCGCCTCCAGGACTGTGAACTCCTCAGTGGGCGGGGCCACCCCCTGGTGTGGACATCAGCCCCTGGAGGGAGGCAACAAGGATTTTGTTTGACTTCGGTGTGCCTAGCTGGGGTGTGGGGTGTGTTGTTGTAGTATCTGTGACGACCTGGCTTGTCCAGGGCACCACATTCCCCCTTAGTAAAATGCAGACCGTCCGCGGGCTGCCCGTCCATCACCGGTTTTATTTATTTATTTTTTTAACTGCAAAAGATAAAAACGGTAAAAACATGTGAAACATAAGCATTTTTTTTTTTTAATCTTCCCACATCCGGAGGCACATTCTTAAACGTTACAAAACATTTTTATTAAAACGGTTACGGCTTCCGCTCTTTTCCCACCCAAACAACCTGGCCCTGATGCTGCCCCTAAGAAATGGGCAGCACCCCTTGACCCCAGTCCATCACCAGGCTGCCCGAGCGGGTTCTGTCTCTTTCAGGGGACCCACGTCCATGGGGGACCCCTGAACCCCCGGAGGATCGCCACCGGTTACGGTAGTGGCGGGCCTGGGCCATCACTTTCCTCCAGGCCCATCCTCCCAAATCTGCCTCTCCGGAGGCGGTAACGGTATCAAGCCAACAACATTTTTTTTTACATTCCACTAAGTTTGTGGTTGCCCTGCCAGTTTTCGGGCTTGTCCGTAGCAGTTTCTATGCAATGGTTTCAGACAGTCCCTACGGGGGACCAGTTGCCGGCAACGGCCGGTTAAATCACGGTTGTCAATCAAATGAACTTCGGTTGATTCGCTTATCATTTAAAAACTTTCAAACTGGTGGTCCCAACGGGGACAACTACAGCGAGGCTCCGCTGCCATCACTGCTCGCTTTCATCATCCTCAGCCGGCCCCGGGTGGAGGAACACGGGAACCAGCCCCTCCAGCGCATAGCAGGCGCGACGAGGAAGGGCCGCCCGGTACCCGTTATTTCCGCTCCGGGGGATGTAAGTGGCCAACATGTCACACAGGGCAATGACCCCTTCGTCCTCCTCCGAAACAGGCTCTGTGTCAGGTCCGGAGTCGCTATCATCCGTCCCTGCGCCAGGCGGGTCACCGCCAGCTGCCGCAGCCGCCAGGCTCGCCACTATCTCGGCCACTGCTACGAAGGGGTGTACGCCAGACGGACCAGCAGTAGCGCGGTGCACGGGCAGGGAAGACGGAGGCGGCATGGGGGCCAGGGGTAGACCGGGTCCCTCAGCCGCAACGGCCGGTCCCTCGGGGACACAGGGGCGTGGGTCACTCACCAGCTCCTCCATCATGGCCTCCATTCCATACACCCGGGCGACCGCAGCTACCTCCTCCACCTCCGCGGTCCACTGCTCCATCAGCATACATATCTGACTCCGGTAGCGTCGGCAGATCCCTGCCATTCGGGCCCTGAGCCACGCCGCCGTTCCGGGCACCAGCTCTGTAGCCTCTGCGTAGCTGGGTGGGTGGAGCAGACATACTTTCCAGGAATCAGCAGATCGCAGAGTCCCGGCGTCCCTGCTTCTATAGCCGCGGGCTACATGCGGCCAGACGCCATCCGTCCCCCTTAGTCTTTTTCCGGCTCATCCTCTACAGGGGCGGGGTTTCAGCTTTCGCGCCTCCCAGGGCTGTGGAGTCGGAGTCGGAGTCGTGGAGTCGGAGTCGGAGTCGGAGCTAGTTTTGGGTGGAGTCGGAGTCGGTAGAAATGTACCGACTCCGACTCCAGCTTTAAAGAAAATGTATTAATATTTCATAATTGAACTTTCATATGAATTTTATAAATGTTACTCAATTATTTATGTTCTATCAAACTATGAACAACAGTGATAAGCAGTTCTGCTGGAGATAGAGACATTTCTTATTTCTTGTGTGTCACTGTTCACTGCCCTTATCTATTCTTATACTTGGTTAACTTCATGCTGCCCCAACCCCCCTACTTACAATGTATGAAACTGAAAGTGAAAATGTGTTGCTAATTCTTAGTAGTAAAGCTCCTCCTCTAGACTAGATCATACTAGGTGTGCATCTTCTTCCAAGCATCTCACAGCTGCCTGCTACTCAGAAGAGGAAGACTGTAAGAAGTATTATCCTTTCAACAAACTTTGCATCAGTTAACTGTGAGTACATGAGGAATAATAATAACAGTATTACTGACCAGTATATCAGTTGTACGACCTGGCAATAATTTTGTACAATTGTTTTTAGGAAAAACAATTGTCATTTGGATTGTGAATGCAGAATTAAAAACCTGAGAATGTCAAAGAAGCATCACATTAAATCAGCTGTATTTGAACATTTCACCATCACTCAAGATAGAAAACATTATGTCTGTCAGTGTATGACAAATGATCCAGACGAAAACAAATGCTGTGAAGCCAAGATAAGTGCATATTCAGGCAAAGATAAAAATGCTCCTACCAGAGCTTCTAATCTAAAGAGACATTTACAGCGCTTCCATCCAGAAGTACTGAAAGCAGTGGATGAGAAAGACTGCACCCAAACCAAAGAACCAGTGCCCAGCTCTTCCAGCCAAACAGAGGAGCAGAGAACTTTGCAGCCATCAGTTGCAAGATATTTTGTCAGTGACAAAGTTACTGTGACAATGACAGTAGATACATTTAAAAAACAGATCATAGAGCTTGTTGTAAAGGATAGTGTGCCTATTTCATTATTTTCACGACCAGCTTTTATGTGTTTGAATGGGGAAATGGCCCGCAAGCTTGGTGTTTCTCTGGAGAGAGAGAGTATTAGAAAATTAGTAATCGAAGAAGCTTTTAAACAAAAGGAAGAACTTAAAAAAACTCTCAAGGGACGCTTTGTGTTTCTTAAAATGGATGCCTGCACACGTCACAGAGTGAACTATTTTGCCATCAATGTCCGGTTTGTTTGTGACAAAAATGAAATAATTACCAAAACATTGGCAGTAAAAGACACCAAAGCTCATCACACCAGTGAGTTTCTCCAGGTCTTGGTGGAAAAGGTTCTGCAAGACTATGAACTTAAAAAAGAGCAAGTTCTTTCTGTCGTAACTGACAATGCTTCAAATATGATAAGTGCTATTAAGCTAATGAATGAGAGTAATGATGGTGACCAGCAGCTAGAAGAACATTCTGGGTCCACTGACACAGAAATGTTTGAAATAGAGGAACACAGTATTGTAACTGAGGAGCAAACTGAAGTTGCTTCAGATGAACTGCAACATGATAGTTTAGATAATCTTGTTGAAACTGTGTCAATGCGATCTTTCATTCATCACATGCGCTGTGTTGTGCATACGCTACAGCTGGCTATAAGAGACAGTCTGCAAGAAGGACATGCTGCTGCACTGATTGGCAAGGTGAGAAAATTGGCTACTGTTGCCAGAACCCCTAAAGTTGACTCAATTTTGAAGAGACGTGCTGGAAAAGGGGCAATTATTGATCAAGCCACACGATGGGGCAGTACTTACTTAATGATTCAGCGCTTGGTTGAACTGAAAACCTTTCTTGTAGACATGGCTAATCCTCAACTGACGCTAAATGAAAGTCAGTGGAATCAGGTGACTGAGCTGGAAAAATTGCTAGAGCACCCATTTACAGTGACTAAAAAATTACAAGCAGAGGACTTAACTCCAGGTATTTTCTTAAAGGAGTGGAGGAACCTGATGTTTCGCCTGTCCCAAAGAGGAGGGTTAATTGCAAGTGGCATTGCTACATCAATGAAACGGAGAGAGGAGCTACTATTACAAAATAACATTCTTTTGGCAGCTGTTTATGTAGACCCAATGCATCGGATTCTTCTAGATGATCAACAGCTAAGTAAAGGGAAAGAAGCTCTGTTTGAAATAGCAGTAAGGATGAAAGGGTTGCAGAACAGTCAGGAGGAACAAGAAGAATTTGGTCGTCCTGCCACATCTTCAGCCTCATCATCAACTGATGAAGAATTTAATATCGAAAAATATTTGGATCACAAGGACCGTGCAAAGCGTTCCCGCATGGAAGAGTCATCCCCATCAAAGAACACAGCCAGTACATTTCAGCAGAATTTTTCATGTGCACTAAAAGAGATTGAGAAATTTGATCGTTCATCAAAAATAACAGTGCAACAAGCGATTCCCCTGTATCCTGACATTGTCAGAGATGTTGCCCGAGTGGTCACTGCTTTGCCACCAACCCAAGTTAGTGTAGAGAGGTTGTTCTCTGCTCTCAAAATAATTAGATCAGACTTGAGGGCATCCATGAAGGAGGATCTGACAGAGGCTATACTTTTTCTGAGGACAAATGTATAGATTTCTTATTAACAGCATAACAGTGTTTATTGAAATTTACTTACAGTTTTGAAAAGTTTATAACAGTTATTTGCTATATTCTAATTGTGTTCTAATAAATATAGTGTTTGCTCTAAGTGGTCTGATTATTTATCTGATGGTGAGAAACTGAATAAGCTCCATGTTAATATTTTACAACAGTAAATTTATTGTTACGAAGTGGCCATTTATGAAGGAGTCGGAGTCGGAGTCGGAGTCGGAGTCGGAGCCGGAGTCGGAGTCGGAACCTGATAAAATCCAGGAGTCGGAGTCGGAGTCGCAACTGTGTCTTACCGACTCCACAGCCCTGGTTTCATCACCCCTCTTGTAAATGCCTTTTTGCTTTATTAAAAACTATGTTTTAACTAACAAGGTTAACAATAGGAATGATAAATATCATTAAATGGGGATCTTAATAATTTAGCCTGCAGGTACATACGCTGTCACCATATACAGTGCAATGTCTTTTCAGTCATAGTAATGACTGTGAAGCAGCTAGTGATTTTTCACAAAAAAGAAATTGTTCTTGGGTCTATATTAATGTATGTCTAGTTTTTTGTTTTTATACGTATATGTATTTGCATAGATTCATATGTATATGAATGTTTTTATTCTAATATGTTTTTTTCAGCTATATTTGGCTTTTTCTGACAGTCTTCTGATTCTTCTTTTTTTGGTTTCATGTATGATATGTGTATATATATATTCATGTATGATATGTGTATATATATGTATATGTTTTTTTCAGTGTGACCTTTGATGAGGCTAAACTCCATGTGGCCATGAGTCATCGCTCTGCAACACATGGTGAGCTGACGTCATGGGCAGGGATTTCCTCTTTGTCTCCCCTCCCCTTTTCATTGCTTCTTAAAAGGATTCTTCCCTGGCCCCTGTAAAATTCTTTCCCTGAAGAAGGAGACAGTTTGGATCTCCGAAACGCGTAGGAATGAAACAATAAAAGAATCATCTGTTCCGACATCAATGTCTGTGGTCTTCAAGCGCGGCAAAAAAACCTGTTTTTCTCCAGTTTCTTTCTGATGTTCCCTTAGAAAGGAGGCGGTTCACCGGCAATAGCGATGTCGCTAGGCAGGTAAGTCCGTGTGACGGCTCCTAACGATATTGTGCGCCATGGGCAGCGATTTGCCCGTGACGCACAAACAACGGGGGCGGGTACGCTCGCTAGCGATATCGCAAGCGATATTGCTGCATGAAATACCCCCTTAACACTCAATGCCACTGGATTGGCCGCCGGCCATGACACCTCTGTGACATCCCCTCACTATTTTTGTGCGAAATGCCTACAGCTCTGTCTCAACTTCAGAGGTTCTGAGGCAAAATCATCACATCTAAACAATAGAGAAAGATAGACATGAGGAATATATATTTTACAAGCATTTATTAACAAAACAAGTTTTGAAAAGCAATTATATACAATGTAATAATATTAATAATTTTATTCATTTATATAGCGCTATTAATTCCACAGCGCTTTACATACATTGGCAATACTGTCCCCATTGGGGCTCACAATCTAGAGTCCCTATATGTATGTCTTTGGAGTGTGGGAGGAAACCGGAGTACCCGGAGGAAACCCACGCAAACACGGGGAGAACATACAAACTCCTTGCAGATAGTGTCCCTGGTGGGATGTGAACCCAGGACCCTAGCGCTGCAAGACTGCAGTGTTTTAATGTGAGCCACCGTGCCGCCCAGTGTGATATATTTAAGAGTTCCTATCTCCACTCTTGGGTTTCACTTTTTGGTAAATAAAACAATGGGTAACCTGAGATTAGTCAATTATATAAATATATTCCAGTATCAAAACATTTTACAAATGTTCCTAAAGGCTCTCAAAATACCCAACTTACTAGCAAAGTTGAGCCCGAATTTCCATCTTGTGGGATCTCAGTGTGCAGAGTGGGATCCCACAAATCTCTGCAGCTGCTCTAAACAAGAGAAATTGCTCTCTCAACTAATCCAGCGCGGTCACTTACTTTTTTAAGATTTTAGGGAACTGCTTGAGAAGGTTGCCGCAGAGCTGGGGTCGTTCAGCTCACTCTTTCACTGCCAGTGATCGCTGAAGCTTGTGGCATCTCACAACCTGGAAGTTCCTTTCGTGTGACATTAGGGACACTTCCAAAAGTTTTGATACTGAATTATATTTAAAAAATTCACTAATCTGCGGCTCTCTATTGCTTTAGTAAATAAATAAGGCAGACACAGATTTGTGATAAGCACTGTTTAAAGAGAAAGTCGTCATTTAAAGAGAAAGTCGTAACAGCGTCAGCAGCAGATTCCAACATAAGTGTGTCATGACCGCATTTTTTGCTTCAATTTTTTCCCCATTTTCCTCCTTCAAAACATAGGTGTGTCTTATGGTCTGAAAAATACGTTAAGTTTAAAAAGAAAGAAAATAGTTCTTTCCCTCACCAATTCTTACTTGAGCAATTGTAGCTGATTTTTGGATAAAACCCTTTGAATTATGGTACAACATGATGGCTTCTCCCGTGTGACTCATCTGACAACAGGACCTGATTAATCTTAAAAACATTTGCCAAATTCTGAAAGCAAGGATGGCTGCTCCGCTCTGTTGGTTTTCTGATGTCGGCAAGACTTGATTTAACAGTTAAACATTTCAATTATGCACAACTTGAAAAAGGTTCCTTCCCTGTGCGGCTTCTTCACATGTTTAACAAGATCTCATTTCTAAAAATTACATTTTCCACATTCAGAACATAAAAATGGTTTATTTTGTGTGATTTTTTTGATAGTAAACAAGACTTGATTTCCTAATAAAACATTTACCACATTCTGGGCATGAAAATGGCTTCTCCCCTGTGTGAGATCTTTGATGCACAACAAATTGTGATTTCCAATTAAAACATTTCCCACACTCTGAACATAAAAAAGGCTTCTCCCTTGCGTGAGATATTTGATGTGAAACAAGTTCTGATTTCTGATAAAACATTTCCTACACTCTGAGCATGAAAATGGACTCTTACTAGAGTTAATGTTTTCATGGTTAGCAAGTGTTATTCTCCGAATAAACATTTTTCACCTTCTGAACATGTAAATGGCTTCTCCCCTGTGTGAATTTTCTGATGTCTAACAAGATGTGATCTCTGAATAAAAAATTTCCCACATTTTGAACACAAATATGGCTTCTCCCCTGTGTGAATTTTCTGATGACTAACAAGATGTGATCTCTGAATAAAACATTTCCCACATTCTGAACATGAAAATGGCTTCTCCCCTGTGTGAGATCTTTGATGTGAAACAAGGTCTGATTTCCGAATAAAATATTTTTCACATTCTGAACATGAAAATGGCTTTTCCCCTGTGTGAATTTTCTGATGTCTAACAAGTTCTGATTTCCGAATAAAACATTTCCCACATTCTGAACATGAAAATGGCTTTTCCCCTGTGTGAATTTTCTGATGTCTAACAAGTCCTGATTTCCCAATAAAACATTTCCCACATTCTGAACATGAAAATGGCTTTTCCCCTGTGTAAGATCTTTGATGTGAAACAAGTTCCGATTTCCGAATAAAACATTTCCCACATTCTGAACATGAAAATGCTTTCTCCCCTATGTGAATTTTCTGATGTGTATCAAGATGTGATTTCTGGATAAAACATTTCCCACATTCTGAACATGAAAATGGCTTTTCCCCTGTGTGAATTTTCTGATGTCTAACAAGTCCTGATTTCCCAATAAAACATTTCCCACATTCTGAACATGAAAATGGCTTCTCCCCTATGTGAATTTTCTGATGTGTATCAAGATGTGATTTCTGGATAAAACATTTCCCACATTCTGAACATGAAAATGGCTTCTCCCCTATGTGAATTTTCTGATGTGTAGCAAGTTCTGATTTCCAAATAAAACATTTCCCACATTCTGAACATGAAAATGGCTTTTCCCCTGTGTGATTTTTCTGATGTGTAATAAGATGTGATTTCTGGATAAAACATTTACCACATTCTGAACATGAAAATGGCTTCTCCCCTGTGTGAATTTTCTGATGTCTAACAAGTACTGATTTCCGAATAAAACATTTCCCACATTTTGAACACAAATAGTGCTTCTCCCCTGTGTGAATTCTGTAATGTATAACAAGATTTGATTTCTGAGTAAAAGATTTACTGCATTCTGAGCATGAAAATGGCTTCTCCCCTGTGTGAGTTTTTTCATGATCGGAATTTTGAACTTGCTTGAAAAGATCAGATGATAGATCTTTCCTAGGAAGGACTGGAGGTATATCTGGGACACCAGCATGCTCGTCATATGTATCATGTGTGATACTTTGATCATCTGTTTTAAATTGTGAAGATATTAGAGGTCCATCTGAACTCCCAATACAGTCATCTGCTAAAAATAAACACAATGTTATTATTTAATAATATTATTTTGAAAGTACATTTTTTTAAACCATAACAGCAGAAATTAAATTAGGGAAAAAATTATTCCGAATCTGTTTTCCAATTTTGAGATCTAAAGCCATGTGTGCACTTTGCTTTTTTACCTGCTTTTCCAACTGCAGAGTTTTCATGCCAAAATGCTTGCGGTATGCTTTTCAAGCAAAGTCAATGGGACAGCAAAGTGTGCTTTCTTGTGCGCACTTTGCTGTTCAAAACGCTGCATTTAATTTGCAGAAATTTGGGCAAAAACTCAGCGCTTAAAGAAGCAACATGTCAATTGTTTTTGCCATTTTGGCTGCATTTCCCATCCATTCAATTGAATATAAAACGGCAGCGTTTCTAAAAGCACCGGAAAAGCACTAAAAACTCATGAAAACCGCAAGGTGCGCATAGGCTACTTTCTTTGCGCTTTACATGCATTTTTAAAGCCAAAAGCATTGTCCTTTCTGCCAGAGGATGCTTTATGAACTGCAACTACCTCGACACAAAGTGCGCACATAGCCTAATGCCTGCTTTACACAAGACGACCGATCGTGCGATTTCACGAGCGATCGTACCCGCTCCCATCGTTTGTGCGTCACGGGCAAATTGCTGCCCGTATCGCACAAAGTCATTAATGCGCTGTCACACGTACTTACGTGCTGTGCGACGTCGCTGTGGGCGGCGAACATCCTCTTCCTGAAGGGGGAGGGACGTACGGCGTCACAGCGACGTCACACAGCGGCCGGCCAATAGAAGAGGAGGGGCGGAGATGAGCAGGACGTAAACATCCCGCCCACCTCCTTCTTTCCGCATAGCCGGCGGGTGCCGCGGGACGCAGGTAAGCTAAGTTCATCGTTCCCGTGGGTGTCACACGGAGCAACGTGTGCTGCCACGGGAACGATGCACAAGCAGCGCCATGTTTAATAAACAATTTTATGAAACCTAGCGACAAGTACACGACTCACGATTTGTGAGCGATACTGCGTCACTAGGAGGTGTCACACGAGACGACATAGTGTACGATGCCGGATGTGCGTCACGAAAACCGTGACCTCGACGATGCATCGCACGATCGGTCGTCTCGTATAAAGCCCACATAAGAGTTACATCTTTGTTAATTCAGACCTCCCATTCCTATATCCAAGATATCTCTCCAGTAGTACCACTTCTCTTAAATGTGCTGCAATAAATAATCTGAGTGATTGTCACAATGTGACTGCATGATAACAAGGGACAGAGGGCTACTATACTGTCCCTCATGCTAGAAGACCCTAGGCTATCCCTAACCTCTTGATTACCCTTGAAGGAGGAGATGCCAGAGTCTTGTGCCTTACTATTCTCCTGACTAGATCTAATCTGTTATCTCCCTAGGGAATGAAGGGGCAGGGGTATGATGGAAACACAGATTAAAACAGACAGGAAAACCAAAATTCAGACACACTTCAAACTCACAAAATAAAGAGTGAGAGACTAAGGAGAAAAGCAAGAGCAGTAAGGCAGCAACAAAAAGACAGAAAAGATTAACACCACAACTGTTCACAGAAATAATGCACAACAACCACCAGTTAATTTGTATCAAAACACTTCACCACACCTGTATAGGTAAACTATAGCTGGAATTAATGGCATATACAGGAGGGGAGCAAATAACATGGACTCCCCTACAGCATGTGATCAAAGACATTAACAAGCAACCCAGCAGAGAATAACCTTGCTAGACTAGATAGACTTAGTGTGTTTATCACAGACATCAAAGAAGTTAACAAGCAGAGTGCCAGAATCTGTAGTTTCTACAGATCCTGATGCCGCCATGACAGTTGACGATGCCTGCAAAAATTTCCTTGTGACATTGATCCACAACAAAGACAATTTCAAAGAGATTTTTTTAAGGCAAAAATAAAATAGTTAAAGCCACATGTAATAAAAAATATTAGCTCCTATGTGACAATTCCCCTGTATTTGCTCCATTCTGTAGTTCCTACTGCTGCGCGAATTGATCAGGGAGGAGTAGGGAAAAAACACATCTTTTATCATCAACTTTTCTTGAACGTTTATGGATTGTTGTAATTAATTTTATATTTTGAACATCCAAAGAGTATCAATACAGCAGCGATAGGGAACTTAGTAACCCTTCAGTATCCCGCAATCGAGTCACAAGGTGTCGACTGGAGTTGTGAGGTTGCTGTCAAAAATGCCGGATATTTAACGGGGTTCTCTGGGACTGTAACGCTGATGACCTATCCTTAGGCTATGTAACCAAAGCAGGTAGCAGGGTCTTGTGGTCTGTGCAGATAAACATTAGAGCTCCAAATCATCAAGACCGTACACTACAAAATGACGTCAGGGACTAGAGTGAAATTTCTGGCATAGGGAACGCCGCAGTTGTTTATGAAGTAGAGAAGCGGTGGCATCACACCCTTCTTCTGGCCAAGCAATGACAATTTTGGCAAAGCTGGTTAAAATTGGTGTGAACACCCACACACCAGCCTGTCTCCTCTTCAGCTTTAGACTCGTGCAATTAAGAGACCTTTGGTCACATGATGTGATGTTGAAAAGGTTCTTAAGTGGTCCTATAATCGGCAAATAAACACGGGCCCTAGGAGAATGGGGGCCCTGTGCAACTGCTTAGCTTGCTCTCCCTTTCCCCTAATACCAGTGCTGTATGACAGCCTGTCTTCTGTTCAGTTCTTTTAGACTCCAATTATCGCTGCTTTCACACATCAGTTTTTTGCAATCAGGCACAATCCGGCGCTTTGCAGAAAAAACGAATCCTTTTTATTGCCGCCAGATGCGTTTTTTCCTTATAGACTTGCATTAGCGCCGGATTGTGCCGCATGGCCTTGCGTTCCGTCCGTTTTTGCCGGATGCGGCATATTTAGTCGATGCGGCGGCCGTGTGGAACGTTGCATGCAGCATCTTTTGTCTGCGGAGAAAAAAAAACATCGCGCCGGATGCGATGCGACGCGATTTACAATGCAAGCCTATGGACGCCGGATGAAATGTTTTTGAACTGCGCATAGTCAGTATCAAACCGCATCTGTCAAAAAATGGAAGGGCTGCATGGAAAAACTTATGCAACGGATCCGGTTTTTTCGCCACATCCGTTGCATAGGATTGTGCCTGATGCAAAAAAACTGATGTGTGAACATAGCCTAAAGGGTGCTTTACACGCTGCGACATCGCTAGTGATTGCTAGCGATGTCGCGAGCGATAGCACCCGCCCCCGTCGTTCATGCGACATGCGGTGATCGCTGCCATAGCGAACAATATCGCTACGGCAGCGTCACACGCACATACCTGTGCAGCGACGTCGCTGTGGCCGCCAAACAATCCCTCCTTCAAGAGGGAGGTGCGTTCGGCGTCACAGTGGCGTCACTAAACGGCCGCCCAATAAAAGAGGAGGAGAAAAGATGAGCGGTCGTAACATGCCGCCCACCTCCTTCCTTCCTCATTGCCGGTGGACGCAGGTAAGGAGATGTTCGTCGTTCCTGCGGTGTCACACATAGCGATGTGTGATGCCGCAGGAACGACGAACAACCAGCGGCATGCACCTACAACGACATTATGATTAGGAGCGACGTGTCAACGATCAACGATTTTTGCGATCGTTAATCGCCGATCCTAGCTGTCACACGCTGCGATGTCACTAAAGACGCCGGATGTGCGTCACAAACATCATGACCCCGACGATATATCGTTAGCGATGTCGCAGCGTTTAAAGCACCCTTAAGAGACCTTTGGTTACATCATGTCACATGACTTTGAAGTCATCAAAGGTCCTCAAACAATCAACCTTAGAATAAAACTGATGGGGTCACTAAGAGAGTGGGGATCCTGAGAAATCACGTAGTTTGACTCCTTCCAACGTTGGCCCTGGCTGCAACTAGGGCTTATTTATGGAGTAGGGCTTATATTTCAACCATTCTCCAAAAAATCCCATAAAATCATGCTAGGGCTTATTTTCTGTGCAGGTCGCATTTTCTGGGAAACGGTATTCATGAACCCTCTGCTGATCCTTGAGTTGCCTTCATAACAACATACAGAAGGCACTAGAAAACAGCAGAAGAAGCAGAAGCAAAGAAAATACAGCTGAAAAAAACCACATCAGATAGTCTAAAAATGTAAACACAAAATTAGTGCAGAAAGTACATGAGTAGATATTTCTTACTGGATAGAGCTGAAGGAAACACATCCTGAGGAACATCAGGAGCTTCTTGTTTACAGTCCTGTGGGAGAAGAGGACGGGGACATCTCTCTGGTGTTGTCCTCTTACTGGATAGAACTGGAGGAGACACATACAGGGACTGAATTAATTCCTTACATACAGATAATTATAGGCCGTGTATATTTAGTCCTGTCTATTACCTGGTGATGTGAGGGGATGGGGAACCTCCATCATGACGTCCTTGTACAGATCTTTGTGTCCTTCTAAATACTCCCACTCCTCCATGGAGAAATAGACGGTGACGTCCTGACACCTTATAGGAACCTGACACATACAATGATACCGTCACCCCCCGATCCCTTCATAGCGTTACTGTATAATGTCCCAGCATTCCCAGCAGTGTCACCTCTCCAGTCAGCAGCTCAATCATCTTGTAGGTGAGTTCTAGGATCTTCTGGTCATTGATGTCCTCATGTATCGGGGGGTGAGGTGGAGGCCCCGTGATTGGGCTCAGGGGTCTTCCCCATCCCTCAGACACAGGGGCCTGACAGCGCTCACTAGAGGTCTTCTTCACTACTGTGTAATCCTGGTTATGGAGAGACACAGTAATAAATCTCACTCCAGACATTTGCAGAGTCCTCACCTCTCCAGTTCTGTCCATCTGTTATTCCCATAGATAAGAATGATGTAATGTGACGTCATCAGAATCTCTCACCTCTCCAGTAAGCCGGAAGAGGATCTCTAGGGTGAGGTGTAATATCCTCTCCGCCATCTTGTCCCTGTCCATATCCATCCTTCACGGGGCAATCAGGAGAATTCTCTTCTATAGAAGATCTCCACTGAGAGGATCCGATATTATAAGGACCTGAATGGGAAGGAGATGAGCCGATATGTAAAATTAATGGAGATAAGGGAGGTGAGATATCATTAGGGTATTAAAAAATATTCAACATGAAATGTGCTATGTAAATAGTACAACTGTAAAAGTAGCACATTATCTGAACAGAAAAATAAAAGAACAATTGCTCCCGGAATAAGAGTAGGAAAATACAAAAGAGCAAAAACAAATAATTTCCCAGTTTTTCGGTTAAGAACAGGCAATGGAATTAGGATTCGATGTCTTCTTGTTTTTAACAGTAGAAGAGGGCCCACACATGACGTACGGATCTGTGCACTCGCTGACGCACAATTTACCACCCATTTCTTGTATAAAAGCAGCAAAATGGGAAAATTAACCCCATTATAAACCCACATTATATTTCACTCCTAAACTGGAAAAATTATTTAAATATAAAATTTTAGATATTCTAAACTGGTTTCAGAGCTCATAGACTTTAACCCCTTAATGACCGTGGGCAGTAAAATTATGTCCTAGCGGTCATAGTGTTAATCCCCTTCCACTGCTGCCGGCAAGCAATAAAAAAATAAAGTGTATACCGCCCCCCAGCATCGCAAACTTTCCGTGGTTTCAGCTACCGGGGGTAGCTCAGACCCTGGAGATCACGATTCTGGCTGAAAAAAAATTATCTCCCATCTGGCATGATCAGTCATGTCAGATAGGAGATGAGTCGCCTCCCCCGGTCCCCCCATGTGGCCAAAGTGCCCCCCCAGTCCCACGCCCCACCCGATCATCTAAAATGCCCGGCACACACACTGTGTTCATCCTCCTCCTCTGAGTTCTGTCGTATCTGACATGTCAGATGCGACATCAAAGTTCTCCCCAGGTCCAGCCAGGTCACCCCGTCAATCCCCGGTCTCCCGTTGCCTCCTGCAGTGACGATCCCCCACGATCCCTCCTCTGCCTTCTCAGAAGATGCTCTCATCCAGCTCCCTGCTAGTAGTGACACTGAGCTTACTGCAGCTCACACTGCCATGCTGTGGACCCGGGGAGTGTGAGTGTAGCTCACTGCACCCACACTTCTCACATAGAGGGTTTGCACTTTCAGAAAATGGGGGATACATTCTCTGAGCATGACCCCCATATTCTGGAAGGTCCATTGTCATCGTAGGACCTCCAAAATGGATTACAGCGGACCAGATTTTTTTTTCTTTTCAATAAATCGGTGAAAGAGGGAATGTGTTGGGGAGTGTTTTTTCAAATACATTTTTTTTGTCTTTTTTTTTTTATTACTTACTGGATTAGTGATGTTGGGTATCTGATAGACGCCGTAAACCCTAACCCCAACCATCCCATTTATTACCCCGTTTGCCACCGCACCAGGGCAATGGTAAGAGCCGGAGCGAAGCGCCAGGATTAGCACATCTAATGGATGCGCCACTTCTGGGCATCTGCGGCCTGCTATTTTTAGGCTGGGAAGGGCCAAATAACCATTGTTCTTTCCTTCCAGAGAATAAAAGACCACAGCTGTCCACTTTACCTTGGCTGGAAATCCAATTTTGGGGGGGAACCTACTTTTTTTTTAATTATTTATAAATTAAAAAAAAAAAAACAGCATTGGGAGACCTTCATATTGGAATACCAGCCAAGGTGAAGCTGCCAGCTGTGGTCTGCAGCCATCTGCTTTACCCTAGCTCGGTTTTTTTGTTTTGATGTTTTGTTTTTTTTTAATTATTTATTTAATTTATTCTTTTTTTGGGCTAAATACAAGGTTAAACACCCTTTAGTGCCACATGAAAGTTACTAAATGGTGCTAGCTCAGAATATGCAGAGGGTTGGGACATTATATATGTGTTTGACATCTATTTATCTAGCCATCTATCTATCCTAGCTTATTAGGCTGTGTGTCTATGATCAGCATTTGCAGTGGTTTGGACGCAGAGTGTTTTGACTGCAATGTTGTGCAGTACAAGCGCAGTAGCGGGATGTTTAGAAATCTCATGCCCACTGTGCTTCTTTTCTCTGCAGCATACCGTATATTTCGGATTATAAGACGCACTTTTTCCCCCCCAAATGTTGGGGGAAATTGGGGGGTGCGTCTTATAATCTGAATGTGGCTGCGGGGAATGAGGGTGCTGCGGGTCATCGGGGGAACGAGCAGGCTGTAGCAGCACCTGCCATGACCATATGGGCCCGCTCATTTCATATGCACGCCCATCCTCCCGGCCATCATCTCTCAGCGCTGAAGCCAGCGCTGACAGGTGGGCGGGATGATGGGCGGGGGGTGCGCGCATAATTAACAGCCGGCCGTGATCACCCCTGGCAACTACAGCCTGGAGTGATCACGTGCGGCTGTATTCACTGCGTCATTATCAGCGCGGGGTGCAGTGAATCAGTACACTCACCCGTCACCGTGTGCGGAGCCGTCCCCCTGCAGTATCGCGATGTCTTCCTGTCTGTGCCGGTCAGCTGATCTGTGTAGAGAGCGGTGAGCACAGAGATGGTGTCATGACGACAACGGTGACGGCTCCACACACGGTGACGGCTCCACTCAGAGGCGCTGCTGCTAAGATAGAGAGGAAGATGATCGGTGCTGCAGGGAGAAAAGAAAGGCGAGTATAAACGTTAATTTGTTTTTCTGTGCCATAGGATACAGGCCTTATACCAGGATGGGGGTAATTTTTGAGCAGGATGGGGGTATATAGCAGGATGGGAGTATATGAGTAGGATGGATGGGGGTTATATGAGCAGGATGGATGGGGGTATATGAGCAGGATGGATGGGGGTTATAGGAGAAGGATGGATGGGGGTTATAGGAGCAGGATGGATGGGGGAATATGAGCAGGTGTCAGGTTTCCGGGTTTTCCAGTCCTCTTTTGAAAGAGCTTGCCCTCGGTTAACATGGAGTTTTATGTTCTGTTGCCCTACTTCCTGTCCAGCTGCTTAAAAGGCCGCCTCTAAGCCTAGTCCAGTGCCTGAGTATACTGCTTGCTGTGTGCTCCTGCTTTGCTGCTGCTGCTACTTGATTACCTTTGGATCCTCCTGAAAATCTACCGACCGACTCTGGACCACACCCGGTTTCTTCAAACTGTGCCCGGACTCAGTCTGCCGTCTTTGGTCAGCACGTCTGCCCGGTTTCTTCCGGTTCATAACCATTCTGGACTTTCATCCCGTACGGACACTTCTGGACTTTACCGCTTGCCCCTTGTGTCCCGGCTGCGGCGCATTTAGGCCTTCCGGGGTTGATTGCCGGACAGTCCCTGTATAGGGGTTCGCTCTGGTGGTCTCCCTGGGGGAGTCCGGTGCGTGGCCCCGGGAATCCCCTTCGCTCCGTTTCAGAAAGGTATTTTCATGTGTTTGTTATACTGTGTATTTCCGTTGTGTATCTACCGTGGTTACATATCATAAACATCTTGTACCACAAACTCGTCTCTGGCTGTCATTGCCCTAACGCTATCGAAATCCTCAAAACATACAATAGTATTACATTATACTCAGGCCATAAGAGGATTTCGCTGGGGCAATGACTGAGACACGAGGAGTAGATCAGCTCTTTTCTATGATTAACTCCTTGCAGCAGGAGATGGAGGTGGTGCAGACTAAACTTAGAGATGTGGAGGCACAGCTGGGCCATGATCACCAGGTACTGGGTCCGGCTATACAGGACTTGCAAGTCAGAGTGGAGGCTCAGGAAGCCGGCCCCACTACGTCCGTATCAGCTGCCGGTATGCCTAGGTTACCCCCATTCCGTTTCAATGGTGACCGTAGTCAGTTTCGTGGATTTGTGAACCAATGTATACTGTTTTTTGATGTACATGCCGATTATTACCGTTCTGACCGGTCCAAAGTGTTATGTATAATTATGTTATTAACCTCACGAGCACTGGCTTGGGCTAATCCTATGATAGAGAACCGGGACATCCGTTTAAATCACCTAGATGATTTTCTGACCGCAATGGCGCAGATGTTTGATGATCCGAATCGCCGTGCTACCGCTGAATCGGCTCTCCTTTCCTTACGTCAGGGAAAGCGTTCTGTCGTTGAATACGCCACTGACTTTAAGAGGTTAGTGGTAGACACCGACTGGGGAAACAATGCATTATTGTCTGTTTTCAGAAAGGGGTTGTCCGGTACCATCAAGGACGAGTTAGGTCGTTCTGAATCTCCAGGGGATTTTGAACTGTTTCTCCAGCACTGTGTGCGTATTGATACCCGCTTGACGGAACGTAGACAGGAAAAATGGGCAGCTGTAAACCGTGTAAACAACTTTGCATTTCCTTCCAGAGAACCCGCTCTCAGGACGCCACGGGAGGCCGAGGACGTTCCTATGCAAGTGGACTCTCTGCAAAAGCGAGAGACCAATGAACGTCGCGAACACCGGCTCCGTGAGCGTTTGTGTTTCTATTGCGGTCAATCGGACCATTTCTTGATCGACTGCCCGAAACGTCCGAATCGCCCAAATAAGGTATTGGCAGCCATGGCAGAGTGTGACAACACGGACGCAGAGTCCGATATCTCTGAGGCAAGTGGACACTTGGATGCGGTATTTCCCTTGACTGTAATGTCAACCTCATCGAAGGACTCGGAAGGGAAATATACCCATTGCTCGCTCCCCATTCAGATCCGGTGGGAGGGACAGCTAATACCTACCTCTGCAATGATAGATTCTGGGGCAGGGGGAAATTTCATGGACTCCTCTTTTGCCAGGAAACACGGTATCCGGACTCAGCAAAGAGCCTCACCGGTTACCATGGAGACGGTAGACGGATCTCCGTTAATCTCTGGACCAGTTGATCGGGAAACCGTACCGCT
Source organism: Anomaloglossus baeobatrachus (assembly GCF_048569485.1). Lineage (NCBI taxonomy): Eukaryota > Metazoa > Chordata > Amphibia > Anura > Aromobatidae > Anomaloglossus > Anomaloglossus baeobatrachus. The sequence goes on along the minus strand of NW_027441934.1, from coordinate 5,334 downwards.
AGAATGCGTCATGAAGCCAGGTCAGCAGGAGACCCTTGTTTTCATGCTAATTTCTTCTCCTCATTTTCCGATTATTTTAGGTATTCCGTGGCTACGGTCTACAAATCCGGTCATCGATTGGGAAACTAAGGAAATATCCTTCCCACCGCAGAGTATTCCGACCATTAGTCCAACTGTTCCGGTTCCAGTAACACGGAATGCGGAGGGCACTGTACAGGTACCTGTTCTACCCCCGGTGTATAACGACTTTGCGGACATATGCGACAAAAGAAAAGCCGATCGGCTTCCCCCGCATAGACCGTATGATTGCCCCATAGACTTACTCCCAGGGGCGGAGATCCCGTTTGGTCATGTCTACCCGTTGGCGGCACCTGAGCTAGAAGCACTAAAAAACTACATTGATGAAAGTCTAGCTAAGGGATTTATTCGTCCGTCTACCTCACCAGCAGGGGCACCCATCTTTTTTGTGAAAAAGAAGGAGGGGACTCTGAGACCCTGTATTGACTACCGGGAACTGAATAAAATAACCATCCGGAACCGGTATCCGTTACCATTGATTCCTGAGCTATTGGAGAGGGTCCAACAGGCAAAAATATTCACCAAATTGGACCTCCGTGGGGCATACAATCTACTCCGCATACGTCCCGGAGACGAGTGGAAGACCGCGTTCCGATGTCGGTATGGACATTTTGAGTACCTAGTGATGCCTTTTGGACTTTGTAACGCTCCCGCGGCTTTCCAACATCTAGTTAACGATATTTTTAGGGATATCATGGACCAATTCATGGTGATTTATCTGGACGATATCCTAATCTTTTCTGATTCCCTACAGGAACACCAGGAGCACGTCAAGACCGTACTTACCCGGCTGAGGGAAAACCACCTGTACATCAAACTGGAGAAATGCGAATTCCATTGCTCACAGATACAATTCTTAGGTTATGTCATCTCTCCTCAGGGACTGAACATGGAGTCTGGCAAAATACAAGCAATTCTAGACTGGCCGGAACCGGGAAACATCAAAGAGGTACAACGCTTTGTCGGTTTTGCCAACTTTTACCGACGTTTTATCCGTAATTTTTCAGAGATCGTTCGTCCCATCACTCTGTTAACCAAGAAAGGACAGAAGTTTGTGTGGTCCGCCCAGGCCCAGGAAGCCTTCCATCGTCTCAAGGTTTGTTTTACCTCAGCGCCTATATTGGTACATCCGAATCCCGCACTTCCCTTTATCGTGGAAGTCGACGCTTCCGACTACGCATTAGGGGCCATCCTTTCTCAAAGGACTGGGGACAAGAGTCTCTTACATCCGTGTGCTTTCTTTTCCCGCCGGTTGTCCCCTGCAGAAAGGAACTATGACATTGCGGACAAAGAATTGTTAGCGATTATTTCCGCTTTCAAGGAATGGAGACACCACTTACAGGGAGCCGCGCAGCAAGTGATAGTACTCACAGATCATCGTAATCTGGAATTTCTTAAGTCTGCCAGGTGCCTGTCTCCACGGCAAGCCCGTTGGAGCCTATTCCTTAACCAGTTCAATTTTGTCGTTACATACCGTCCAGGTTCACGTAATGGGAAAGCCGATGCATTGTCCCGAATCCACGCCGTGGACTCCGTGCCTGGAACCCCGTCTCAGACCGTGTTATCGGATGCCAATTTCGTTGGAGTAATCCAGGACCAGGACTTGTGGAAGGACATCAAGCTGGCCTATGATGGTGACGTATTTCTTGCTGCCCCCCCGAATGATGTAACTCTTGTTCTTCGGAATGGTGTGTGGTTGAGAGAGCGACGCATTTATGTCCCGGAGGCCGTAAGACTTCGGGTTCTCAAGTTGGTCCATGACTCCGTGTTGGCTGGTCATAGGGGGGTACAGAAGACGCAGGAATTTCTGAACCGTTTTTTCTGGTGGCCTACCTGTTTAAAGGACGTAAAGGACTATGTCCACTCATGTGTGGTTTGTGCCCGGTGCAAGGTCCCTCGTGTGGCTCCTACAGGACTCCTCCAACCGTTACCCGTGCCATCTCGCCCTTGGGGGTCTATCTCAATGGATTTTATTGTGGAGTTGCCCGTCTCAGACGGTCACAATACCATTTTAGTGGTGGTGGATCGGTTGACTAAAGCTGCTCACTTTATTCCGTGTGCCGGTCTTCCCTCAGCCGCAGAGACAGTGGATCTGGTTATCCAGAACGTATTCCGATTGCATGGGGTACCAGACGAGATCATCTCTGACCGGGGCGTGCAGTTCACGTCTAGGTTCTGGAAGGGGTTTTGTACGGCACTCCAGATTGATGTCTGTTTGTCTTCTGCATACCATCCTCAGACAAATGGGCAAACCGAACGGACCAATCAAACCCTGGAACAATACCTTCGCTGTTATGTCAGCCATCTGCAGGACGATTGGTTGAAGATGCTTCCGTTGGCGGAGTTCTCGTATAACAACACTCAGAGCAGCTCCACTAAGGTAACGCCCTTCTTTGCTAACTTGGGTTACCATCCGACTATTTTGCCTAGGTCACCGGTTGCGGTCTCAGTGCCTGCGGTGGAGGACAGATTGACAGAGCTACGACAAAATCTGGAGGTTCTGAAGGACACTGTGGCTACAGCTCAGGAGCGTTACAAGAGGTCGGCAGACGCTCACCGGAAACCGGCACCCATGTATAAGGTAGGGGACTCTGTATGGTTATCCACCAAGAACCTGAGATTGGGTGTCCCTTCGCAGAAGCTGGGACAAAAATTCATCGGTCCGTTCAAGATCACCGGGATCGTGAGCCCTGTGGCCTGTCGGCTGCGGTTACCGCACCATCTAAAGGTACACCCGGTCTTTCATGTTTCTCTCCTCAAATCCGTCTCTCCCAATACGTTTCATGGTCGTGTCGTGCCTCCTCCTCCGCCTGTGATGGTCGACGGCGAGGAGCAGTTCGTGGTTGAGGACATTATTGACTCCCGGCTCCATCGTCGTCGGCTTCAGTATCTGGTACGTTGGCAGGGGTACGCCCCCGAGGACGATTCCTGGGAACCGGTGGGTCACATTCGAGCACCCCGGAAGATCGCTCAGTTTCATCGACGGTACCCGGACAAGCCGGGCCCTGACCCGTCCTGAGGCCGTTTCTGGGGGGGGGAGTAATGTCAGGTTTCCGGGTTTTCCAGTCCTCTTTTGAAAGAGCTTGCCCTCGGTTAACATGGAGTTTTATGTTCTGTTGCCCTACTTCCTGTCCAGCTGCTTAAAAGGCCGCCTCTAAGCCTAGTCCAGTGCCTGAGTATACTGCTTGCTGTGTGCTCCTGCTTTGCTGCTGCTGCTACTTGATTACCTTTGGATCCTCCTGAAAATCTACCGACCGACTCTGGACCACACCCGGTTTCTTCAAACTGTGCCCGGACTCCGTCTGCCGTCTTTGGTCAGCACGTCTGCCCGGTTTCTTCCGGTTCATAACCATTCTGGACTTTCATCCCGTACGGACACTTCTGGACTTTACCGCTTGCCCCTTGTGTCCCGGCTGCGGCGCATTTAGGCCTTCCGGGGTTGATTGCCGGACAGTCCCTGTATAGGGGTTCGCTCTGGTGGTCTCCCTGGGGGAGTCCGGTGCGTGGCCCCGGGAATCCCCTTCGCTCCGTTTCAGAAAGGTATTTTCATGTGTTTGTTATACTGTGTATTTCCGTTGTGTATCTACCGTGGTTACATATCATAAACATCTTGTACCACAAACTCGTCTCTGGCTGTCATTGCCCTAACGCTATCGAAATCCTCAAAACATACAATAGTATTACAGCAGGATGGATGGGGGAATATGAGCAGGATGGATGGGGGAATATGAGCAGGATGGATGGGGGAATATGAGCAGGATGGATGGGGGAATATGAGCAGGATGGATGGGGGAATATGAGCAGGATGGATGGGGGAATATGAGCAGGATGGATGGGGGAATATGAGCAGGATGGATGGGGGAATATGAGCAGGATGGATGGGGGTATATGAGCAGGATGGATGGGGGTATATGAGCAGGATGGATGGGGGTATATGAGCAGGATGGATGGGGGTATATGAGCAGGATGGATGGGGGTATATGAGCAGGATGGATGGGGGTATATGAGCAGGATGGATGGGGGTATATGAGCAGGATGGATGGGGGTATATGAGCAGGATGGATGGGGGTATATGAGCAGGATGGATGGGGGTATATGAGCAGGATGGATGGGGGTATATGAGCAGGATGGATGGGGGTATATGAGCAGGATGGATGGGGGTATATGAGCAGGATGGATGGGGGTATATGAGCAGGATCATATACAAGGCAGGAGGATCGTTACCAGAATGGGATACCTTAGTAGAGAATTTGGGGACATTACCCTCATAACAGTGTCAGCAGCAGATCCTCGCCCCATAACAGTGTGTCATGACCACATTTTTTGGTTAAAATTTTATTTTCCTATTTTCTTCCTCTTAAACCTGGGTGCGTCTTATGGTCCGAAAAATACGGTAAATTGACCTACAGCGCAGCTTCCTGAGATGCAGGATGTCAGTTTGTGCTGTGGAGAGGAGTGTGTTCTTCGCAGGGAGAATAAAGTCAGCAGCGGCCTGAACCCGGATCGTGGGCACGGGCAGCTGCATTCTCTTGTGGACAACACTAGCATCTGCGCAGAAGGGCTGACACTGCGTCCTAGACGCAGTGTCGCCGGATTGTGGGCACACAGCCTAAAAGTGAGAAGTTTGGCACTACAGCAACATTTTTGTGAACTACCTGTGAAGTCAAAATGCTCACTGTAACCATGAATAAAATTCTTGAGTGGTGTAGTGTCCAAAATGGGGTCACTTGTGGGAAGCTTCTACTGTATAGGTACCTTAGGAGCCCTGCAAATGCGACATGGTGCCCGCCATTTATTTAAACTTTTCCAAAATTTACATGTGCTCCTTCTGTTCTGAGCCCTCCCGCTTGTCCAAACAAAAGGTTTTTGGCCACATGTGGGGTATCACTGAGCTCATAAAAATTTGGTTAAACTGTGGGGTCCACTTTTTGGGGTTTCCTCTTGAAAAAGTGAGAAATTTGGTGGTAAAGCAACATTTTTGTTAAAAAAATGAACGTTTTCAATATGACGACCTAAGGTTATCAAATTTTGTTCCCGTGGGTTCAAAATGCTCAATATATCCCTGGATAAAATTTATGAGGGTTCTAATTTCCGAAATGAGATCACTTGTGGGGGAGCTTCACTGTTTAGGCACCTTAGGGGCTCTCTAAGCACGACATGGCATTCGCTAATGATTCCTGCTAATTTTACAGTCAAATGGCGCTCCTTCCCTTCCGAACCCTTCCGTGCGCCCAAACAGTTGATTTCCACCACATA